>NC_048222.1:33947848-34068064 GCF_002007445.2 Ailuropoda melanoleuca | reverse complement strand
TGCCCTCCTTACTACCCATTACCAGCCTATCCCATTCCCATTCCCCCACTCCCCTCCCCTCTGAGGCCCTCAGTTTGTTTGTTTCTCAGAGTCCATAGTCTCTCTTGCTTCATTCCCCCTTCTGATTACCTCCCCTTTCTTTGTCCCTTTCTTCCCCTACGGATTTTCCTACTTCTTATGTTCCATAGACGAGAGAAATATCATATAATTTTCTTTCTCTACTTGACTTATTTCACTTTGCATTATCATCTCCAGTGCCGTCCATGTTGCAGCAAATGTTGAGAAATCATTCTTTTTGATGGCTGAGTAATATTCCATTGTATATATGGATCACAGCTTCTTAATCCAGTCATCCGTTGAAGGGCATCTCGGTTCCTTCCACAATTTAGCTATTGTGGACAATGCTGCTATGAACATTGGGGTGCATATGGCCCTTCTCTTTACTACGTCTGTATCTTTGGGGTAAACACCCAGTAGTGCAATGGCTGGGTCATAGGGTAGTTCAATTTTTAACTTTTTAAGGGACCTCCACACTGTTTTCCAGAGTGGCTGTACCAACTTGCATTCCCACCAACAATGTAGGAGGGATCCCCTTTCTCCACATCCTCTCCAACAATTGTTGTTTCTTGCCTTGTCTATTTTTGCCATTCTAACTGGCGTAAGGTGGTTTCTTAGTGTGGTTTTAATTTAAATTTCCCCGATGGATAATGATTTTGAACATTTTTTCATGTGTCTGTTAGCCATTTGTATGTCATCATTGGAAAAGTATCTGTTCATATCTTCTGCCCATTTTATGATTGTTTCTTTGTTTCTCACGTACTGAGTTTGAGAAGTTCTTTGTAGATCTTGGATAGCAGACTTTTATCTGTAGCATCATTTGCAAATATCTTCTCCCATTCCATGGACTGCCTCTTAGTTTTTTGGACTGTTTCCTTGGCTGTGCAGAAACTTTTGATCTTGATGAAGTCCCACAAGTTTATTTTATCTTTTGTTTCTCTTGACTTTGGAGATGTGTCATGAAAAAAGTTGCTGTGGCCAATGTCGTAGAGGATGCTGCCTGTGCTCTCCTCTAGGATTTTGATGGATTCCTGTCTCACATCGAGGTCTTTCATCCATTTGGAGTTTATCTTTGTGTATGGTGTGAGAGAGTGGTCAAGTTTCATTCTTTTGCATGTAGCTGGCCTATTTTCCCAGCACCATTTACTGAAGAGACTGTCTTTTTTCCACTGGATGTTTTTTCCTGCTTTATCAAAGATTAGTTGCCCAAAGAGCCGAGGGTCCATTTCTGGGTTCTCTATTCTGTTCCATTGGTCTATGTGTCTGTTTTTGTGCCAGTACCATGCTGTCTTTGTGATCACAGCTTTGTAGTACAGCTCGAAATCTGGCATTGTGATGCCCCCAGCTTTGTTTTTCCTTTTCAACAGTTACTTGGTGATTCGGGGCCTTTTCTGGTTCCATACAAATTTAAGGACTATTTGTTCCAGTTCTTTGAAAAATGTCATTGGTATTTTAATCGGGATACCACTGAAAGTGTAGATTGCTCTGGGTAGCATGGACATTTTAACTATGTTAATTTTTCCGATCCATGAGCATGGATTATTTTTCCATCTTTTTGTGTCTTCCTCAATGTCTTTCAAGAGTGATTTATAGTTTCTAGAATATAGATCCTTTACATCTCTGGTTCAGTTAATTCCAAGGTAATGTATGGTTTTTGGTGCTATCGTAAATGGGATGGATTCCCTAATTTCCCTTTCCTCAGTCTCATTATTCGTGTATAGGAATGCAGCTGATTTCTGGGCATTGATTTTGTATCCCGCCACATTACTGAATTGCTCTATAAGTTATAGTAATTTGTGGGTGGATTCTTTTGGGTTTTCCATATAGAGTATCATGTCATCTACAAAAAGAGACAGTTTGACTTCTTCCTTGCCAATTTGGATACCTTTTATACCTTTTTGTTGCCTGATTGCTGTTGCAAGGACTTCTAGTACTATGTTGAATAATAGTGGCGAGAGTGGGCATCCTTGTCGTGTTCCTGATCTTAAAGGAAAGGATTCCAGCCTTTCCCCATTAAGAATGGTATTTGCTGTAGGCTTTTCATAGATAGTTTTTATGAGATTGAGGAATGTACCATCTATCCCTACACTCTGAAGTGTTTTAATCAGGAAAGGATGCTGTATTTTGTCAAATGCTTTTTCTGCATCTATTGAGAGAATCATATGATTTTTGAATTTTTGTTTCTGGATAAAATCTAAGACACTGATAGATTTGCGAATGTTGAACCACCCTTGCATCCCAGGGATGAATCCCACTTGCTCATGATGGATAATCCTTTTAATGTACTATTGGATTCTATTAGCCAAGACCTTGTTGAGGATTTTGGCGTCCATATTCATTAGGGAAATCGGTCTGTAATTCTCTTTTTTGAGGGGGTCTTTGCCTGCTTTGGGGATCAAAGTAATATTGGCCACATAGAATGAGTTTGGTAGCTTTCCTTCTGTTTCTATTTTTTGAAATAGCTTTAGGAGAATAGGTATTATTTCTTCTTTGAATGTTTGGTAGAATTCCCCAGGAAAACCATCTGGGCCTGGAGTTTCACTTTTTTTTCTTTTTTAAAGATTTTATTTATTTATTTGACAGAGATAGAGACAGCTAGCGAGAGAGGGAACAAAAGCAGGGGGAGTGGGAGAGGAAGAAGCAGGCTCATAGCAGAGGAGCCTGATGTGGGGTTCGATCCCACAACACCTAGATCATGCCCTGAGCCGAAGGCAGACGCTTAACCGCTGTGCCACCCAGGCGCCCCTGGAGTTTCGTTTTTTTTGAAGGTTGTTTATCACTGACTCAATCTCTTCATAATTAATTGGCCTGTTAAAAAAAATCAATTTCTTCCTGTTTCAGTCTTGGTAGTTTATAGGTTTCCAGGAAGGCCTCCATCTCTTCCAGATTGTTTAGTTTTTTGGCATATAGCTGTTGATAAAAGTTTCTAATAATCCTTCCAATTTTATTGGTGTTGGATGTGACCTCTCCTTTTTCATTCATAATTTTATTAATTTGGGTCCTTCCTCTATTCTTTTGGATAAGTCTTGCCAGTGGTCTTCAATTTTATTAATTCTCTCAAAGAACCAGCTTCTAGTTCTGTTGTTCTGCTCAACTGTGCTCCTGGTTTCTAAATCATTGATTTCTTCTCTAATCGTGCATGGATTAGGCCTGTTCTTCTGTTGCTGTTCCAGCTTCTTGAGGTGAGAATATAAAAACTGCATTTTAGATTTTTCTATTCTTTTGAGTGAGGCTTGGATGGCTATGTATTTCCCCCTTAGGACTGCCTTTGCAGTATCCCATAGGTTTTGGACCGTTGTGTATTCATTCTCGTTGGTCTCCATAAATTGTTTAATTTGTTTTTTGATTTCCTGGTTTATCGAGTCATTCTTGAGCAGGATGGTTCTTAGTCTCCAAGTGTTTGAGTTTCTTCCAAATTTTTCCTTCTGGTTGAGTTCCACTTTCAAAGCATTGTGGTCTGAGAATATGGAGGGAATAATTTCAGTCTTTTGGTATCAGTTGAGACCTGTTTTGTGTCCCAGAATATGGTCTATTCTTGAGAATGTTCCATTGGCATTAAAACAGAATGAATATTCTTTGGTTCTGGGGTGTAGTGTTCTCTATATATCTATGAGGTCCAACTCGTCTAGTATGGCATTCAAAGCCCTTGTTTCTTTGTCGATTTTTTGCATGGGTGTTCTGTCTATTTCTGATAGTGGGGTGTTGAGGTCCCCTACTATTACTGTGTTCTTATCTATATGTCTCTTTATTTTGGTTAAGAGTTGGCTTGTGTATCTTGCTGCTCCCCTGTTGGGGGCATATATATTAATAATTGTCATATCCACTTGTTGAATACTTCCTTTAAGAATAATATAGTGCCCTTCTGTATCTCTCTCTATGGCCTCTAGTTTAAAATCCAGTCTATCTGATATGAGAATTGCTACTCCAGCTTTCTTTTGAGGTCCATTTGCGTGGAAGATGGTACTCCATCCCCTTACTCTAAGTCTGAATGCATCTTTGGGTTCAAAATGAGTCTCTTGTAGACAGCAAATGGATGGGTCATGTCTTTTTATCCAATCTGCAACCCTGTGGCGTTTTATGGGAGAGTTTAAGCCATTTAGATTGATAGAGATTATTGACAGATATGATTTTAATGATGCCATNGTTGAGGTCCATTGGCATGAAAGATGATATTCCATCCCTTTACTTTCAGTCTGAATGTATCCTTAGGTTCAAAATGAGTCTCTCGAAGACAGCAAATGGATGGGTCATGTCTTTTTATCCAATCTGCAACCCTGTGGCATTTAATGGGAGCATTTAGGCCATTTAGATTGATAGAGATTATTGACAGATATGATTTTAATGATGCCATTTCTCTTTAAAGTCTTTGTATCGGTTGTGACTTGCTGCTCTGTATCACTCTTGGGGCCTTTTTACCTTTATAGAGCCCCCCTTAATATCTCCTGTAGGGCTGGTTTCGTGGTTACGAAATTGGTTAATGATTGGCGATTTTGGAACGTCTTTATTTCTCCATCAATTCTGAATGACAGCTTTGCTGGATAAAGGATCCTTGGCTGCATGTTTTTCTCTGAAAGAGCTTTAAAAATGCCCCCCCAAGCCTTTCTCTCATTCCAGGTCTCTGTAGACAGGTCTGACGTAATCCTGATACCTTTGCCTTGGTACGTGAGAAATTTCTTTGCCCTGGCCGCTTTCAATACTGTATCCTTGGATCTAATATTTGCGAATTGCACTATGACATGCCGTGGCGTAGGTTTGTCCTGGTTGAGCTTGGATGGGGTCCTCTTTGCCTCTTGGACACAAATGTTTGTTTGCCTCGCCAGATTAGGGAAGTTTTCAGCTACAATTCATTCAAATATCTCTTCTAGACCTCTGTTTTTCTCCACCCCCTCAGGGATGCCGATGATTCTGACATTGGATCGTTTCATAGAGTCAGTAATCTCCCGTAATCTACATTCGTGGGCGTGGATTTTTTTAAGACCAGCTTCTATTTTCGTTTTTTCTTCTACTAACCCATCCTCCAATTCGCTAACGCGTTCCTCTGCCTCGGTGACCCTGGCCGTCAGAGCCTCTAGTTTTGACTGTATTTGGCCCACTGAGTTTTTAATTTCTGTCAGATTCGCTCTCATTTCTGCCCTTAGGGATTCTATATTCTCAGCAACGCTTTCTCTGATGCTTTTTTCAAGTTTACTCATCATCTTGACCATTGTTGCTCTGAATTCCATTTCTGATAATTGGGATACATCCGTATGTATTAATTCTGTGGCCGAGGCCAATTCTGTGGCAGAGGCNAATTCTATATTCTCATTAACATTTTCGTTAATACTTTTGTCAGGTCTACACATCATCTTGACCATTGTTACTCTGAATTCCATTTCTGATAATTTGGTTATATCCATATCCATTAGTTCTGTGGCAGAGGCCACAGACTCATTGTCTTTTCTTTGCTGGGGGGGATTTCTCCTTCTCATCATTCTGATGAGGTGAGGTTGCGGAGTTGTCCAGAGCCCAAATTATTGACCGGGACCCAGGCAGTGCGCCCTTGTTTTATAGGGACCTTTGGGATGTGGGCTTCTTGATTTTTCAGCCTGCCTTCTGGGGGAGGGGCCTGCCGCGCCAATACTCAGGCAACCTGTTTGGGTAGAGTCTCTGTGTCCCTTGCGAGNTCTGCAAGGGGGGATGGGGATTGGCACCCTGTGAGCCGGTGTTTCCAGGCTTTTGTTCTCTGGCAGCTTTCCCTGGCAGTTTGCTGTTCCTCTTCTGAGAGTCAGAGCAGCAGCGGCCGAATCTCAGCCTCTGTCTCAAAACAGAGGGATCGCAGACCGTTCTCCACTGA
This sequence comes from Ailuropoda melanoleuca, assembly GCF_002007445.2. Lineage (NCBI taxonomy): Eukaryota > Metazoa > Chordata > Mammalia > Carnivora > Ursidae > Ailuropoda > Ailuropoda melanoleuca. Next base: position 34,062,174 of record NC_048222.1, on the reverse strand, counting down.
TATTCTGGCCACTTATATCTTATTCTGTTGGTGCTGCTAAACCCTGCAGCGTCCCGGGATGCGCGCCCCACACCCGGCATCCCAGCCCTCACTTCCAGGGCCGGCGTGTCTCTGTCCTTTGTGTTTCTAACACCGCCAGCGGCCAGCCGCCCCCACACTCCCGGAGCTCCCGGTCTCAGTCTGGATCCAGTGAGCACACCGAGATTCCGGAGTTCCATGAGATGCCTGGTGGCGCGCGCTCCCAACTCATGGTCTCAGTCTGCTGTCTCGCGGGTGCCGTGCGCGAGTCTGCCCGCTCCCCCGTGCAGGTGGCTACCTCTTCCCCACGCCAGAGCGAAGTGGCTCCCTCCCCCTTCCATTTATCTTCCGATATCTGTGCGCGGTTTCACGGCTCCCCGCTTCATACCTCAATACTCAGTGCTGGAGATGTTCATTTGTAGAGATCCAGATGTATCTTCCTGCGTCTCAGGCTGATTCCGTGGATGTTCAGGCTGGGCTGGTACCTATCTAGCTCGACTCAGGGGACCGGCTGAAAAAGGGGTCCCCTACTCCTCCGCCATCTTAACTCCCTTCTCTTTTCACATTTTTAATGTGTCTACTAGAAAACTTAAAATTATATATATGATTTGCATTATATTTTTATTGAACAATGCTTGTCTAGAGTGGGGGGAATACAAAGGTTAGGAGGATTGGGGATGGTTTTTAGGTTAGTCAACTAATAGGGATGACCTCACTCATACTGCCTATATCACCTGCACAGGAATAACACCTCTCATCTCACCTGTTAATTGGCACAGAACAATGGTCATAAATCTTAACTATGATTTGCTGTTATTCCTGTTGCTGTTAGACCGGGCCTCAAAGAAGATCTAGGTCTGCATTAAGTAAATTCGAGCTTCAAGCTGACCTCTCCCAAACATTTTGATGTGAGCACCTAGTTTAGCACTCGTACTCTATGTGCGTGCTCCCTTTCATATAATAAAAATTTATTGTACATTGAAATAAATGGGGGGAAATGCAATAATAAAGTTAATAATCCTGCTAGGAGGAGTCATGAAAGTTTTCCCAGAAGAGGTAGCACTTTAACTGAAATTAGAAGAATGAGCTGGCGCCTACCACATGCAAATGGTCATTCCAAATGAGGAGGTAGTGTTGCAAAAGCATGACAAGACATAGTATATTTGGATACTGGTGAAAATTTTGTGTAGCTAGAGAAGGCTGCTTGGAATTGAGGCTAGAATTTGGACTTTCTCTAAGGGTGAAGTGAGGAATAAGCAGGATATTTCTCTAAGCAGGCAGATGATGTGAACAGATTATATCCTTTCTCCTTATAAGGGATTAATTCTAAATTTTTTTTCTCTAGCTTCTCAAAGTATATGCTTATTTCATTAAGTTACAGTCTTCTTTATTTTCTAATATAACCCTTAAGTTACAGAATTGCCACTAATTATTGATTTCACTTTATTTCACAAGATTTGATATGAAAATATTAACATTGTTATAGATAGTGTCTACTTTCCTTTTCAGTTTTTCTTTGACCCACAAGTAATTTTGAGATGTTCTATAAATGTTCAAACATACGAACTTTTTTTTTTTTTTTTTTTTTTTTTTTTAAAATTTTTTTTTTTTTTTTTTTTTTTTTTAAAGATTTTATTTATTTATTTGACAGAGATAGAGACAGTCAGTGAGAGAGGGGACACAAGCAGGGGGAGTGGGAGAGGAAGAAGCAGGCTCCCAGCAGAGGAGCCTGACGTGGGGCTCGATCCCGTAACGCCGGGATCACGCCCTGAGCCGAAGGCAGACGCTTAACCGCTGTGCCACCCAGGCGCCCCAAACATACGAACTTTTTAAAGCTGTCTTTTTGTTTTTAATTTCTAATATTATTGCACTATGGTCAACGAACATGATTTCTGTGACTAAATCTTTGTACTTGTTAAAACCTGATTTGGGTCCTAGTACATGTTTGCTTTTGTCAATTTTCCATGTATGCTTTAAAAGAATGTATATTTTCTTTCTTATTTGTGGGTATAGGATTTTTGTGTGTTCTTTGGATGAAGCTGGTTAACCATATTATTTCAAAGTCTCAATATTTTTACCCATTTTTTTCTAGTTGATCTTTCAATTATTGAGAGGGTATATTTTGCTGAGTATAGAGTTCTAGGTTGATATATATTTTCTCTTAATGTTTTTAAGACACTATCCTATTGTCTTTTTGCTTTTGTTGTTATTATTGGGAAGTATGCTGTCAATCTAATCATCATTCCTTAGTAAACAATATGCCTTTTAAACCCCTAGCTACTTCTAAGATTCTCTTGTCTTTGGTACTCTTGGTATCCATGTTATGCCTAGAGAATGAGTTTTGTTTTTATATTTCTTGCCCACAATTTATTATGCTTCCCAAGTACCAGGATTTACATATTTATTATTTCAGGAAAATACAAAGCCATTATCATTTTAAATATTGAGTCTACCCCATTCTCTGTATTCTCATCTTTGGAAATTCCTATTAGACCTATGTTGGACCTTGTTATTCTATATCTTGCATCTCAATCTCTCATTCATATTTACTGTCTCTTTAGATGTCTGTGCTACATTTTGATGATTTCCTTAAATTAGTCTTTTTCTTTTTCTTTTTGAATCTTTGTCTCAAAGAATGCCTGAAACCAGCATTGTCTTTGCATTTTTCAAATACCTGATAATAATCCATTTTTTCAAAGCCAGCTTAAAGTTTAGTTTCCATTATTTGCAGCACAGAAATTCTAATATATAGTCACACAGCCAGCTAGTCATCATGTTCCATCAGAAATGTGTACTGAATTCAACACTTCCTTTCCATCCCTGCTGACCTCCTTGTCAGTTATGCTGCTCAGATAGGCAGACAGTATAGCAGCCAGTAAAGGAGGCTCAGAATGAACAGAGACATAGAAGGAGAATAATGAGGGAACTGTGCCAAGATGCCAGAGAATGAAATTTTAATAGTTAAGGAATATTCAGTTTAATATTGAATAGTTTAGGAATATTGAATAAACTGAATATTCAACTGAACAGTTAAGGAATATTCAGTTTAATAGTGAAGGAATACTGCAAAGAGGTCAAGAAGTATGAGAATTGAATAATGAGCAACTGGCATTGCCAATGAAAAGTTGCTGACTCTTATATTCTGCCTTTACTTTTCACGGGTTTCATTGAATTCTTATTAACTATAGTAATGAGCAGAAAGCATAGAAGATGAATATGCAAAAAACATTAAGTGATTGATTAATGGATTTTATTTGGGGATTTGGGAACATACAAAGACAACCATTTAATCACCATGGTTTCTATGTAAGGGGCAAGAGACTTAGAAAACAAGAAAGGCAGTTTTAAATTGAAAGTAATTGGAAAGGATGTAAGTCTTTTTTTTTTGCATTTTACAATAAACAATTTATATTCATTTCCCAGCATGCCTTAGATTCTTTCCTCTTGGTGGGGTCACTTCACTCCAGGTTTGGGAGGGGGTGATGGTAGTGAATGCCTACACAGGGTCAATGAGATGCAGTTCATTTTTTTTCTTGTGATGAGAACTTTTAAGATTTACTTTCTTAGCTAATTTCAAATTTGCACTACAATATTACTGACTGTAAATTCCATGCTGTACATTATATCCCCATGGCTTATTTTATAAATGGAAGTTAGTACCTCTTGAACACCTTAACCCTTTCAGCCACCACCCAATCCCCCTCCCCTCTGGCAACCACCAGTCTGTTGTCTGTATCTGTGAATTTTGTTTTGTTTGTTCACTTGTTTGTTTTTTGTTTTTTTTTTTAGATTCCAGCTACAAGTGGAATCATACAGTAGTCGTCTTTCTCTGTCTCACTTATTTCACTTAGCATAATACTCTCAAGATCCATCCACATTGCAAATAACAAGATTTTATTTTTTTTATATAACTGGGTAGTATTCCATTGTATGTATACACCACATCTTTATTTATTCATGCGTCAATTAACATTTAGGTTGTTTCCATATTTTGCCTATTGTAAATAATGCTACAGCAAACATAGAGATGCATATAACTTTTTGATTTAGTGTTTTCATTTTTTTCAGATAAATACACAGAAGTGGAATTGCTGGATCATATGATAGTTATGTTTTTTAATATTTTGAGAAACCCCCATGCTGTTTTCCATAGTGCCTGCACAAATTTCCATTCCCACCCCATGAGGGTTTCCTTTTCTTCACATCCTCACCAATACTTGTTATTTCTGGTCTTTTCGATTTTAGCCATTCTCACAGGTGTGAGGTGATAACTCATTGCAGTGTTGATTTGCATTTCCCTGATGATGAGTGATGTTGAGCACCTTTTCATGTGTCTGTTGGCCATCAGGATGTCTTCTTTAGAAAAAAGTGTATTTGTTATAATTTAAAAAAGGAAAAAAAAGAATCTAAGTGAACTGAAAAAAAAAAGAAAAAAGTGTATTTAGATACTCTGCCTACTATCTAATCAGATTTTTTTTTGCTAATTACTTGCATGAGTTCTTCATACATTTTGGATATTAACCCCTTATTGCATATATTACTTGCAAATATCTTCTTCCATTTAATAGGCTACTTTTTAAATTTTGTGGTTGATTTCCTTTGCTGTGCAGAAGCTTTTTAGTTTGATATAGTCTCATTTGTTTATTTTTGCCTTGGTTGCCACTGTTTCTGGAGTCAGGTCCAAAAAAATGTTGCTAAGACCAATGTCAGGGAGCTTACTATCTATGTTTTCTTCTAGAATTTTTGTGGTTTCTGGTCTTACATTCAAATCTTTAATCCATTTTGAGTTCATTTTTGTGTACGGTTTAAGATAGTGATCCAGTTTCGTTCTATTACATGTGGCTTCCCAGTACCATTCATTGAAGGGACTGCCCTTTCCGCATTATGTATTCTTGCCTCTTGTGTCATAAATTAATCAACTATATATGTGTGGGTTTGTTTCTGGGCTCTCTGTTCTGTTCCATTGTGTTTATGCCAATTCCATCCGTTGATGACTATAGCTTTGTAGTACGGTTTGAAATCAGGGAGCATTATGCCTTTGACTTTGCTCTTTCTCAGGATTTCTTTTTATTCAGGATCTTTTCTGGTTCCACAAAAATTTTAGGATTGTTTCTTCTATTTCTGTGAAAAATTCCATTAGAATTTTGATAAGGTTTACATTGAATCTTAGACTCCTTTGGGTAATATGGACATTTTAACAACATTAATTCTTCCAAACCATGAGCACAGAATATCTTTCTGTCTTTATTTATGTCTTCTTTCATTTCTTTCATCAATGTCTTATAATTTTCAGTGTATAGGTCTTTCACCTCGTGGTTAAATTTAATCTAGGTATTTTATTCTTTTTGATGGAATTTTAGAGGGGATTTTTTTTAAATTTCTCTTTTTGGTAGTTCAAGTGTATAAAAACACAGAAGATTTTTGTGTATTGATTTTGTTTTCTGCAACTTTACTGAATTTGTTTATTCTAACATTTTTTGGTGAAGTCTTTAGGGTTTTCTAAATATAAAATCATGTATTCCATAAATAGTGGCAGTTTTACATCTTTCTTTCTAATTAGGATGCTTTTTATTTTTTTCCCACCTAATTGCTCTGGCTAAGATTTTCAATACTATGTTGAATAAAAGTGGTGAGAGTAGATGTCCTGTCTTGTCCCTGATCTTAAGGGAAAAGATTTTAGCTTTTCACTGTTTAGTATGATGTTAGCTATGGGCTTGCCATATATGGCCTGTATTATGCTGAGGTATGTTCCATCTATACCCATTTTGTTGAGACTTTTTATCATAGTAAGTCAGACAATTTAACCCAGAGCCAAGTTCTTCATGTAGCTTGTGATATCTTCTACAGTGGTGTAGATGAGTGGGCAGCTATTTAAAGGGATTAATTAGAAATTTCAAACCACTCTTCAAAAAAATACACACTTGGACCCATAGCTTTCCAGTTCACTCTCAGTCCATTTCTCCTTATCGTTGTTTTGGGAAAGTGTTAATCATACCCAAGGCATCAGAGAAGAAAAATTGTCTTTTCAGGTGTGGGTGGCTCAGTTGGTTAAGCATCTGCCTTCGGCTCAGATTATGATCCCAAGGTCCTGGTCTTGAGCCCTGCTCAGTGGGGAGCCTGCTTCTCCCTCTCCCTTTGCCTCTCCCTCTGCCTCTCCCTCTGCCTGTGTGCGCGCTCTCTCTCTCTCTGTCAAATAAATAAATAAAATCTTTAAAAAAAACAATCTTTCAGATCAGTTACTCTTCTTGCAACTGACAAAGAGGTAATGATCATTTCAAATGTTTCCTCGACCAAAGTCCATTAACATAGAAGGTGTCCTCAGGAGAGGCTCTGTAACAGAAGGCCTTGGAATTCTCCTTCTACCACAGACTCATCACTAGATCGCATTTATTTACTATGATTGCTCTATCAGTCCACCTGTCTAAGTAACTAGCTTTGGGCGACTCAGAAGCACCTATCATCACTGACTCTTTAAATTGTGGGTTAAATCAACCCAAAGGAGGACATTTCTTCCTTGACTTCAATTCCAGTAGGTCCAAGTGAGTTGGAAGCTGGGCAGGGGAGAATGTCCTAGAATCATAACATTATAGGAATCATATGCTGTTGGCTGCAAAAGTTGGGTTTGCATCTGTTCTGAAATGAATTTTCCTGATCATTTGCTTTCTGTGCCATTTTTGCTATTTATTTTGTTGCTTGGCTTACACTGGGCCTGAGCTTGACTTTGGTCCATATGTCTGGAAAGTATAGTGCAGTTCATTCTCCTTCCACACATCCTGCTCTTTTAATAAAACTGTTCCTTTAAAAAAAAAAAAAAACAGAATGGCTGATCACAGTATTTGGTAACAGGGCAAAAACTGATAATTTCCTTAAAATGAGTCACTTTTGCGCCAGACTGGGAGCCCCATGACTCATAATTACAAGTTCAAAGCCTGGCTGTTTGTAAGAAGAGGAAACCCGGCCAGAGGGGCTTTCAGCCTGCTCACTCTTTGCATTCTTTTTATCCAGAGAGCAAATTACTGCCCAAGGCAACCGAAAGCTCATTAGTGAACCCAGTGAAGACAGGCAGCTTCTTGGGCTTGGACAGAGAGAAGTCTTTCTACCCTGCCATGCAAACCATAAACAGTTAACAGCTCCTAGATCATCTGTCAGTGAGCATTTTCCACCACAACTGAATGCTAGTCTGAGAAGCTTTACGCAAATTAAATTTAGATTCCTCTTCATCAACTGACTACTTTGTCTACTTAACTTTTAGCCCCCTCTCTTTCTTCCTCCCCTTCCTGCCATTGTAGCAGATGGCAGCAGTCAGGGCCCCATGCCCTTGGCATTGTTTTCCACAGTCCAGTTCTGCTTCTGGCTTAAAGAAAAGACAGGATTAAAAACAAGAACAAGAAAACCTGAACAGTGGGGAAAGAAGTCAGACGAAGCTATTACTGCAAGTACTGAACAAAGAGCTGCTCATGTGCTGCTTCTGCGTGGAGAGAGGTGACAAAGAGTAGAAGACAGAAGTCGGAGCCCGGCAATAGAGGGAACAGATCCATGGCTGCAACTTGGCTGCCTCAAGACTACGGAACCCTGGACATCACTGAATTTGGGAAGAGGAAGGATGATATTGGTGGTCGTGTTTAATGTGTGTGTCCTACCCCGTACAGATAAGCACTACCCACACAGGGTGTGCCTGGTGCCCAGTCTGGCAGACCTTACAAAGAGTCTCTTCTGGGACTTATATCTTCAGAAACATATGATGGAGGAGAGTGAGCCAACGAAGAGCAGTGGAGGGTGGAGGTGGAAAGACCTTCATATGAGGGAGACACTCTGCTGGAAGGACCAAGAGGAAATAAGATGTGATTCGGCTGTTTTCTTAATCAGGTTAATCATTTTAAATGAGGATCACATTTAAATCTGATGGTAAAATAGATGCCTTTGATAACTTTGCTTACTATCAGCCATACACTACGGCCTTGAAACTCCTTCCTTGCAGTTTTTTTGTCAACAGCAGCACACATTAATTATCTTAGATGCAACAAAATGTTTTTATTTCCAGAGATCTGAGAACTCAGAAGAATACAGCCCAAACGCAGGTACATAAACAAATACACTATCCAGTTCTGGGGTTTGGAAAGATACAATTTACTTAAATCCCACTGTCCTACCTCTTTACTATCCCAGGTCCTTTTCTACCTCATCCATCTACAAAATGAAGGAGAGAAAAATGCATTTATTGAGGGCCTACTATGACCAAGACACAGTATTGTGTTCTTTGCATATTTCAATCCCTTTTAATCTTCGAAATAGCCCTATGAGGTCAATATTACTAGCCCCATTTTCTGATTGAGTAAACTGAAGATACCACCTATTTGCAGGCTTATAGATGAAAAAGATCTTGTCTGGTTGACAGATCATGAGCCACACTGTGCTGCTGTGGGGTGAGCCATCATCTAAGACCTTCCCTTTCTGCTCCCCAGTATCAGTAAGCTCTTCCCAAGAGGTTGGGTTCTTTCTTTTACTTTCCTGCATTACTGACCACTTACTATGTGCCAGGCACAGTAAGGGTTCATTTCACACCTTCCAGACCCTCTTTCAATTAAGTTTCCATCAACTGGAATGCCCTGCACACATTTCACAGGTTGATCATTCCCTTTTCATAGCCGTGTGTTAGCTCCCTAACCCTGTCCTTCCAGGATGCAAGAACCTTAACATCCCATCCCCGTGGCCACCCCGACCCTCCTGCCTCCACCACACACAGGCGCCCACTCAGACATGCACACACACACTCATGCGCACACGCCTGCACACACAAGTACACATACAGGCATAATTGTTTCCACTTCACACAGGACAAATTAGGAATTAAGGAATTGTTCAAGATCATGCCCTAGTCGGGTACATTTTTATAACCGTTGTTTCTTCCAGGCACTGCTGAGAACTGCTGTTGGAGTAAACTGGCTTCCTAAAAAGCAAAAACTTTAATTCAGAAACTCCCTCTAGGAATCTAGCCTACAGAAATAATCCAAAGTGCCTTTGTGCAAATACCACTTCCTCAGAGACACCTTCCTCTAACCCCCTCAGGAAAACAGCCTCCTGCATCATTGGGATCTCTCCATCCCCTTGCTTTGCAATACCTCTCTTCACAGAGCTAATTGATATGTATTTATCTGTTTCTCTTGTCTGTCACCCTCAGTAGAATGTCAGCACTCCAAGGAAATAAGCCTTTGTTGACCAGCTCTAAGTACAGTAACTGGGATACAGTGGACACTCAGTAAATATTTACGTTACTTAACTAATTAAATACTTACATGTGGAATAAAATTTACACACCAAGAAGCTCACTGAGCATTACTTACATAGCATCTATGTATATAAAATAATGTAAAATTCTAATTCTAGAGAATAGACGATAATGAGGAAATATTACATAGTCACAAAAAGTAACATTTATGAAGAATTTGACGAGTTAGGAAAAAGGATTATGAGATAATGTTAAGTGAAATAAGTGAGCTACAAAATTGTATATACATTTTCATTTTAACTAAAGCACAGAAAAACTGGAAGGAAGGTAGAGGGATTGTGAGGTTTTTTTCCTGCTTCTTTATACCATTTTTTATTTCCCAATTGTTTTGCAAGGGACAAGCTATACTTTGATAATTAGGAAAAGTAAAATAATACCTCTTAGATGTTCTTACCTCATCAGGCAAACATACAGGGGGTTAAATCTCTAGGACTTGCTTTCTGCATGAATTGTAGTCCTCTCTGAACTCCTATAAGATAATGCATCTGTGGAAGAATAATTCCTCAGAAGCCTTCCTGAATGGCTTATTATAAATGGTTCATAATGGTAAGTTACCTCTTTCTGTTGAGGACGTACAAAGGCTAGGCCCAGATATTAACTGGCTGACCCTGTAGTGTTCTGAAATAATGCTAGATGTCCCCAAAGATTCTCAGTTCTCTGTCTCAGAAATGGAAGCTCTTGCCAGGAAAAAGAAAGGGAGCTGTTCTCATTAGCCCACTTGCCATTTAGGTGTGGCATTTAGTTTGGCTCCCTTTAGAAATAATTATTTATGGGTTTAATTTGCATAAAACAGAAACAAAAAAACAACCACAAAAGTGAAAACCAAAGGAGAGAGAGAGGAGTGAGGTGGTGAGGTTAATCAGGGAATGGGTTAGCAGGGAGCTGTGGAAGTTGGCCCAGGCTAGGTTCCTGAGAAAGAAGGGGCACATTAAAAATTCTGACTGTGGAAGGGAGAAAGCTCAAACATGGGCATCAGGGCTCTCATAGGAGAGCAGTTTGGGCTTGAGCAGGAGGGCAGGAAGCAAGGGTGCAAATCCAGCACATTTTAGGGGCACCTGTTTCCAATGCAATTGTCGACTTTCCTCCATCCTCCACTTTATTCCTTTCTTCCTTCCTATCTCCCAACTATCTTCCTTCTTTCCTTCCTTCCATGCTTCCTTCCCTCTTCTCTTCCTTCCTTCCTAGCATTAGAAAAGGAGCAATAAACAAAATAGATACACCTTTGTGAGTTTTCATTCTATATATACATGTAGTTTCTGATTATGACAAGTGCTGGGAAGGATATAAAACAAAATAATAAGATAAGAAACAGTCGGGATGGATTGGAGACCAGAGGAGGTGATACGTGAATTGAGAACTGAATAATGAATTGATAGTCATAAAGATTCAGGGAAAGAACATTCCAGACAGAAGGAACAAACAGCAAGTGTAATAGGCCCAGAGGTAGGAACACGGTTGACATATTTGAGGAGCTGAAAGAAGGCCAGTGAGCTGAGAAGACATGAGCAAACAGTATCTAGGAGGGGCATGAAGAGGGAGAGATGCAGGCAGGCACCGTGATGTGAAGTCTGCCAAACCGAGGAGCTTGGAGTTTGTTCATGGCTCCTGAACAGTTTAAAGCAGAGGAATGATGTAATTATGTTCTTAAAAAATCACTCAGGTTGCTATGTGGAGAATAGGCTGTAGGAGGGCAAGATGAATGCTGGCAAAGCAGGAGACAATCCAGGTGAGAAACGGTGGTGACTTCAGTTGGGATAAACAAGGAAACAAAGAGATGCAAAGAGGTGTAAGGCATACTTTTAAAAGATTTCAGACAGAATCTGCTGGTAGAACTGTTACGGGATCCGAGGAGTCCTGGACGAGCCCTAGGAGTTTGTGCTTGAGCGAGTGGTACCGTTCATTGATATGGAAACAATTAGGGGAAACATCTTGGGGTAGATTTTGGAATGGAGCATGAAATTAAGGGTTCTGTTTGGAACATGTTAAGTTCGAGATGCCAATTAGACATTAAAGTAGAGATTTCAAGTGGGCTGTTAAATGTCCCAAACAGTCCCTCAATGGAGAGGTCAGAGCTAAAGATATAAATTTTGGACCCCTTTGTATATAATACATTTTGAAGCAACGAGACTAAATGAAATCACCTGTCAAAAGAGAAGAGTGCCCAGGACTGAGCCCTACTGCACTCCAACTTCTGGAGGTTGGAAGAAGCCAGAAAGGTGGGAGAAAAATCAGGAGGGAGTGCTGTCACAGAAGGCCAAAGAAGGAAGTGCTTCAGGCAGAAAGGAGGAGTCAGCTATGTCTAACGGTGGTGTGTATTGGTCAGGATTTACTAGGTTATGCTCTGGTGATAAATTAGCACTAATCGTCAGTAGCTTATCACAACATTTATTTCTCATTCACCCTGTATGAGCACTGTGAGTAAGAAGGGTGGAAGTTCTGCTCCGCAATCACCAGGGACCCAGGCTGACAATAGACTCCATATCTGGGATGACACCAATCACCAGAGTGAGATGAGAGAACATGGAAGATGGCACAGTGAGTCTTCAGTGCCACAGCCAGGGGTAATGTATCTCACAGCCACTCACAGCCCACTGGCCAGATGCAGACCCACACACCTTCCCAACCTTCAGAGGACCTAGGGACTGGGTGCTGGCATGTGGAATAGTTCTTGACTTTACTGTGCCACCATTTGCTAAGAGGTCAACTAAAATGAGAACAGAAAACTGATCACTGGTTTTAGCTATGTTTAGATAACTAAGGATGTTAAAAGGATACTTTCAATAGAGTGCAAGGAATGAAACTCCATTGGACTGGATTAAGGAGAGAACGGGAAGTGAGGGAATAGAGATGGTGATTACAGACAGCCCTGATGAGGCTTCTTTTTTTTTAATAATAATATTTTTTATTATGTTAGTCACCATAGTATATCCCTAGTTTTTTATGTAAAGTTCCATGATTCCTTACTTGCGTATAACACCCAGTGCACCATGCAATACGTGCCCTCCTTAATACCCATCACCAATCCATCCCATTCCCCCCTGCCAAAGCCCTCAGTTTGTTTCCCAGAGTCCAGAGTCTCTCATGGTTCATTCCCCCTTCTTTTTACCCCCCTTTCTTCTTCCCTTTCTTCTCCTACTGATCTTCCTACTTCTTATGTTCCATAAATGAGTGAAACCATATGATAATTGTCTTTCTCTGCTGGACTTATTTCGCTTAGCTTTATCTCCTCCAGTGCCGTCCATGTTGCAGCAAATGTTGAGAAATCGTTCTTTCTGATAGCTGAGTAATATGCCATTGTATATATGGACCACAGCTTCTTAATCCAGTCATCTGTTGAAGGGCATCTCGGCTCCTTCCACAATTTAGCTATTGTGGACAATGCTGCTATGAACATTGGGGTGCATATGGCCCTTCTCTTCACTACATCTGTATCTTTGGGGTAAATACCCAGTAGTGCAATTGCTGGATCATAGGGTAGCTCAATTTTTAACTTTTTAAGGGACCTCCACACTGTTTTCCAAAGTGGCTATACCAGCTTGCATTCCCACCAACAATGTAGGAGGGATCCCCTTTCTCCACATCCTCTCTAACATTTGTTGTTTCCTGCCTTGTCAATTTTTGCCATTCTAACTGGCATAAGGTGGTATCTCAGTGTGGTTTTGATTTGAATTTCCCTGATGGCTAATGATTTTGAACATTTTTTCATGTGATGGATTCCTGTCTCACATCGACGTCTTTCATCCATTTGGAGTTTTCCTTTGTGTATGGTGTGAGAGAGTGGTCTAGTTTCACTCTTTTGCATGTTCCTGTCCAATTTTCCCAGCACCATTTATTGAAGAGACTATCTTTTTTTCCACTGGATGTTTTTTCCTGCTTTGTCAAAGATTAGTTGCCCAAAGAGCCGAGGGTCCATTTCTGGGTTCTCTATTCTGTTCCGTTGGTCTATGTATCTGTTTTTGTGCCAGTACCATGCTGTCTTTGTGATCACAGCTTTGTAGTATCGCTTGAAATCTGGCAACGTGGTGCCCCAGCTTTGTTTTTCCTTTTCAACAACTCCTTGGCGATTCAGGGCCTCTTCTGGTTCCACACAATTTTTTTTTTTGAAAAGGAACCAGAGAAATAGAAAGATAACTGGAAGGTTAGTGGGTAGAGGGGGGATATTGTTAAACAGTATTTTTTTTTCCTTCCTCTGGGTATCTAAATGTCCTTGAATCTCTTACTCTGTGATCCCTCTATAAATAGATGTCTCCTGTTTCACTAATGAAACCAAGGCCAGTGAACACAGAATGTTTTAACCTTCCATTTTGTGCCTACAAATTCAGATATATCTACATCTAATGATATCCAGTTCAACCTGGTTTTTAAAATATGGTTTTGTGGTGATAGAAATGATCTAAAGAAGGGGCGCCTGGGTGGCACAGCGGTTAAGCATCTGCCTTCAGCTCAGGGCGTGATCCCGGCGTTATGGGATCGAGCCCCACGTCAGGCTCCTCAGCTATGAGCCTGCTTCTTCCTCTCCCACTCCCCCTGCTTGTGTTCCCTCTCTTGCTGGCTGTCTCTATCTCTGTCTAATAAATAAATAAATAATCTTTAAAAAAAAAAAAAAAAAAAAGAAAAGAAATGATCTAAAGAAGAAGGCAAAAGTTGCTCAGGCAAGAGAGAAGGCGGCCAGGGGTGTTTGGGAACCACAGCCCAGGTAGAGGGGTTGGTCTTTGACAAAATGATGGGTACTTGATCCATTGTCACCAGAAGGAAAGCCTGGATTGCAGTGAGTCCACCAGTCGGGACTGATGAGGAAGCCCTAATCCTGTTGAGTTTATCTCCCTAGTGAGAAGAGGTTGTTACTGTGGAATGAGCCTTGCTGGGGTGGTCAGGAAGCAGAGAACACAGAAGCAGTGGAGCCCGCCTTACAGTTTAAACCACTCTCTCTTCCTCCATGGCTAACTCATAACCAACAACTACATTCAGAATTCTCCTACTTTGTTCAAGTCATTCTTGCGCTCTAAACAGCTTGCCATGGGCAGGTTTTTAGATGACTCATTATTACTTATGGCGACAATAATAACTCATTTTTACACTTTCACTTTTTATAGTGTACCCCATATTTATTCATTCATTCTGTCAGACTTTCAAATAAATGATTCATAGCTGCCGTATTCAGTTTTATTACAGTAAAATATATACATAGAAAACTGCCTTAGAGATGCATGTACAGTTTAATGAATAATGCTTTTAAGAAAAACAATTTAACTAGAGGTATCTCATCGTTGTTCATTCATTCATTTGACAACCCTTGTTTGGAGTTTCTACAGCATTCCAGGCATTGAGCTTGGAGCTGGGGCTACAAATGCATAAGGCAAAAAGTCACATGCCCTTTGGAACTCATGGCCTGAGGGGTGGAGAAGGTGGGCAAATAGAGTAGTCATGCAAATAGTTTATTGCAAAGGTATTCAGCAGTCCCAAAATGGAGAGAAGCACAAAGTGCCACCATCTCTTATTAACACTTCACAGTAACATTAAGAGACAGGAGTTTTTATTAGCTTCATTTGATAGATGAGGAGCTTGCGACTGACAGCAATTTAAATGGCAGATCCTAGTAGAGCGTGAAACCAGCATCAAACCCATGTCTTCCTACTTTAAATTCTATCGCCTTTCCCCAACCGCTGCACAAGAGTAGTAGAAGAGTCGCCCAGAGTTATGCTCTAAAGCAGCTGTTCCTCCATCATCTGAGGGACCGAGAGTAGCCTGACAAGCCTGCGGAAAACTCCAGTGCGCCTCTGCCTGGGAATGCCCTGGGGATGCAGGGGACTCATTAAGGGTGTGGTGTCTGGACCTAGAGGTCACTGGGCCCCAGTGCCCCCCACAGTCAGAGGAAACCCCAAGGTCCTTCTCGGGGCACCCGGGTGCCTCAGTCAATTAAGTGTCTGTATTCTGCTCAGGTCCTGGGATCGAGCTCCACACCGGGCTCCCCTCTCGGTAGAGAGCCTGCTTCTCCCTCTCCCTCTGCTGCTCCCCTAGCTTATGCGCGCGCTTTCTCTCTCTCTCTCAAATAGATAAAAAAAAAATCTTAAATAAAAAAAAAAAGGAAACCCCAAGGTCCCTCTAGTCAATCTCTGTGCCAGGCCCTGGACATGGTGGGCCCCTCCCCACCCCGATGATCTTGCCTCTGTGTTCCCTATGCAGGGAGTGACACTGTCCTCCGTCCCTCCGGCTCCTGCTCCTCAGTTTCTCTAACCCCTGCCTCAGGAGCATGTTCATTGAAAAGCCCTCTGCAATCTGACCATGCCCGTTCTTTGCTTTCTTGCAATCGTCTGCACCACCTGCACCATACTACCACCGATGCATTGTCTATGAGTGTCTGCCTGCTTTATAATGTAAGCTTTGATTTTCCCGTACCCCCAGTGCTTTCTATCACAAGGTTAAGGACAATATTTCTTTTATTTATCCGTAACATTAACCATGGAAGAGGGCTGTCGATAGAGCAGATACTCAGTACTTGTTGACAGATGGTCGGCTTCACCAGTTGACTCACTGTCTCAGTGAATAAACAAATGTTATATTTAAACAATGAAATTCTTTCCAGAGAAAAAGCAGTCAGGATACAGCGGGGTCAAAGGGAGAATGATGAGTGATTTGGACAGCTACATGCAAAAGAATTAAACTTGACCACTCTCTCACACCATATACAAAGATAAACTCCAAATGGATGAAAGACCCTGATGTGAGACAGGAATCCATCAAAATCCTAGAGGAGAGGGGCGCCTGGGTGGCTCAGTCGTTAAGCGTCTGCCTTCGGCTCAGGGCGTGATCCCAGAGTTCTGGGATCGAGCCCCACATCAGGCTCCTCCACTAGGAGCCTGCTTCTTCCTCTCCCACTCCTCCTGCTTGTGTTCCCTCTCTCGCTGGCTGTCTCTCTCTCTGTTAAATAAATAAATAAAATCTTAAAAAAAAAAAAATCCTAGAGGAGAGCATAGGCAGCAACCTCTTTGACATCGGCCATCGGCCTTTGACAGCGCCTTTTTTCATGACACATCTCCAAAGGCAAGAAACAAAAGAAAAAATGAACTTGTGGGACTTCATCAAGATCAAAAGTTTCTGCACAGCCAAGGAAAGAGTCAAAAAAACTAAGAGGCAGCCCACGGAATGGGAGATGATATTTGCAAACGACACTACAGATAAAAGACTGGTATCCAAGATCTACAAAGAACTTCTCAAACTCAATACACAAGAAACAAATAAACAAATCAAAAAATGGGCAGAAGATATGAACAGACACTTTTCCAATGAAGACATACAAATGGCTAACAGACACATGAAAAAATGTTCAAAATCATTAGCCATCAGGGANACATGAAAAAATGTTCAAAATCATTAGGCATCAGGGAAATTTAGATCAAAATGACCCTGAGATACCACCTTACTCCAGTTAGAATGACAAAAAGTGGCAAGGCAGGAAACAGCAAATGTTAGAGAGGATGTGGAGAAAGGGGATCCCTCCTACATTGTTGGTGGGAATGCAAGCTGGTACAGCCACTTTGGAAAACAGTGTGGAGGTCCCTTAAAAAGTTAAAAATTGAACTACCCTATGACCCAGCCATTGCACTACTGGGTGTTTACCCCAAAGATACAGACGTAGTAAAGAGAAGGGCCATATGCACCCCAATGTTCATAGCAGCATTGTCCACAATAGCTAAATCATGGAAGGAGCCAAGATGCCCTTCAACAGATGACTGGATTAAGAAGCTGTGGTCCATATATACAATGGAATATTACTTAGCCATCAGAAAGAACGATTTCTCAACATTTGCTGCAACATGGACGTCACTGGAGGAGATAATGCTAAGCGAAATAAGTCCAGCAGAGAAAGACAATTATCATATGGTTTCACTCATTTATGGAACATAAGAACTAGGAAGATCAGTAGGAGAAGAAAGGGAAGAAGAAAGAGGGGTAAAAAGAAGGGGGAATGAACCATGACTCTCGACTCTGGGAAACAAACTGAGGGCTTCGGGCGGGGGAATGGGATGGGCTGGTGATGGGTATTAAGGAGGACATGTATTGTGTGGTGTACTGGATGTTATGTGCACGTAATGAATCATGGAACTTTACATCAAAAACTGGGATGTACTGTATGGTGAGTAACATAATATAATAAAAAAATATTATTATTTTAAAAATGGGAGAATGATGGCTCCTTGGATCCTTTTCACCTCTTTCTCATCACTATTGCTCATATGGGGATGGGAAATTATTCTCTGCCAAAGTCCATACTCTTGGAACCTGGACCCTACCCCTTCTCTCTATAGTATCCTCCTGCTTTGGTCCAACACCACCATTTTAAGTACATAACTTCTTTGCCTGGGGAGACTCTTCAGAACTGAAGCTCCATGTAGATTAGGGAAAGATAATTACTCAATTGGATCTGACCTAGCTGGTTAACTAATAAAGTCCTCCTGACAGAGTGCAAAGCCTCCCCTACAACCCCCCCTTTCCCTCTGATCCTTACCCAGGGCCTGGGACTCCAGGTGAGGCAGCTCTTCCTGGCCATCTTGTGCCTGCCCCAGCTTCCCATTCATAAACATCTCCAGCTCTCCCAAGCTGCCATGTGCATTCATGCTTTTCAGTGCACATCCCAACACACAACCCTCCCAACACTGCCGCCTTCTCATGACCTCCTGACTCCATAGGTCTGACCTCAGTGGTTTGCTGGTATTTGTGAGATCATTTCTATTTGGCAAATGATTTTCACTTAGCAGCACAGTATGCAGAAGAAGTGTTCCAGAGTGAGACAAACCTGGGACTAAGTTATAGCTTTGTCATTTTACTAACTGTTGTCTTGGGGTCACTTTTTTTTTTTTTAAAGACCTTTTATTCACTTGACAGAGATAGAGACAGCCAGCGAGAGAGGGAACACAAGCAGGGGGAGTGGGAGAGGAAGAAGCAGGCTCACAGCAGAAGAGCCTGACGTGGGGCTCGATCCCAGAACGCCGGGATCACGCCCTGAGCCGAAGGCAGACGCTCAACCGCTGTGCCACCCAGGCGCCCCTGGGGTCACTTTTTTTAACCTCTTTCAACCTCAATTACCTTACCTATAGAATGGGCCCAATACTGCCTAGTTGACAGGGTCACTGTGAGAATTAAATGAGACAACATATGTAATCCCTCTAGCATATGTGAAGTTCTTAATAAGCATTAGCTCCCCCACATCACCACCAATAAACTTGTTGTGAGATTAGTTGAGTTAATATTAGTGAGTTCATATTTGTGAAGCATGAAACAGTGCCTGTCACATAGAAGACACACAAAAGCTAATTTTCCTTTTTTTGCCCCCAAAGAATGAATACCAGTATACCCAAACTCCATTTACCTTTTGCTTACTTCCAAGCCAGAGAAACCAAATTTTATTTAAATCTACACGCATTTCAGGGAGAAGCTATTAGGCTAGAATGTATTTTTCTAATTCTCTTTTAAGAATGTAGCAAAATAAATTTGAGACTATAGTGGAACTCATCGCTAATTCAGGCATAGATAGAAAACTGGCCTCGTTTTTCAGACAGTAGGGCATGTGAACAATGCTCTAGCCACTGCCCCCAAAGCACAGGCTGACATGAGAACGAGGCCGTCGGGGTAGAAGCCAGTCAACAGAACCCTGTTGACCATGGCCTTTGGAAACAATCAGGACATCTTGAACTCAGGGAAGCCTGTGTTTTTCAGATTCTGCAGCATTTGGGGCCTCTTATTAAGCTGAAGAGGAATTCTGCCTTTCTATTCAGTGGGCCTCTGGGTCAACTGCCCTTTAACTCACAAATGGCTAGAGCCCACATGTCCTTCCGCCCAGATTTCCAGGGTTGGTCCAAATATTGGGCATGGAATTGGACACCCAGGCTGCCACATCTATGGACTGAAATCAATGGAAAAGACTCCGTATTTCCAGTTTTGCCTGGCAGCAGGAGCCACAGCATGCTCTCTTATTTAATGGAAATGTGTCTGTCCGTGGGTTTTTCTAAGCAACCCACATGGGCACTTTGTCCCGAATAAGAACACTCACAAAAGAGAAACCCCAGAGAGGCTGGGTTAGGAAAAGGAAGGTCTTTGGTAGATGATCTTCAAGACCACGGTTTAAAGGCTTTAATGTGACTGCTGGAAATGGGCCACTGCCCTCATGCAGCTGCTATTCTTCCAGGCTCTCCAAGTCTGTCCAGTCGGTTGGCACACGAGGCCTTTCAACCCCCGCTCAGGCTAACATCCAGAACACAGCTGCAGCAGGAGGGTGAATCAGACGTGGTTACCAAGACGAAAGAGAAACACAACCATCTTCGAACACTGCCCCTTAATTCCACCCAGCCCACATGGTGTGCGCTGCTGGGCCTGCGAGGCTTGCCGGTGGGACTTGTGATCTCTGGCACCAGGAGTCAGGAACCCATTTGATTTATTTAGATGTGGTGCCACTACTGGGTGGGTCTCCTAAGGTTTCCGTGGCTTTCCACTTCAGATTTTCCCTTTACTCCACTCCCTCGAGCCCCTGCCAAGCCTACCATGCTTCAGCCTGGTCCAAGCCAGCCCTAAGAATCTACAAATTAAAGGTTCTCCTTTGACGGCTTTCATGTGGCAGTTTAGGAAACTCCAAGGCTAGTCCTAATCTGAGGACTTCAGCCCAGGTGGTATCTTCTGGTTTGAACATAGGCCTTTAACCCCAAGACCTCGGGCACCAGCTCATTCCAGAAGTGTCGCTCAAAAGCAGGAAGTAGGTTGGGCAAGTGCCCTTGGTCACCCCAAAAGATCTACTCTTGGTCTTCACATCTGCAGTCACTTTGGCCGTGGCTAAGTGGTTTTGTCTTCCCTTCGTCCTCAGATTCCATAGCCTGCTGCACCCGCCCAGCCACCCCTCAAATTGTAGCTGAGCTGCTCCTGGCCCTTAAAGTAAACAGAGCCATGGCACATGGCATTGCTTCCTATGGTGGCCTCCATCGCCCTAGTGGTGGAGAAATATGGACGGAGGGCTCCTTGGCATCTGCTCCCAGACAGCTACTCCCAATGATCCCAGCACTTAAGGGCATGACCTTGCTCCCTGGGAAAAATCACCTGCATATCAGCCCCTAAGGTGGTAGAACTGGGCAGTTCGTTTTCTCCAGAAACATAAGAATGATGTCAGTGACCGCCGTTGTCAGCCGGGTAGTAATCTGGGAGCCATCTGTGGAAGGAGGTGAGTGACTAAGCTACCTGACAATGTCTTTGATGAGTGTGAGGAAGGAACATGGGAACACAGGGGCTACATATGTGCCATCCAGGTCTTTCACATAACTTCCAGAAATCTCCTCCTTCCCAAATGACAGCATCCTCCCCGCAGTGAGGAGAGGAAGGTCAAGTGTCTCAAATGTCCCTCCTTATCTTTCTGGGAGATGGGCCATTTTTCTTTATAAGATCTTTTAGCCCCTCCCCATCTCATGCATGTTTTCAGTCCGGCATCAGTGGATCCTTTGCTTTCCATGCTAGAAGCTGCTGACTTGTCCTTAGCCCCAGAGTTTCTGGGTGTAGCCATCATTTCTCTTTCATGGCCCTTGGGACATCCTTGTTCCAGGCACCATTCCCAAGAGTGCTGGACCACTGACCTTTCCTTCATTTCCCTCCTGACCTTTTATGTTTCATGCTGCCTTAATAGATTTATGACTTCCTCTCATCTAAATTCCTCCTTTCTCTCCCTCCCACTGGTCCATTTATTCTAACTTCTCCACACACCAAAGGATGGAATGCTCTTCTAATTATTTATAGGAGGATACTTTTGTATATTTCACCTAAGTCAACATTTACTGAGAAATTTCAGTGCCCATAGAACCTTGTATCAGATATCGTATAAAACCACACTCTATCCCTGCCTGTTGCTTCGCATTACTGTATGCACTTCCGTGTCCTACCTGTTATAGGGATTCATCATGTCACTATATCAAAGCCACTCCCTCACCTTTGGTTTCGAAAGCTTCCGCTACCAAGCCACAAACTGTGTAGTCATCCCCCACATCCAGCTTCTTCCCTCTCTTAGCCTTGAATGCCCCCTACCCAGCTCTGAGCTTTCTCTTGCTTTTAGGCCCAACCAGGGTGATCCACGCCACCCTTCCTATCAGAATCCCACCCCATCGCTCACTTTTTCTCATTCCCTGTGCGTCTTCTTTTCTCCCCTTCCTTCTTAGAGGGAACTGAGGCACCACATGAATCGATGTCTTTCCCAAGGAAAATAGATTTTTGGCTCTGACCAGGAAATCCATTTTTCAGCCTGAATAACACAGCTCTCCATCATGTTACTTTTGTCCATTTTTAAGCAATAGCTTAAGCAACAGTAGGTCGTTTGGGGCAGCCAGGAAAATGAGCTCTGGCCCTTGTGCTCCAGACTAAAGGAAATCAGACAGCGGGCCCAAGGCAGGAGCATAAACTCTCCACTTCTGATGTTTTTCCTTTCCGTTTGGTTTCCATGGGACCCTGTGTTGGGGGCGGGGAGGGCTTCCAAAAGTACCAATGCATATTCTTCAGCAAAATAAGGAGCCAGATTTCAGGATGGCAAAAAAAGAGAGCATTATAGAAATGGGTGAGAGACCAGCACCAACGAATTTTGTATGGCTAACATTTTCAGAAGCCCCACTCCAAGGCTGATTTTGTGAGTGCCTTGTTGTCTGCCATTTTTACCTAAGTAAGCAGGCTGCACCTTTAGGATTTGAAAGTGTTTTCCATCTAGCTCACAACCTGGAATTGCGATGTTGTGTTTCGGGGGCCGAGACGGAGAAACAACTCTTCTTCTTTGGGGTGTTTGTTTGTTTGTTTGTGTTTTGGTTTTTGCTTTGTTTCATTTGAAATTTTATCCTGGCCTGTAATATTTTATGCACTCTTCTCCAGGTCTTTTTTTTTATAATAATTTTTTATTATATTATGTTAGTCACCATACAGTACATCCCTAGTTTTTGATGTAACAGTCCTGTGCCTCAGCAAGCCAGCAGACTTCTCTGAGTCATTCATATTATTCTGGGATTCGACACTGTGACCTGTGATTGAAATTCACTAAAAGGAAACAACCATGAGCTAGAAATGGTCACAGCAAACAAAAACTCCTAAGGCCCTCCACTTTGATGAGCAGCTGAGTCTGACAGACTAAAAAAAGTTGGGGAGAAGGCACAATTTGTCTTTGCCATCACACCTTCCCTTTCAAGCTCAGATTTTCCCCCACATTGGCACCAGCCTGAGACACCATCTTATGTCTCATCTTTGCAGGACCTGTTAGCTAATTGTCAACAGATTGTGGAGTTTGTCTTTGTTAGCTCCAAGATAGTGATGCCTTCAAAAGTATTTGCATTTTTATAAAAGCTTCTTGGAGTTGGAATCTCTAAGGGTGGGCTATGAAGCATAGTGACATGTAGTGGGAAAAGATGGTGTTGAATTTCTTGTGTGTGTGTGTGTGTGTGTGTGAATTTCTAAAATCACACTATACAGGGGATGCACCCATCCAGGAGTGCAGTGGCAGAGCGAGGGAGAGCCATGAATGCACTTACCCCATCATGTCACAAGGACAGATGGAAGAATATTAAGCATGTAAGACATTCATTTATTCATTCAAAAGAATTTGAGTTCCTTCTATGTGCCAGCTACCATCCAGGTGCTAGAAATACTGCAGCAAACAAAACTCACAAAAATCGCTGCCCCATGGAATGCACATATTCTAGAAATAATAATAGAAATAGCAAGACAAAATTTGTGGTTTTGTTTTTTCTATGATACGTTAAAGAAAATTCAAGGTTTGGGACAAGATAGATAGTAATGAGAGTATAATCTCACGGGCAGATCCACCCCTATCAGGGCATTTTGAGGCCAACCACTTGCCTCCTCTCTCAGGCAGATTTTCCCTGGAAAAACAGATCTAAGTAAGTAGAACTGACTTCCTCTAAAAAGCCAGACCGTTTTTATCCCTTTATAACATTTCTTTAACTGAGCCTCAGTTTCTTCCTCTGTAAAATGATATTTGACCAGGGATCAGGGAGAAGTTTAACTGACATAATAGGTAAGGAAGCACTTGATACAGCAGTTAGCATAAAGTATGTAAGAAATTCATTTTATTCTCCCCAAAGGCCATTACTATTGGGTGGCGTATGAATCAAGTTGCCCTTTTGATCCACTCTCCTCCTCTGCCCCCTTCATCTGGGATCCTCTTCCACTTCTGCTCTGCCTGGCAAATGCTGCTCGTCCCTCGGACTCCTTCCCAGTCTCCCCAGCAGAGCTGACCCTCCTCCTGTGTGTTTCCCGGCACTGGACACATGCCTGCCTTCCGGCAAATACCAGCTTTCATTGTGACTATTCATGTTTCTTCTTCCTTCACTAGACTTTCAGTTCTTTAAGGGCAAGGATCAAAGCTTTAATCTTGTTCAAGTTTATAGCTCAGTCACATGCCAACCACAGTGCCTAAGAGAAATAAATATTGGTGGAGAGAATAAATAAATAAATAAATAAATAAATAAATAAATAAATATCTCATTAGCTTTCAGTCACTTTTGTGCTCCAACTGCTCTTACTCCTTCTAATGTGGACATTGTGTGCTTAGGGGCCAGAGCTTGCCATATGAGGAAGCTGTTTTCTAAATCCTGACAGGGGAGGACAGCTCTTCAGTAGGTTTCCAGGCCCTACTTTGCCTCTCTGCCTTCAGACGGTGGGCGTCATCAGCCACCGCACCTTGGCCTCCCTGAGCAGACATGGGGGACACTAACTGCCAGAATTACAGCCCTCACATTAATACCCACTCACCTGAGCTCACCACCATTAGAGAACTCCAATTCCAGAATACTTTCTCCATCATCGCTGGAGGAAAGCTGATCGCGTGTTCCTGACGATAAGCCCACGGCACTGTAAGACCCCAAGCGCCTCTTAAATCACCTAAAGTATTAAGTGCTTCCAGTGTAACTTTCTCATAACGTGTACTTCACTGAATTTTAAGTCTTGGAAAATTGGTGACTCATATGTACTTATGATACGGCGCTGGCCCCGCATTTTTTAGCAAGACTTTCAAGGTCCTCTGGAAGGTGATAGCAAACTACCTTCCTGGGCTTTTCTCCTCTGTGCACCCCATGTCCTTTCAGTCCCCACTACCCAGGCCCCTCCACACCTCAGAGAAGATGCAGGGGGGTTTTCAGTTGGTTTTAAGCTCTCTTGCGACCGACTACTGTAACAGTGCCGTGGGCGCTGAGAAGCCTCAGCACGGCCATTCCATCCAGCTGTCAAGTCAGACTGTCAGCTCTAAAAGAAAGCAGAGCCTGCGAGAGAAAAGGCCATGAACCCATCTCCTTCACTGCAGCTTTTCGAACAACACTCCCCCTGCCCCCCACCCCTGCTGCTGCCTTCTCATCACCTCTTCTGTGGGAGGCAATTTGGGGGATCCCCCAGGTAGGCTCCCATGTGGTCTCCATGGAGCTCTCCTCATCCCCCACTCCAATCCAGAGAGATTCACTCTCTCTACCCTCTGTTGAATGGAAAGCACACATTGTCAGAACGGGGCGCAGACCAGGGGCAGGGGAGAGGTATGGTGTGAGTCCCTGGGCCCCCAGTGGGCTCTGCTGGATGAAAAGTGCCCCCTGGTTAATGTGTCTCATGCAGGACAGCTCATCTTTCCAAGTCTTGCACAAACCCATTCCCAGGCCGACCCTGTTCTGGATCGTGCAGGGCAGATGTGGAGACAAAGCTGAAATGTGCCCATTTGCTTCTGATTGGAAAAGGGTGGGGCGTCTTGTGTGCCTCACCATTCAGACATTCTTCATGGTGCTATTTTTATCAACAGTAATCATTAAATTGGTGTCAGATGGGCTGGTCCAGTTCCTCTCCCCAAGGCCTGGTGATGAGACTCAGCGGGTTTTTTCCAGGCAAGAGGAGATGTGGTGTGTGGCCTGTATGAATGCATTTCCGGAACCTGGAGCCTCACAGTGAACCCCTCTCACCCTGGATCATGTTCACGTGGCAATTAGAGCAAGGCTCATCGTCACTCCTGGTTTGTTCCTGACCTGATTCATGTAACACACATCTGTTGAGCACCTTCTAAATGCCGGACATTGAACAAGACACTAGGGATTCACAAAAATGTAATTTCTACCTCCTAGAAACATGCCTGTCACCAGAAAGGATTGTCATGTGAAGGGACAGTGTCTACTGGGCTGTGCGTGTTACAGATACATTGATAGATACATAGTGGAGGGAGGATTCGTGCTGCCTGGGCCTCAAGAAACCTTCTCGAGGTTGGTGACACTCAGCCAGGGCTTCAGAGATAAGTAGAAATTAACTGGATGAAAACATGGGGAAAAGGAACCAACACTTTTTTAAAAAGGCATAAAAAGGACAGGACTGGAGGAGATTATGCTAAGTGAAATAAGTCCACCAGAAAAAGACAATTATCATATGGTTTCACTCATTTATGGAACATAAGAAATAGGAAGATCGGTAGGAGAAGGAAGGGAAGAATGAAGGGGAGGTAAACAGAAGGGGGAATGAACCATGAGAGACTATGGACTCTGGGAAACAAACTGAGGGCTTCAGAGGGGAGAGGGGTGGGGGATTGGGATAGGCCAGTGATGGGTAGTAAGGAGGGCACATATTGCATGGAGCACTGGGTGTTATACACAAATAATGAATCATGGAACATTACATCAAAAACTAAGGATATACTGTATGGTGACTAACATAACAATAAAAAATTATTATAAAAAAAAGCAATGGTAATGAATGACAGATTTTAAAAAATAAATATCCATCATCATCATTTAAAAAAAAAAGGCATAAAAAAACAATTCCATAGATTCATCCAAAGTCCAGTTGTGAATTCAGCTGTCACCTAGGGAGTCCCAGGCACATAGCTGCATTGACTCGCACTCTGGAAGGCTGGGACAAAGAGGACTACAATGCAGGAATGCCACCTGGTCACTCCACCATCCCTGGCCGTCCTGACTCTGGGTTTCGGAATTTGGCCCCCAAGCAGGGCCCAGCAGCGAGGGTTGGCACATAGTGATGGTAGCGACCCAGGATGTTGGAAGTAGACATGCACTAGGATCCGTTATCACAGTCTGCTCATGGATCTTGCAATGGAGAATTTATTGGAATAAGGCCCCTCCCTAGACACAGGAAACAAGGATGAGGCGTTATATGGAGATTAAGAATAGAATTTTCTAGATTCTGTATCTTTCTAGTTTGGATTGTACCTCTTTTAACTAAATGCCTGGAAATCCAGCATGAAATTTAACAGAAAACCAAAACGGGGCATAACAGGAAAATGGGGAGAGCTGTGGCACTGAATGGTGGCAGAAAGTGCTTTTGCAGATGTTCTCAGCA
Organism: Ailuropoda melanoleuca; assembly: GCF_002007445.2. Taxonomy (NCBI): domain Eukaryota; kingdom Metazoa; phylum Chordata; class Mammalia; order Carnivora; family Ursidae; genus Ailuropoda; species Ailuropoda melanoleuca. The sequence continues at coordinate 34,035,530 of NC_048222.1, read as the reverse complement.
ATCCAGGGCCTGGCACTCTGGTTCTCATTTCCTCCAACCAGACATTCCAAACTCCACCGCCCACAAGTCACATGCCTGCACAGGCACAGCCCTGTAGGGTGCAGGGTGTCGCTGGAAGGGCCTCCTCGCTGGGTCAGTGGCCAGCTGGAAGAGCCCGGGGCCACCTGTCTGGTCAGGAACCCCTCTGCTGTGAGCCTCTTGGAGCCAGGGCTGGCTTTGTGGTCCACCTAAGTGACAGTGAAATTAATGGGATCCTGATGCTGTGACTGAGGCCATTTCCCCATGTCTCCAAACAGGGATGAGAGAAAAAATATCATTAGGACGACAAGAGGCTTTTGAAATCTTCAAGAGGGATCACACTGACAGCGTTACCATCGAAGACAACAAACAGATTTTGAAGCAGAGGTAAGGCTGGCTCACAGGGCCGCTGGTCCCCCGACGCTTAGCCGGGCCAATCTCAAGGAAACCTGCTACTCCGTTGTCCCTAGTCTGCTTGACCTAACTTCTAAAAGAAAGGCCTGACATATGTTTAGTTTCACGGTGAATTCTGTCCAGCTTGGTAGGACTTTCCTGCACGGGAACTTCCTCTTCCCTGCACTGCTGGGGTACACAATGTCAGGGCAGGGTCTGTCCCTGACAGCACCAACTTTGTCTATAGTTCTCACCTGTTACACTAATTCCCGTCTGCCTGTGACTCTGTCCATGCCATACTCTTCCAAAGGCAAGGGAAAAAAGTCTGTAGACCAAATTATTATCTCAAAACTCTAGACCCACCAGCTGCTGCAGCCCTGCACTTCCCATTCAAAGGGCATATACGTGCGCACCGCTTGTGACCCCGAGACCTCTGGTGTGTTCTCCAGCCAGAAGCAGAGCGGGCAGCAGCGTCTGCTGACATATGGTCAAGCTGGCCTCTGAACCCTTTAGAAAAAAACTTTATGGTATATAATTCGTTTCAGCTCATCTGCGGTTTAGATGCATAGCCGCAAACTATGGCAAATGGAAAGACTGCCAGGTGCATGGGTCTAGAGTTCAGAAGAGAGAGTTCTAGTCTGTGAACTCTTACACTGAGTCACATGTGATTCTGGATCTTAGCACACAAACAAACATTTGGAAATTTTCAAAACCAGTTTGTTGAATTAAAATGAGATCCAGGTTTGAAAGTCATATGTTTATAAATGCTTCAAGGAAGCCTAAGGAGTGTCTGAGTTCAGGAAAACAGGTGGAGACACAAGGGTCTAGAGGGTAGAAACGGGGAAAGCTCTAAAGGGCAGGGAGGGAGAGGAGGCCGTGAGGGAGGCTGAGAAGAAGCAGAGAGAGAAGTGGCGGAGACCCAGGAGATCTTGTTGTCCTGAAAACCAAGAGGGGAGGCGGCTCCAAGAAGCGTGTTGCAAGTAGTGTCCAATACCAGAAAGAAAGAAGCGGGGGAGGCTGGACAGAGCACACCCAGTGAGTGGGCGGCTGCGGAGCATGGGTCAGAGGGCTGGGAGTGAGGAAGCACATGAGAAGGAGCTGAGCAAATAGAGCACATGCGAACATGTGCTCAAAAACTTTGTGAGAGACAGCAAACATTCGAAGGAGGAAAAAGGAGAAGGGAGATTTGTTTCAGAATGGGAGAGAAGTGTCCAACACTGTAGGCCATGGAAACAAGCCCCTGGAGAGAGAGGCAGACAGACAGAAAGACCAGGGGAAGGACTGATGCAGCAACACCTCAGGGAGAAGGTCTGGGGAGGGAGGGCATCAAAGATCCTAGTGAGGTGAGCCTGGAGAGAAAAATGAGGCAGGACGGGGCTGCCACTGATGCCCTTGGAAGTGAAAGGAGGAAGTTAAAGATGGCCTCTATTTTCTCTGTGGAAGTTCAAGTGGAATAAGAGTCGTGAGGGTGGTGGCAGATGTGGTGGCAGAGGTTTCATACAGATGTATGGGAACATACAGGGAACAGGAAAGAAGGCAGAGCTGGAAAAAGAAAAGGCAAGGCAAGCAGCACTGAGGGCCCAGCTTGACCGGCTTTCTCGCTGTGGTGGCGTGTGAGTGGAGGTCTCACATCACTTTAGGGATCCCGCGATGGTGGGAGGGGTATAGCCAGGAGCAGTTGTTCCAGCGCCGGGTTGCCCACCTTAGTCGGAAGAAGTACACATGGCCCCTGTGGCCCAGTGGTTCCGCTTCCGGGTTTATCTCCCAGGAAGCTCTCGCGTGGGCTCAGAAGGGGACGTATGTGAGGGTGTTCGCGGAACTTAATTTGTGGCTGAGGAGAGCTGGAAGCCTGGGTGTCTGTCACCAGGGAAGCAGAGAGGTAAAATCTTGGGAAAGTTGTCCGTGAAGTCAGGAGCAGTGGATGAATGTCCACATGTAGGCATGGACCACACTAAGGACACACAAGTCACGGAAATTATAAAGAGATGCACACAAAACAAAAGCAGCCAAACGTAAAGATGGATTGTCACATACTTTACCCATAAGAAGGGTTACCTGTGTGAGGGAGCAGAATGAGGGCAGGACAGGGGAGTGTGAATGAATAAATGAGTAAAACAAGGGCTGGTGGACAAAATAAAATGCCTCTAGTGGAAGCTGAGGACCCTCTCCCTGGAAAAATGGACATATGCCCATCCACACAAATTTTAGCAAATGAATCCTGGGGTTTCACAAACCTTCTAACACGTATCCACAGTAAGCCATGAATCTCTGGGACGGTCAGTCGGACGTGTTGGAGCAGAACGCCCGTCTGTCTGAAGGTAAACGCGTCACACCAGATGTCTCATCCAGTGTGGAGCTGCTAAGGGGCTCTCAGCCGTGTCCTCACCTGGGGCTTCAGAGCTTACACCGGCGCCTGACAACCTGGCTTCACATTAAAATGACCCATGGAGCTTCTAAAGCTCCTGACACTCCCTGCTCCTGACCCCTCAGACACTCTAACTCAATTAGGTAGTAGCTAAGCACCCGTTTGTTTAAAGATTCCATCCTGAAACCAGGTTTGAAAACCACCGGCCACACAGCATCCAGAGGGGCGCCCGGGAGCACAGTTGCTGGGCATCTGCCTTCGGCTCAGGGCGTGGTCCGGCGTCCCGGGATCGAGCCCTGCGTCGGGCTTCTCCGCTGGGAGCCTGCTTCTCTCTCTCCCACTCCCCTGCTGTGTTCCCTCTCTCGCTGGCTGTCTCTGTCAAATAAATAAATAAAATCTTTTAAAAAATTAAATTAAATTAAATTAAAATAGAGTAAACAGTATCCAGAGTCCCTCTGAGGGAACCTCTGAGGTAGGATCCCCAAACTCTACGGGCTAAACCAATTACCAAGTGATTCTTTTGCACACTCAAGTTTAAGACCACTAGCTTAGGAAGAATTTTAGTTTTTCTTATTTTTTTTTTAAGATTTTATTTATTTATTTGACAGAGATAGAGACAGCCAGTGAGAGAGGGAACACAAGCAGGGGGAGTGGGAGAGGAAGAAGCAGGCTCATAGCAGAGGAGCCTGACGTGGGGCTCGATCCCATAACGCCGGGATCACGCCCTGAGCCGAAGGCAGACGCTTAACCGCTGTGCCACCCAGGCGCCCCAAGAATTTTAGTTTTTCAAGAGCTCATTTATTTGAGAGAGAGAGAGAGAACATGAGCAGGAGAGAGGGGACAGAGGGAGAGGGAGAAGCAGGCTCTCCGAGGAGCAAGGAGGGCTCGATCCCAGGACCCCGGGATCATGACCTGAGCCAAAGGCGGACACTTAACCAACTGAGCCACCCAGGCGCCCCAAGAATTATTCTAGAATTGGTATGGTTCCTTTTTCTGGTTTATACTCTTGAGTTTAGGTCTGTTTCCAGCAGGAGAGTGGGTTGGGATTGCAGGGCTGAAGATGTGGTTTCTCAAAGCCTCTTAATACAGAGCTCAATTAACTCTAGTACAGGAGAGCTCTGACAACCCCGTGACAAACGTGCTTTTGGGCTGAAACATCCAGTCACATAGGATGGGCTGGTCATACTGGTGGTCCCGTCTTGCTTGTGGCCATAGAGCAAGAGAATTAAACTCACACAAAGCTTTCCTCTGAAAGGGGTTTTTCCCAGCAGTAAATCAATCTTTTTAAATCAACTGAAAAGTCAAAAGACCAGCCCACATTTTTAAAAACGTCTACATCTGTTTAATGTTACTGTAATAACGATCATGAAAGGACTATTTGGTACTGGGGGGGTGTAACCCAGGATCTACCCTTTTCTCAGGATGGGAGCTTTTGTTTGCATTCATGGACAGTATTCAATTACTAGGTATTACGTGCTCGTAACTGCTTGAGGCAGAATACTAAGAGAAAATGTTTTTCTGTGAAAACAAATAATTAAAGCACTGCTCCCTCAGCAGACATCAAAATAGGGTGCCAATGGGGGCGACTTCCATGCCATCCGTACCTCAGGAAGCAGTCTGCGGTAACCCCGATCCCCACCACGCATTTGCTGCCAGTCCCCCTGGTGACTGGAAGTACCATGAGGCCCATCTGCGGGAGGGCTGGCCTGTCCTAGGAATGCAGACATGCGCTGCAGGGTTTTAGTCAGGATGGCGCCAACCAAGGGTTTCTTCACTCTGCTCCCAGGAGACTTCCTCTGAGAAAGTCTCACTCTCTGGTAGCCCCCAGCAATGAGGCCCCAGCGCCCTGACTTGCCATTCATTCCTGACTTTTCACATCACATCACTCTACCATCTGTGGTTCCCGTGTTGGGACATCGTGTTGGCAAAGTCTGCAAGGGAGGGGCTTGGGACTCATTGCCCCCACACAGGAGCCTGGGGCCAGCTCAGCCTCTCTAGCCCAGATAAAGGAACTGTCGGTGGCCCCGGATCCCTTCTGATCCCTCAGTTCCCCAGAGTACAAGAATTGACCTGGAGCCACAGGACGGAGGGGTCCATCAGTGGCTCACACGTACACATCCATGTTACTATGGATGGGAGGATTTTCTTCCCCACTTTACCTAGACCCTTTGATGTCCTCCCAGGCAATTTCTAGTATCTCTCAGCCCTAGCCCCCAGTCTGGGGAAGATTGTACTGCCTGTTCATGACAAGAAAAACAAGACATTGGCACATTAATGGGGTGTTTACCCTTTGCTGAACGAGAGCATGCGAGCCAATTCTTAAGCTGGATTTTTTCAGTGGAAGACAACTACAATTCAAAATCACAACATTTTTCAGGAATGACTCATCCTTGTAGCATATCTGGAGACCCCATGGTTGGCAAAGAGTGCACCACACAGCTAACTTTCTTCTGTGGCAAGTCTTTGATACAAACTGAGTCCCTCTGTCCCAGAGTTCCATTAAATAACAAAAGAAGAAATAAATAGGGAGATTAATTGCAATTGGAAACAAAGGCAATGATAATGTTAACTCAACCAAGAAAAGCGCCCCTTCACTCGGTTGGATCCTTCAGACACAGAATAGAACAGCAATCTAAAACCAATAGGAAAACTGGACCGAGGCTGGAGAGCAATCTTGTGGCACCATCTGGAAATAACATCCATGACAAATAGGAGTTCCCTGGTTCCTATTAGACTCCAATTTTAACCTTTATTATTTTTCCATTTGTTTTTTGTATTTACACCTTGTCTCCTGAAGTAGAATTATGAACTCTGAGAGCTGAGATTAGATTAGAATCTCCCCAGCCTCCCCACAGTTTTTAACACAGTGCTGGCCACAAAAACGGTACTCAAAAATACTTCTTTGGCTGAGAGTGACACTTTGAAATTGCCTTTGAGAAGTCTTAGCAGCTAAGCAAACTGCTCAAGACCTACTTCCTAGAAGCAGGAGAATGCAACAGCAGGCTTCTTGAGACTCAGGGAAAGAACAGCTCAGCAGGACACAGGAGGGAGCAGCCATCTTGATGGGAAAAAAGATAGAGTAGGGAAGTAATATTGGTATTAAAGAAAAGGCTAAGAGAAATGGAAGGTGGATCTTCATGGCAATAAAACAGAGGCAGCTAAGGTGCCATGTCAAGGACGGGTCTACAGAGGAAGGAAATGGTATCGAGGCAGTCCTGCTCTTCCTTTCTGATGGGGAAGAGCATTGTATGTTCACTCTGTAAATAATCAACATATTAAGTTAATTGCTGTAGACAAGAGGACTAGGAAAGGTGTCAAGAGGAACCCCTTGCCCTCCAAGGACATATTTGCCCCACCAGCCTGAAGAAACCATCCCAGCTGACATGACAGGGAATAGACCGTAGAGGCTCTTAGAGATTGAGTGGCTTATGAACACCAGCTCCTGCCCTTAGCCCAGAGGTTAAAGCAGCTGCTGCCCCTGGTCCCCAGTACATTGCCTGTGGTACTAACTGCCCTGGGGCAGAGCCGGGGGTCACGCTCCCTCAGCTGCTCCCCCAGTGGTGACACATCCCTGCCGGACACACACCAAGGGCAGCATGGGATTCTCCCAGGAGCTGCTGGTCATGGAGGTTATATGTGATTCAACCTCAACTCCCATCCTTTTCATTCCTCCTGAAGACGAGAAACTTAGCAACTGTCTTAGGTGTCCTTGACCATGGACTTGCGAGGGTCCCCCTCTGGCCCCTTGGTTTGCTGAGAGGGTGATACCCATCACTCCTGTCTGTGGTTGCTGCTTCCAGCGTGCAATCCCACATCACAGTTCATCACCTACGCGGGTCCCTACGCTGCCAGGCAGTGGTCATGGTTCGGTTACAAAGGACGTGTGTATGCATGTACCTCCCACATCAATCCAACCTTGAGAGGCAGCTCATCCTAATCTCACAAACGAGGACTCTGAGATCCAGCTGGGATTCAAGTCCAAGTCTCTGGGCCCCAGGGAGTGCCCCCGGTCTAAGCTCCAGGGATACAAGTGTGAATTAAACAGATGTGGTCACTCTCCTCGGGGCACTTATGATACTGAGAAAAGGGACAAAGCAAGTCAGCAGGCAATTCCCGCACGGTGTGCCGTGATGACAGAAGTTCAGGGCTCTGTGGAACATGTGGGGTGACTCCGTTGCAGACCTGTACAGCCCTGCAGAGGAAAAGACATCTCTGCTGCAACTACGGAGTTCGGTAGAAATTAGCCAGATGAAGAAAGATGTTCCAAGAAAAGGAAACAGCCCCAAGGCGAGCCACGGTGACACTTGATGGAACTGAGGGACCTGAGGCCATTCGGGCCAGCCTAGAAAGGCGAGGGGCGGGGGCAGGGGGAGGGGGTGAGAAGATTCTGGAGAAGTCCACACAGCCAGAGCATGAAGAGTTTAATTAGCCCTGTTAAGGAATCTGGATTTTGTCCGGTGGTCCCTGGGGAGCCCTTGAAGAGTTTTGTGGGGTTTTTTTTTTTTTTTGCATTTACAGTACTTTATTCATCCAAAAAAATACACAATTAAGTGGACCTATGCAATTCAAATCTGTGTCATTCAGGGGTCAACTGTACTTTGATCATCTTTAGCACTATTTTGTAGTTTTAAGTGCCTAAACATTGTACATATATTGTTACATTTATCTCAAGTACTATATGCTCTTTTTCTGATGCTGTTGTAAATGTTCATGGGCTTTTATTTCAATTTTAAATTCTAATTCTACATTGCTAGCACATAGAAATGAAATTTTCTGTCTTAAGATTGTTAAGCCATTTTACAGTTCTAGTAGGTTTTTTTGCATATTAGGATTTTCTACGTATAAGACCATGTGGTCTGCAAATAAAGACTGTTATGCTTCTTTCCCCCCCCCCAATCTATACCCTTATTTATTCCCTCCCCCACACCTTCATTCCCTGACTAGACTGAATGTGTTCTTCCTAAGATTGGAACTGAGATTAGGATGATTATTCTGACCAGCTTGAAGAGTTTTAAGCAGGAGAATAGTAAGGTCAGGTTTGCATTTAAGAAGGCTTGCAGGCTAAACTGCTTGGGAAATGGCCTGAAGGCAGGTAGCAAGAATGATCGGTAGGGGAAGAAAGGGATAAAGAAAAGGGGGGTAATCATGGGGCAACTGGGTGGCACAGCGGTTAAGCTTCTGCCTTCGGCTCAGGGCGTGATCCCCGCGTTGCGGGATCGAGCCCCACATCAGGCTCCTCCGCTATGAGCCTGCTTCTTCCTCTCCCACTCCCCCTGCTTGTGTTCCCTCTCTCTCTGGCTGTCTCTATCTCTATCGAATAAATAAATAAAATTAAAAAAAAAAAAAGAAAAGGGGGGTAATCAGAAGGGGGAATGAAACATGAGAGACTATGGACTATGAGAAACAAACTGAAGACTTCAGAGGGGAGGGGGTGGGGGAATGGGATAGACTGGTGATGGGTAGTAAGGAGGGCACGTATTGCATGGTGCACTGGGTGTTATACGCAACTAATGAAGCATCAAACTTTACATCGGAATCTGGGGATGTACTGTATGGTGATTAACATAATATAATAAAATAAAATAAAAAAATGAAAAAAAATATATATATATATATTCATGTTTCCTAGCTTTGTCTGCTAAGAATGTCTAAAAGCAGTGACCTTTCACTAGCAACGAGGACACCCAGAGCCCAGATCTTAGTTTCTAAATGTCATTCTCTGATTAAAGGAAGCGGGGCTTCTTGGAGGAATGGCTGATTCTAGGACTGGAACAGAAAAAAATAGAAGATGAGCCTGGAGCATTTTGTAGTGCCTGAAAGTCCAGAAATACTCAACAAAAGAATGGTTGCACATGGACGGCACTGGAGGAGATAATGCTAGGTGAAATAAGTCAAGCAGAGAAAGACAATTATCATATGATTTCTCTCATCTATGGAACATAAGAACTAGGATGATCGGTAGGGGAAGAAAGGGATAAAGAAAGGGGGGTAATCAGAAGGGGGAATGAAACATGAGAGACTATGGACTATGAGAAACAAACTGAGGCCTTCAGAGGGGAGGGGGGTGGGGGAATGGGATAGACCGGTGATGGGTAGTAAGGAGGGCACGTATTGCATGGAGCACTGGGTGTTATACGCAACTAATGAATCATCGAGCTTTACATCGGAAGCCGGGGATGTACTGTATGGTGACTAACATAATATAATAAAAAATCATAAAAAAAAAAAAGAATGTGGGGAGCCACGCAAGCCTCTGCTCCTTCTCTGAGGCAGTGAGAGGAGGAAGAAAGCCAGGAGGAATGCTGTGAGAGATACGACAGAGGGGAGGACAGAGAATGGATGCGTTGAGTGAAGATGCTAATGGAGGGAGGGGCAGGAGCACGTGGGTGAGTGTCCGTGCTGGGCAGTGAGATGAGGAAAGGTAAGAGGAAGGTGAGGGGTTTTCAGAAGAGAGGGGGGCGATCATTTCTTCAGCTGTGTTTGTCAGGAAATAAAGCTGGGCTGGGAAGGAGACCTGGGAGCTGCCTGTGGGGATGACAAGTGAAGGCACTGGTGTGATGGAGTGTCCGGGGAGAGGGTCACAACAAAACCCTGAGGATTCGCAGCATCTAAGGAACAGCTGCAGAAGAGGAGACAGAAAGAGCTGCCAGGGCGAGAGATGGCTGATGCGACATGGAAGCCAAGAAGGGAGAAGGGCTTGCACTCTGCGGACAGTGTCCAGCGTGGTGCTGGGCACGCGTGGCTGCTGTGGGGTCACTGAAGGCTGGGTGTCACGGGAAGCGAGGCTTGTGAAAGAGCAGCCAGAGGGCTGCATTCCTTCTCCCTTCCAAGCCCAGGCCTTGCCCCAAGGTAGAGATTTTTCTGTGCAGTGCACAGAGCCGCCTGCCAGCCCCCACGTTGGAAATGCCCCCCAGCAACGCTGTCCTTCCTGAAATGAGCCCGTGCAGCCAATGACTCCCAGAGAGGAATGCCTTGGCGCCAGGAGGAGACCCTCGGGGGCGCACAGGTTGAGTCACAGAGCCTTCTCTCTGGCCCTGCCCAAGGGGCAGCCCCCCGACACGGGCCAGCCCCCTCACCCAGGGAGCAGCTGCTGAGGATGTTGTCCAGAGGAGCAGCGAGCCCTGAGAAGAGTCAGCATAGGTTCAACCACCTTGGACCCAGGCTGGTTCCGTGAGCCACATCATAAATGGGAATGTGCCTCTTCTGTCAGGAAGGAGGCTCCCCTTCCCGATGATCAGAACTTAGTCTGGGCCAGAGGAAGGGGAAGTAGTGGGGCTGAGAGAGACGTGGGCTGGACAGGTACGGAGATGCAGGTGGGCAAGGAAGAACGTGGCAGAAATAGGGTTCACCTTCTTCCTCATCTCTCCTGCGTCCCCTGCCCTCTCCCCCTCTTCTCCTGGGGCTGGGCTTTCTTAGTCAAGTTCGTCTTGACAACCGGAGATCAGGAACACATGTGGGTGGGGCGGCCTGGAGCAGTGACAACTGCAGAGTGGAGGGAAAACGGTGTTGTGGACAGGACAGCCCTCAGCCCACACCTCTTCGGTGGGAAAGTCCGTTTTAGCTCGGCACCGGGCTGCAGAGGAGAGACCGGAACGGCTCATGGCTTCCCCCACGGTGTCTGCCAACCCTGGCCGGCGGCTCTTTGGAGCGGGCTCACCACAGCACTAAGCAGCTCACTCCAGGACAAATGTGGGCACCGCGGAGGCTGAGGCCGGGGGTGGGGGGGGCCTTCAGCCCGGGCCCCCTCATCGGGGCTTCGCTGAACAGCTGCTATGGAGACTGCCTGTTAGCCTCCATATCGTCCCCTTTTCCTTCTCTACTCTGGTTTCCTCCAGAACCGACCTGAATTTCAGCAGCTCTGCAGCCTTGCTCTCCTAGCTTCCTTATTCTCGAGAATCCAAATACGTGAGTGAGCTCTACAGGAACAGGCGCTAAAGAGGAGTCGTTCACCGAGTGATGAAGGCTTGTCAAACCCTGTGCAGTCCTAGGTGCTGGGATGGACACAGCCAACAATCAGACAGTTATAGTCCCCCAACTTGGCAGAACTTACAGGATGAAAATAGCCCTCGTCTTCGCAGTGGCCTGGGCCACACCTCAGATGCTGCCTGCCCAGCAGGCAAAGGCCAGTGTGAGCCCACAGAGCCCAGCACTAGGACTTACAAGAATGTCTGCTGAACCGAATTCAGTCTGAATGGCATCAAATGGGACTGCACGTCTCTCCCGAAGGTGACAGGCCCTAGCTGAAGAGAGCACATCCATAAATCTGTCACAAGCCTGAACACCCTAATAAGGGAGCTGGGGTGGAGTCCCAAGAAACCTAACATTGAGAGGAAATTTAGTCCCCTTCCTTGGAAACTTCCCATCTGCAGTTCCAGTCCTAGCAGCCAGACTTGGCAAATAGCAGTGACATAATTCACACTTCTCCATCAAGCCCAGGGCCGTCGCGGCACTCTGGCCTCTGCCCACATCGTTCTCCTGCCTGGAATGCCCTCCTCTTCCCACCTCCTCTAACAAAATCCTACACCACTAAAGAACTTACAGACGAAACAACATGATACCTGGGATTGACTGGGATCCAGAAAGATTTGGGGCGTGGGTAGGGAATGCAGAGAGAGGAGATCGTTAAAATCAAATTGGCCCAGTGTTGATAGTTAATGAAGCATGATGGTGGGTAGAGTTCTCTAACATGTCCTATGCATCCGTAAAAGCCAGGTCAATCCTACTTTGTACGTGAAGTTTTCCTGACTACTCTCCACTCGGGGACAGGCCCCTCCCTAGTCATACTCCAGTGACTTAGCCAGGGCTATCCACGGTAGCACAATGATTTACTGTAGCCATTTATTATGGATTTGTTTCATAGCCTTTCAGTTGCCCTTTAAATTCCATGGCAGAGAGGAGAACGGAAAGACTGACATTTCCTAAGGCCCCCCCAAGTATAGAGGACCAGACTGCATGTTTCTCACGTAGGCCAGATCCTACAGCAGTTCGCCAGCACAAAGCTGGGCTCTCGGCGGGCATCTCATACATATTTGTTGGAAAATATATAGGAGTCATTAAGTAAACATCAGCCTAGCCATCTGGCGGACTAGTAGACAGCCATCAAAGATAATGGACAAGCTTCTAATGACGTGCGGAGGGATTAGTACTGTTAAGTGAAAAATAACCAAAGCACAAAATCATATGCATGGTACGATCTTAACTCTATAAAAACTGAGGAGGAAAAAGACTGGATGGATCTCAAACTGTGCTGATTTCTGGGGAGGGCTCATTAGGGATTTTTGTTTTTTTTCTGTTTTCATACTTTCAAAATGTGATTTAACATCATATACAACAGGAGTCACAACCTTCTTCTGTCAAGAGTCAGAGAATATATAGTTTCAGCTTCACAGGCCATACAACCATTGCCACAACTACTCAGCTCTGCCTGTGAGACCTGAAAGCAGCCATAGACAATGTCTAAATGAATCAAGGTGGCTGTGATCCAATACTATTTTATGTACAGAAGTAAGTGGTGGCCTAGATGTGTCTCACGACCAGCCATAGTTGGCCAGCCTCTGACCTATTACTTTATAATCAGAAAAAAATTATTTAATTTATAGTAAGCATGTATTCTCAGCTGTAACTATAGGATCTTGGTACTGCGATTAATAGAGAACAGTGGGGTACAAAAGTCTTACAGCCATACTTTATTCCTGTACCCTTGCATCATAAAACACTCAAAATTGCAAGTCATAAACTACAGAATATTAGGATGCATATTCTGTGCTGGATAGAGAAGTAAAAAATCATGATACCAGTAATTAATACAAATTTTAGCTCTACTTTTAAGCCCACTCTATGTCATTTATTTAGATTTTCTTTTATATCTTTCCATAAATTTTTAAATTATTTTACAGAGTTCTCAGGAATCTATTATTTTTAAAGCATAATTTGGGATGAACAGAAAACAGCAAATTCTTTTTTTTTCCCCCTGCAGATTTTCTGAAGCAAAGGCCCTGGGAGAAAATATAAATGAAACAAGAAGTAAGATTGGTAAGCAGGTGATATTCTGTGAGCCTCTTTCACAGACCATTTTCCTGGTGAAAATCAGGTCATGATGTCCCTCCAAATAACCATGAAGCCGAGTTTCAACACATCCCTGCCAAGGAAGCCTCTTTGAGAGTGCCTTTCCTTGGAAGTTTGTCATCTCCCCCACCATCCATCAGGAAAAGTGTTTTCTTTTGTCTAGAACTTGAACTTTTCATCCTCATGCCAGCCTGAGCTCTAGCATCCCAATGAGAAAGTTTTGCTTTCCCCCGGTGTTCCTCAACAATAGCTCAACTGCTCCTAGCTGCAAGACTGCAGTCATGTTTCATATTTTCAAGTGCTGTGGAACACTTCAACACACACACACACACACACACACACACACACACCCAAAACTTACACTTAACATTTTTGGCACAGGTGTGCATTTTGCATTTTTCAGCACCATTCAATAAGCCAGTGAGAGGAGAAGGAAAATGAACCTCTATGCCTTCCCAGGACACAGGCTGCCCAGCAGGGCTCCGCCACTTAGGTGGGTATCCCTGGAAAGATGAGGTTAAGGCAGGCGGCAAACTCAATAAAAGTATGCCTCATATTTTTGTCAAAGTGGGAGGAAAATGTTTCCTTCATCCCTAGCTAGAAGACACCCAGGGACCCATTACCCAGGCTGAGGCAGCTCTGCAGAGGGGGGCCTCTTATGCCTTTGCCTCTTGCCAGAGAAGCTGTCCTGCATCCATCTCCCTTGTCCCCACCTTCCTCTGCTCCTAAGTGAGGACAAGACAGAAGCCACTGTGAGTGTCCCCTTTGGCTTTTCCGACAGGATATGGAAAATTACAACAGCTTCAGGCATTCATTCTCCTTTTTTTTTAAATAATAATTTTTTATTATGTTATGTTAGTCACCATACAGTATATCCTTAGTTTTTGATGTAATGGTCCATGATTCATTATTTGCGTATAACACCCAGTGCACCATGCAATATGTGCCCTCCTTGATACCCATCAACAGCCTATCCCATTTCCCCACCCCCCTCCCCTCTGAAGCCCTCAGTTTGTTTCCCAGAGTCCATAATCTCTCATGGTTCATTCCCCCTTCTGTTTACCGCCCCCTTCATTCTTCCCTTCCTTCTCCTACCGATCTTCCTATTTCTTATGTTCCATAAATGAGTGAAACCATATGATAATTTTCTTTCTCTGCTGGACTTACCTCACTTGGCAAAATCTCCTCCAGTCCCGTCCATGTTGCTGCAAATGTTGTGTAATCATTTGTTCTAATGGCTGAGTAATATTCCATTCTATGTATGGACCACATCTTCTTAATCCAATCATCCATTGAAAGGCATCTTGGCTTCCGCCACAATTTAGCTATTGTGGACAATGCTGCTATGAACATTGGGGTGCAAACGGCCCTTCTCTTCACTATGTCTGTATCTTTGGGGTAAATACCCAGGAGTGCAATTGCTGGATCATAGGGTAACTCAAATATTTTTAACTTTTTGAGGAACCTCCACACTGTTTTCTGAAGTGGCTGTAACAACTTGCATTCCCACCAACAGTGTAAGAGGGATCCGCTTTCTCTACAACCTCTCCAACATTTGTTGTTTCCAGCCTTGTCAATTATTGCCATTCTGAGGTGGTATCTCAAGGTGGTTTTGATTTGCATTTCCCTGATGGCTAATGATTTTGAACATTTTTTCATGTGTCTGTTAGCCATTTGTATGTCTTCATTGGAAAAGTGTCTGTTCATATCTTCTGCTCATTTTTTGATTCCATTATTTGTTTCTCGTGCATTGAGTTTTAGAAGTTCTTTGTAGATCTTGGATACCAGTTTTTTATCTGTAGTGTCATTTGCAAATATCTTCTCCTATTCCGTGGGCTGCCTGTTAGTTTTTTTGACTGTTTCCTTGGCTGTGCAGAAACTTTTGATCTTGATGAAGTCCCACAAGTTCATTTTTTCTTTTGTTTCTCTTGCGTTTGGAGATGTGTCATGAAAAAAGTTGCTGTGGCCGATGTCAAAGAGGTTGCTGCCTATGTTCTCCTCTAGGATTTTGATGGATTCCTGTCTCACATGGGGGTCTTTCATCCATTTGGAGTTTATCTTTGTGTATGACGTGAGAGAGTGGTCAAGTTTCATTCTTTTGCATGTAGCTGTCCAATTTTCCCAGCACCATTTATTGAAGAGACTGTCTTTTTTCCACTGGTTGTTTTTTCCTGCTTTGTCAAAGATTAGTTGCCCAAAGAGCCGAGGGTCCATTTCTGGGTTCTCTATTCTGTTCCATTGGTCTATGTGTCTGTTTTTGTGCCAGTACCATGCTGTCTTTGTGATCACAACTTTGTAGTATAGCTCGAAATCCGGCATTGTGATGCCCCCAGCTTTATTTTACCTTTTCAACAGTTACTTGGTGATTCGGGGCATTTTCTGGTTCCATACAAATTTAAGGACTATTTGTTCCAGTTCCATGAAAAATGTTATCGGTATTTTGATCGGGATAGCATTGAAAGTGTAGATTGCTCTGGGTAGCATAGACATTTTAACTATGTTTATTCTTCCGATCCATGAGCATGGAATATTTTTCCATCTTTTTATGTCTTCCTCAATATCTTTCAAAAGTGATCTATAGTTTCTAGNGATTTGTAGTTTCTAGAATATAGATCCTTTACGTCTCTGGTTAAGTTAATTCCAAGGTAACGTATGATTTTTGGTGCTATTGTAAATGGAATAGATTCCCAAATTTCTCTTTCTTCAGTCTCATTACTCATGTATAGAAATGCAACTGATTTCTGAGCATTGATTTTGTATCCCGCCACATTACTGAATTGCTCTATAAGTTCTAGTAGTTTGGGGGTGGATTCTTTTGGATTTTCCATATAGAGTATCATGTCATCTGCGAAGAGAGAGAGTTTGACTTCTTCTTTGCCGATTTGGATACCTTTTATCCCTTTTTGTTGTCTGATTGCTGTTGCAAGGACTTCTAGCACTATGTTGAATAATAATGGCGAGAGTGGGCATCCTTGTCGTCTTCCTGATCTTAAGGGAAAGGCTTCCAGCTTTTCCCCATTGAGAATGATATTCGCTGTAGGCTTTTCATAGATGGTTTTAATGAAATTGAGGAATGTACCCTCCATCCTTACACTCTGAAGTGTTTTAATCAGGAAAGGATGCTGTATTTTGTCAAATGCTTTTTCTGCATCTATTGACAGGATCATATGGTTCTTGACTCTTTTCTTGTTGTTATGATCTCTCACACTGATCGAATTGCAAATGTTGAACCACCCTTGCATCCCAGGGATGAATCCCACTTGGTATTGATGGATAATCCTTTTAATGTACTGTTGAATCCTATTAGCTAGGATCTTGTTGAGAATTTTGGCGTCCATATTCATTAGAGAAATCGGTCTGTAATTCTCCTTTTTGANTCCATATTCATCAGGGATATTGGTCTGTAATTCTGCTTTTTGATGGGGTCTTTGCCTGTTTTGGGGATCAAGGTAATACTGGCCTCATAGAAAGAGTTTGGTAGTTTTCCTTCTGTTCCTTTTTTTTTGAAACAGCTTAGAAGAGTAGGTATTATTTCTTCTTTGAATGTTTGGTAGAATTCCCCAGGAAATCCATCAGGCCATGGAGTCTTGTTTTTAGGGAGGTTTTTGATCACTGCTTCAATCTCTTCATAATTAATTGGTCTGTTTAAAAAATCAATTTCTTCCTCTTTCAGTCTTGGTAGTTTATAGACTTCCAGGAAGGCATCCATTTCTTCCAGGTTGTTTAATTTATTGGCATTAAGCTGTTGATAAAAGTTTCTAATGATTCTTCCTATTTCATTGGTGTTGGTTGTGACCTCTCCCTTTTCAGTCATAATTTTATTAATTTGGGTCCTTTCTCTATTCTTTTGAATAAGTCTGGCCAGTGGCTTATCGATCCTATTTATTCTTTCAAAGAACCAGCTTCTCGTTCTGTGGATTTGCTCTACTGTGCTCCTGGTTTCTAATTCATTGATCTCTAATCTTGATCAACTGCCTTCTCATGCGTGGGTTTGGCCTGTTCTTCTGTTCCAGCTCCAGCTTCTGGAGGTGAGAATATAAAAACTGCATTTTAGATTTTTCTGTTCTTTTGAGTGAGGCTTGGATGGCTATGTATTTTCCCCTTAAGACTGCCTTTGCAGTGTCCCACAGGTTTTGGACTGTTGTGTTTTCATTCTCGTTGGTCTCCATAAATTGTTTAAATTGATTTTTAATTTCCTGGTTTACCCAATCATTCTTGAGCAGGATGGTTCTTAGTTTCCAAGTGTTTGAGTTTCTTCCAAATTTTTCCTTGTGATTGAGTCCCAATTTCAAAGCATTGTGGTCTGAGACTATGCAGGGAATAATATCTGTCTTTTGGTATCAGTTGAGACCTGTTTCGTGACCCAGTATATGGTCTTCTGGAGAAAGTTCCATGTGCATTCGAAAAGAATGAGTATTCTTTGGTTCTGGGGTGTAGTGTTCTGTATATTTCTATGAGGCACTCAGTCTTTCACTAGGAGTCTCACATTCTTCTCTGCCACCTGAGGCAGCTGGGCCCTGAGCAGTGTCCAGCACCGTGCAGAGAATCTCTATAGTCTCAGGGATTCTCAACCTAAGATCTAGGAACTTGGGGGGGGGGGGAATGAGCCTTTATTTTCACCAACCTCTACCTGCAATTTATCGTACTTTCAGTAATGAATGTAGGCAGCTGACCCCAGTAGGATTAGCAACACCTGTCACCCATGGAAATTGCAGATGTTTTCATTTCACAGCCCATTGTGGCAGATATCATAAAACATCTTTCATACTCATCAGGAGTTCAAAATTATGGTTGTTATTAGACTCACCATTAGATCTTATTATTTAATGCGTTTGTATAAAAGCATATAGATATTTAAAAGTTTAAAATTTGGATAACTGTTTCATTTTAACTGATTTCTCTTTAAAATCCACTTTAAAAAAAAAAATTCTATGCACCCAAAAAAATCATCATCCTGAGAAAGGGTCCATGGTTTCATCAGACTGCCAGAAGGATCCCTGGCAAAAAACAAAGATTACAAACTTGTTTCTTATTTCCCAAACCCCTAAAACTACGTGAAAAAGAAAACTGAGTGTTAAGGGTGTGTACATTTTTCTGGAGATAATATCCATAGTTTGTCTGATTCTCAGAGGGGTCAGTGACCCAGCCAATAAGGAAATTGGTTCTAGGTCAGTGCCCCATCAGCAGTGCCAAGACATTAGGCAAAAAGCACACCCTGCTGAGGAGTAGCTCAGTCCCAGCAGCAGGACCGTGCTGGCCCATGTAGCTGGATGACCTGGAAGGAAGGGAGGAGGGAAGGGAGAGGGGAAGGGAGGGGGAAGGGGAAGCAGGCCTCAGTGCATCCAGGGCCAACCTGTCAGCCTTGAGGGACTCAAAGGACCCAGTGGTCTGTTTTTATCCCTGGAGTGATAAGAGGGAAAGACCTTTTATAAACTGCTTCTCCCCAAAAAGTAATATAAAGTTTTGCTCTTGAAAAATATCTAACTCTCTCAACCAAAGTAAAACCAAAGTGTTCATTCCAACACTATTGAAATAGATTCATGATGAAAGACACCAATGGCCTATACTAATACAGTTTTTCACTCTGAGTATAGGTGGTTGTCATAAATAATTCTGAATTCTCCATAATTTTGGTGCAATATCATATGTTCATGGATCCGGTTTGCCACATTCTCAAGAGGCAAGTCAGATGCTGCCCTACAGCTCTGTGGGTTGTGAGGGCTGTAATTTTCCTCTCAGAGAGGATGATCTGGACACACGAAGGGTCCAGATATGCTAGCAGAAACCCTGGGCAAGTGGACCTTTGTTTTTTTTTTTCTGGATCATAACAAGCAGAGCTCATACCAGCGTTGAGATTCAAGCATTCACTGTACCAAAAAAGAAGCTAGTTTAGTGGTGTTAATAGCGCCAATGTCACTCTTCCTTTACTTTATGCAAAGAGCAGACCAAGACCCACCCCCTGGCCACCCATCTTCCTAATGTGCTTTTGATCCAAGGGGGGCCAGGTGCGGTGGATCACTGAGACTCAGCCTCATTACTGAGCAAGCTCTCATGGTGCTTGACCCCAGGAAGTAGCCTACCATCACTGCATATCAGAGGCATGGCTAAGATTAAGGAAATATAAGGTGGAACTTGTACACACATTTAAATGTAAAATCTCCAAGGCGATCTTGAAGGAAACTGGCTTCAGGAGATTTGTGACCTTTCTAAGTACAATTTTTCCTAGGGAGAAATGAAATCAAGTGGAATTTTCAGTCCCCAGTGACTAAAATCTTAGACTTAGTGAATCTAAGAGTCAGGAGGTGGGAGCTTGGCACAGATATACCATCACATGTGTGGAATGTGACTCAGCTCCGCTCCCAAACTGTGCCACATCCTGCCTCTGGACCCCGAGGAGGGAATGGGATGCTGTGTAGTGCGTGTGGAATTGGCCTGCAGAGAGGAAATGAAAACTGTATTTGTGAACTACACATCAACCAGCCCGTGTGTTTCAAGTTCAGGTTCCTTCCTGGGTAATTTGTTTCTCCCTGACATTGTGATCTAGAACTACCACTTGAGTTTCATCCTCAAGAATTCCTAAAGGCTAACAATTCAGTTATAACCACATAATATCTAATTTTACGTGGCGTAGTAAGTCAACCAAAACATCCATGTTCTTTCCTTTTGTAACAAGCTAACCCAAACTAGGTAGATAAACTCTTGCCACCAAGTCCTTTTCTGTCCTTCTCTGTACACCATTTACATCAATTCTGATGTCAAATCAGTTGAAATCAGAAATGGAAGAAATAGCCAATTTAGAATCTCCCCGAAAAAAGTAGAGTCTTTGTTTCTGTAAGAGAGGCATTTCATTGTATTTACATGTCCCATACACAAGAGCATTAGACTACTTTTCATCACATGGGCTGTGTATTTTACACATTCACATACACCCTGTTTCCATGCATCGTATCTCTAAAAATTCCATTGAGCCCAAACCGGGGCAGGGAGGGGGGGCAGAAATAGACTGTGTGAGAAGCAATGGCATCAACCAGGCCACTTTTCACTTGCTGGAATTCTGGGATTCCTTCTTTTACATCAGTGCTCTGCCATTGGCAGCATTGTCTTTGGCAACAAGGAACAATGCAGGGCTGCCCTTTGGCATAAGACCCACCCCTAGACCAGTCCAGGAGTCAGCTGCTTTGGAGGCAGGGGAAAGAGCTTGACTGGCACCTCTTCATCCTCCACCAACCCCTCCAGGCCTAAATGAAACCTAACATCACAGGATGCTGCACGGAAGGGTTTTCACTAGTGGGCCAATCAGTGATCAATTCAAAAGTCACAGGAAATGTAATAGCAGTAGCTGTTAGTGGAAGGTGAAAGGAAACACCAAACGCTAGAAAGCTAACAAAACACTCTGTAAGGTTTCTTTCTCCTACTCCAAATTCAAAGGACTCCAGCCACCCCTCCCTCCATTTGGACAACATTCTTTAATAAAATGTTTCTCTTACACATTTGGGCATTGGGAAAATCATTTCTCAGATCCAGGTCTCCATCAACAGGGTAAATAGGACGATTTTCAGTTGTGTGCCTTTCTGTACTTGGATCTTCCCTTGAGGTTTGCTTCTGGACCTATTGATGCATGTGGTTTCTAGTAGCTTATTCAGGAGTAGGGGAAAGATGACATCCGGGTCATTTTGCTAGATCATGAAGACCTGAATTAAGTATATCTTTTGTTACTCTTTGTCACTAGTCCCAATTAACAGCCACCCCAACAACAGTTTCCACCATGTATGAGGCACTGACTGTGCCGTGCCAAAACTTGACATATGGCTCATTTAATCCTCTCAAAGGACCATAACCTCTAGGGGGGCAGGAGTGTTACCTTATGAGGTATATTCTAGATCACAATTTTTAGTCTTAATGATTCCAGAATCAAGATACATTTGGCCATTTTTTCACATTTTACAAACCTCTGGA
The DNA here is from genome assembly GCF_002007445.2 of Ailuropoda melanoleuca. Lineage (NCBI taxonomy): Eukaryota > Metazoa > Chordata > Mammalia > Carnivora > Ursidae > Ailuropoda > Ailuropoda melanoleuca. Next base: position 34,014,733 of record NC_048222.1, on the reverse strand, counting down.
ATGAAGATGAGTCTTAACATTGACGTAATCTAGGTTATGTGAAATAGGGAATTCCGTTATTTTGCAGATTTTTTAAAAATGGAGTTTCAGTGAGGTTGCCTGCTATATGACTAAGTCAGAATCAAATTCCATCTCTGTCCAGCTCCAAAACTTTTAAATACAGTTTATGATCTCCATAAAGTCAGACTTATCTGACTTGGACATGTTCTTCTGAGTTTAAATTTTCACTCAGCTGTTACTCAGGTCTCCTTGAATCTTTGGCCTTTATCCGGTGTACCCAACAAAAGACTCAAACTACACCTTGGCTCATGTACACACAGCCCAAGAAGATGAAAAGGGTCTTTGTAACATGATTAACGATAGGTCGTTTTGTGCCTATTGGGACTCAGTTGCAGGGGCGGGTGGCCCCTGAAACACAGCCTGCTCTTGCTCTCATTTCCATGTGCACCAGCCCAGGCTTGCGTCTTCCCTTAGGAACGGATGACTTTTTCTGGTTTGCAGAAAGATATGCTATGGACTTGCAGTAGCCCTGGTAGGGTTCAGTGTCCCACATGGGTTTCAACCATCCTCTTCGGTGGTTTGGAAAATAGAATAGTGGGGTTGTATTTTCAGGCTCCATACAATTCCAACTGAGTGGGTTTAGTGATGCTTCAGGAAACAAAGCATTAACTTAGATCAGGTTTAGTAGGAATGGGTGTCATGAAGTACTTCCGCTTCATGCAAAACAGTCACCAATAAGCACCGGAGAAAGCCTGATTAAGGGCAGCATAGAAGTCTTCAGTGACTGCAAGATAAAAATATGTTACCACCAAGTGGAAAATACTATCCTCTCAAAACTGAGACATGCAGAAGCCACGACTTCCTCTCTGCCCAGCATGTCCATGTACACATTGCATTTGCTCTATGAGAAGAGAGGTGGTTCAGAGAAAAGCAGCTGAGGTGATGAGTAGATCTTTTGCTTTAAGAAACAACTCACCCCGTGTTTATTTTAAATAACAAGCTTTGTCTGTGTTTTAGAGTATTCTTGTGATTTTTTTAAAACTACACTTATCAAAAATATTCTATTAATTTGTGCTCCATTTGTATTGGCCAGGATGTTTGGCTGTAAGCGTAAAAGGAAATTTACTGTCTCATGTAACCCAAAAGTCAGAGGAGTACAGTTGGCTTCACATGTTCCCTTCTTTACCTCCTCCTCCTTCTCTTCTTCCTTTACTTTCTCCTCCTCCCCCTTCACCCCTCCTTCCATCTCTCAGTGCTACTTGACTAAGCTCCCCGATGGCCTCACCCCATTTAGTGACAAGGTACCTCTGAAAGCTCTCGGTTTACATGGTCTATGGAATTCATAGTCCCAGTAAATGCGATCTTCCCCAACAATATTGGCAAAAAGTCCCTGGAGGGAGGGTGCTTAGCCTGGCTTAAGTCATGTGCCCATCTCTAAAGCAATTCCTCCATCCAATGAAACACTTTGATTGGCTGGGACTGGTTGCTCTGCCCATTTCTAGGAGGGAGATTTAACCTGCCCACATAAACTGAACAAGATTTTTAAGGTATTGAAGAATCATCTTTCTCCAAAGAAAGAAACTCTGGGCACACAACCACCAAGTTCACTACAGACCTTTCAGAAATGTGTCTGTGGTTTGAAACAGAAAGTTATCTGTAAAGGAATGAATTGTAGGTCCTATGAGAAAAGATAACAGTTGAAGTGATTTATCCAATAAAAAAGAAAGCTGTGCACAGGGAATTTAAAAAGCTGGTTTTAAGTATCAGTGCTTCTGTTATTATGGAAGAAATACAGAATTACATGCTAAAAAATTATCGGGCTGGTAAGAAAATTGAGATTGGGGCAACCTCTCAAAACCCATGCAACTTTATAACTGGAGCTCTAACAAAACCAATTACAATCCTAATAAAAATAATGATGTAAACAGAAAGAAGTGTTAAATTCCTAACATATAGGGAAACACGATCTAAAACATCAGATTTGTTTTCCCATTTGAGGCTCCGTGATAGAAGAGGGGGTGTAAGGAAGGGTTGAGGTGCTGAGTTACAGAGACGTGACCAACATGCACAAAGATGGGAAGAGCCAGACAGCAAGAAAGTGTCCTGACCACGCTGGACCAAAAGAAGGAATGTGTGTATAGTCCCATGCTTCTCTACAGCCCATGGACCTCAGCTCGGCAAGCTGACTTTTTACTTGGTGACTTCTTCCTGGTAGTGCAAAAATGTTAACTTACTAGAGAAAAAATCCTTTGTGAGCAGATGAGGCTGCTGCATGACACGGATTTCTGCCAAAGGCATAGTCATAAGCGAGCTGACTGTGTATGACGTGATATCATACGGAAGGACCCACGAATCATAATTCATCTTTAAAGAGTCTGAAAAAGGGAAAAAAGGTAATTTTCACTCGTGTTGAAAATACAGTTGATCATTGGAAAATACATTGTGTCCAAAAGGTAATTAAATGGATAGAGACTCTAAGAATCTTATTTAAAAGCAGGATAGATGGGCCTCTTTCTGAGACGGCTCAGGGCAGCTAGAAATGAAAAGAGCGAAGCTGATTCTCGAGATCCCTCGTGTAAAAATCTGGAACGCTGAAACTCCAAGACATGCAGTTATCTGAGTGACAGCCCATCACCAGCGTGACTGATGTCTTCGCGGAGTGGACTGAGTGCTCTGCTGTCATAGTTTGGAGATCAAACAAACAAAAATGATCTGAGCAAGCCTAAGGGCTGTATTGTATGTTAGCTGACAAGAGGTAACACTATAACCGTCATGTATAAGGAAGGAAGCCATGATTTCGTTCGAATGACAGCCAAAAAAGATGGATGACTGCTGTCCCGGAGTCCTGACAGGGTGGTCGTACCTTAACGAAGGAAGCAGGGTCCGGGATCTGGCCTTGTCTGGATGGATTCAGGAAAGCCACGCCAATCAAACTCACTATAAACCGGAGAAGCAAGTGTTAAATTTACCTTGAAGGATGTTCCGTCACAGACAGGAGCTCTTAAACTGCCTCCATCTGGAGCATCTTCTCTTAAGAAACAAAGTAGATTAGTTATTGGAAGGCTGGCAAATAGGCAGCCCTAGGCAAAAAGAGAATCAAAACAAAGAAAAGAGCTTGGAAAGACAGGTGCTCCTAGTCATGGGGAAGCCCCCCAGGGCATCCATTGCCCACAGGAGCAACTCTCCCGACAGTAGTTACAGCCGGTCTCCAGGCTGACCAGCCCCCTTCTGTGCATAAGAACCTTTTCTCCAGAAAAGATAAAATACCATTCATTAGGATTCTACTTACTGTATTTATTTCCCATTCTTGACTCTCAAGAATGAAGCCCACATCACTTTGAATTGTGCTCTGGGTCACAGAAACAATCACTTTTAGTTTAGTTCTTTTGATTTTCAGAAGTAGCAACCCAGTCGAGCTAGCTCAGGCTTGGGAGGCAAGAATCTCCTCAATATGCAGTAATAAGATCTGAGACCCGTCCAAGCTGTAGTGGGAGCCAGACCCAGGACCCAGTGGGGCGCCAGGACCCAGTGGGGCGCCAGGACCCAGGGTGGCTCCAGAGCCCAGTGCACCCTCCCCAGGCCTTCCTCAGGGCAGCTTGCCACCTCTGTGCATACCTGCTCACGCAGCCTGCTGGTCCTGCTGACCGTAGGCCTTGTTTGCTAGCCTTTGATTTGCTCTGGCCCCAGCTGGGCCTGAAAGCATCCTTTAACACTGTCCCCAGGGTGAATGCGCTCATTATGTGCTTATTTCTTAGCTCAAAGTTATGAGAAAGAGAACTTGAGTGACCCACTCTATCCTTTCTAGGCCTCCAGGACAGCAGCTGCTGGCCAGCTTAAGAATGTGCTGTCTTGAGGTCAGAAACCCACCCCTGGTTCAGGCAGCCGGGGAAGAAAAGAGGTCTCAGAAAGAGGCCACCTAGGCAGCAGGGGAGGTTTCTCTTTTAAAAGGAGGGTGGGTAGAGTAGGCGCAGTGATTGACATCCTGTGTCTTCTGGGCTTTATCTTATCGAGAGCTGCGTAAAGATTTTCACTAGTTCAGCTCTTATAAGGTTATAGCAGTTCCTTCATTTGCAGGTTCTAAAGGAAGCAGGGCACCATTTCGCCTGTGGTTTACCAACAATACTACTGACTAATCTTTGTAGAGTGCATTATAATATATAGGGGTTTATTTTGTTATTTTTATATAGTCAAATCCATTGATCTTTTCTTTTATGACTGCCTTTATTGCCTTTGTGCTTAGAAAGGGTCATTGGAACAATAATAATGATGGGGTGTTCATTGCCAAGTATTTGTTTAAAGCTTTCTAAATTTTCTTATAGCTTTTTATTGTCTATTTTTCACACTCAACTCATTTAGGCTTTATTGTGGAATATGGCGTCAGCTGAGGCTCAAAGTGGAATCTTTTGCAAAGAACCAATTTTCTCAACACCTATTCAGTTTAATGAAATGCCTTAAAATAAAATTTCCTCCCCTCATAGGAGAGACATTTCAGATTTTCAGAAGGCAGCCGATGCATCTAATCTCATCATAGCAGTTATGTACACCTTCGACATGATAATTTTCATACGAGTATTTCAAAAATAACTTTGCCAGCCAATACTATTATCTGGATATCAGAATAAACCTGCAGAGGAGTGCCAACTTTTATGTAACCCAGGAAGTTCACGGAGGGGGAGTGACAGGTGCGTATCTGTATGTGACTGGTCCCTGCAGGCTGAGGGCCCTCTACACACTCTGTGAAGGGAAGGAGGCTGTCTTTTTTTTTTTTTTAATTCAATTAAGTTAACATATAGTTTCAGGGGTAGAACTTAGTGATTCGTCAGTTGCATATACCACCCAGTGCTCATTACTTCACGTGCCCTCCTTAATGCCCATCACCCAGTTACCCCCTTACCCCACCCATCTCCCCTCCAGCCTCCCTCGGTTTGAACCCTAGAGTTCAGCATCTCTTATGATTTGTCTCCCTTTCTGTTTTCATCTTATTTTTTTCCTTCCCTTCCCCTATGTTTTGTTTCTTATATATATATATTATGTTAGTCACCATACAGTACATCCCTAGTTTTTGATGTAAAGTTCCATGATTCATTACTTGCGTATAACACCCAGTGCACCATGCAATACGTGCCCTCCTTAATACCCATCACCCCTATCCCATTCCCCCACCCCCCTCCCTTCTGAAGCCCTCAGTTTGTTTCCCAGAGTCCATAGTCTCTCATGGTTCATTACCCCCTGATTACCCCCCCCTTTCTTCTTCCCCTTCTTCTCCTACCGATCTTCCTACTTCTTATGCTCTATAAATGAGTGAAACCATATGATAATTGTGTTTCTCTGCTTGACTTACTTCGCTTAGCATTATCTCCTCCAGTCCCGCCCATGTTGCAGCAAATGTTGAGAAATCGTTCCTTTTAATGGCTGAGTAATATTCCATTGTATCGCATCTGTTTTGTTTCTTAACTTCCACATATGAGTGAGAGCATATGATAATTGTCTTTCTCTGACTGATTTATTTCACTTAGCTTAATACCCTCTAGGCTCCATCCACGTCATTGCAAATGGCAAGATTTCATTCTTTTTATGGCTGAGTAGTACTCCATTATGTGTGGGTCTGTGTGTGTATATATACCACATCTTCTTGATCCATTCATCTGTCGGTGGACATCTGGGCTCTTTGAAGGAGACTGTCTTTAAACCCAGCAGTACAAGCTGATTCACCTTACTGATTTGCCAGGGGAAGATAGATGGTACCATGTTGTTTCAACTCTAAGGAGAAAAAGTGAATTATCTTACATTGATTAAACAGGAGGAATAATTGTAGCCGGCTTAGAAGTGGGTAGGGGCTTTGTTAATGATACTACATAGGCACGAGCTGAAACTAGCAGAGGGTCTGCTGTGTCCCCTGCCAACCACCCTGAAAACACTGGTGAGTTCCCTGCTGAAAACCAGCAAGAGCTTTCAAAAGCAGGGGACACACAAAGGTGGGAATATCCTTCCCCCACAGTGGTCATTGTGTTCAGGGTGGAGACGGCCTGGGTTTGCTCTGGGCTTCATGTAGTAACCCAACCCTGTGCATCAGCCCCACCCCCTAACATAAAGTCTGCACCACAACTTACCAAAGTGAGACCAAAAATACGCGTGTGCAGCTCCACCCCAAGATGTGCTAGTTAAAGCATAGACCTTTCGGGGGGAGGGGGACAGGATACCATGCAGAGACATTCATCCATCCGCAGGGACTCAGCACTCTCCTTCCAACAGGTCGATGTCAGCTGTTGGACAACATTTAAAAAACTGAGATCCTCCCAAACAGATTCAGGCTGCATCACTAATTAGGCATCTCCTGAACAAAAGCCTAGCCCTGGCAGTTTATGTGGGGGGAAAAATAGGACTCTGGGTACCTGCCTGAGCAAAGATGAAAGGGCAGCCACAGGCAGGACCAGCGGGATGGCCACAGGCAGGCCACTGGGATGCTCTGAAGTTTGGGATCAATATTTGGACAGATTGGGGTTGCCTGAAAGGACTGAGAGTAAACAGAGAAGCTTGAGCCATTGTGTGTCTAAGCACAGACTTTGGGCCAGCAAGAGTTAAAGAGGTGGAGTCCCCACCATGATAGTAATAATAACTAACTTTGGTAGAGATACTAGATTATCCTGTTAGAGATAAAGAAGCTGAGGCCAAAGGAGGTTAATAAACATGCTCAGTAATACACCACTTAGTGAGGGTAGAGCCAGAGCTGGGACCAGTTTCCGTTGGGCTCCAAAGTCAATGCCCTTGGATGGCAGGAGAATTCACAACTCAACTAAGAATGTGTTAGGCTCCTGTTGTACAAGTGCCCAGGAAGGTCACGTGTTCTCCCTGAGTTCAAGTTGATGATAAAAAGAAGGAAAAGGAGCCAGCAAAGAAAGCCTTTACCCCCTCTTTACTTCCAACAATATAACAAGAGAAGGAGGCAGAGAGGTTGGCAGGAGGTGGAGAAGGGCTGAGTCAGCCAAGGGAGGGTAGGCCTACCTTCCTAGGCTCTCTTCCTTGATCTGGGGTTCAGGAAGTTGTAAATTCCTTGGAGATTTAATTTCTATCTCTTGTTAATTGTAGACAGGATTCTTGGATGCAGTTTCACTGTAGAATGTTCAAACACTACATTAATATACAAATCAAAATGTGACAGCCCTCGTAATTTCCTCTCTCCAGTACCAACTACACCCCCTCCCTAGAGGGGAGTAACCACTTTCAACAATTTGATGCATGTTTTCCACCACCTTCTGTGCATTTCTAGATAGATAGATGAGATAGATAGATGATAGATGATAGATAGATAGATAGATAGATAGATAGATAGATAGATAGATGATAGATGATAGATAGATAGATGATAGATAGATGATAGATAGATGATAGATAGATGATAGATAGATGATTGATAGATGATAGATAGATGATAGATAGATTGATAGATGATAGATAGATGATAGATGATAGATAGATAGATAGATGATAGATAGATAGATGATAGATAGGTAGATAGATAGATAGATTGATGATAGATAGATGATAGATAGATGATAGATGATAGATAGATGATAGATAAATGATAGATTGATAGATGATAGATAGATAGATGATAGATAGATGATAGATAGATAGATAGATAGATGATAGATAGATGATAGATAGATAGATAGATAGATGATAGATAGATGATAGATAGATGAGAGATAGATAGATAGATAGATAGATAGATAGATAGATAGATGATAGACACTACATGCATGGATACATACATACGTACACACACACACACACACACAGCCAGCCAGCAGACACATATGAAGATACCCTGTTTTGGTGCGTAAATGAGACCATAATGTACATGTTACTCTGCATCTTGCTTTTCTCATGTACCAGTGAGTGTGGGTCTGCTGCTCACCATTTTTGACGGGACTACTTATAAGTATAAATAAACCATGATCTATTTAACTACTCCCTTGTAACAACCACTTCATTTTCCCCCAATTTTTTTCTGTCACAAACACTGCATGCATTTTTGTGTACAAATGTGAGTGTTTCTTTGAGTTAGATGCCTAGAAGTGTAATTGGGGAAAACAGTGGTGAATGTGTATTTTTTAATTTTAATGAGTACTCCGCAGTTGCCTTCCCAAGAGGGTTTCATTAGTTTGCATTCCCATCAGTGTGTGACAGTACCCATCCCCCTACGCCCTTGCTTGTACATGATAATATAAGTCATTTTAGGTTTTGCCAGTTGGATAGCAAAAAATGGTATTTCATTATTATCTTCATTTGCATTTCCCTGACAGCTGGTGGAATTGAATGCTTTTTCATGTGTCTCATATCTTTTGCCCATTGGTTGGTTGAATTGCTCTTTTTGATTTGTAGGAGCTCTTTGTGTCCTCTGGATATTGGACTTTTGTCTGTGGAGTATGTAGCAGATGTTTTTCTTCCAGTCTGCCACTTGTTTTAATTTTCTCTTAAGATTTCTGGAAGAACTCTAGGACAGTTGCTTTTCCCTAATTTAAAAAAAAAAAAAATATGCCTTGGATAAGACTGATTTGTCTGCTCTCCTTTATTGGAAGTTGTCTGTAACTGGGAGTTATCCACCCTACCTCGCCATAGATAGGCTCTTATCTATCTCTCTATCACCCTGCCTCACCATAGCATAAGAAGATATCCAGGGGAATGTGGTCACACTGCACAGCACTCACCAAAACATATATGGGCCCAAACTGGACATGATCATTTCAGATCATTTGTCTTGTAGCCACTGGCCACTACATGAGTACATGACCCCTGCGTACAGAATGTTAAACCTTCTACCAGACCACCAGTCTGATGATTTTATTGCTGAAGACATAAGCTTTGTAATGAGGCAGAGACTGATTTTATTAATTTAATCTTTATTGAAGTTATCTTTAATGATGCCTGAATATTTTTAAAATTTAGTTGTATTTTGCAAAACAGCCTACTAACACATGTTGAGATGGTGCTGAAGTCCAGAAAACCTCCTAATAAATCATTGGAATGTAGCAATACCTAGCAACTCATTAGCAAATAGCAGCGTCCCTTCTGTTGGAAGACAAAAGCACATAGTTAAGGAATGACTACCGAAATGGGTGAAGTACCAAGTAAACTTAATAGACAAGGGACATCAAAGACACAAAGTTTATTAACCGCCTGCACCAATAACCTAAAGCAAGGGCAGGTCTGTGTTTGAAAGTTATGAAACAATAGACTGCCTCAGAGAGGTAAATGCCCCAGTCTTGTAAAAAAGACAAAATATGTCATGGAGAGTAGTCATGAAGTGTTTAGTTTTACTTTATCCTCAGTGAGATAACTAGAACAAAACCTTTATTAGCGCCCATGACAGAGGCTCTGCCATATGCAAAAAGGGGTCCAACACCCAGGAGGCCATATACCATGTCCACAGGGGCCAGAGCTGAATTCGAGAGGACTTTGGCCTAACAGCCACTAATCAGTGTGTGGTGGGGACTCCCTAGGCAGGCAGTCCTCAACAAGACAGTCATGGCAATACCTTTCTGCTGTTGTCATTTAGGGGGAGAGGATGGACTACAGCAGAGGAAGGAGTTCAGAGACCAGACTGCTGCCAAAGCCACAAAGCTGTTCAAATGCTAAAGAATAATCCATGGATGCTTATTCTAAACAAGAAATCCACTGGGGGAAGGTTTGGTGGTGAGGGAAACAATAGATTTGGCAGTAGTCTGCCAATAGGAAGTTGGCCACCTTTATATTAGAATTCCAGGTAATAACTAGTAAAGGTTGCATTATAAAAATTCATATCCCTAAACCAAAGCTCCAGCCAATCTCTCTCCTCCTCACTCCCACTCATGAACATCTGAGCCTATAAAAATGTTCATGCCCCTTAATCTAACATTCAGATTCTTCCTCCATGTTGATATAATTATATTAACATTCATTTATATGGGGGATTGGGTTGCTTGTCTTGCCAAAGGAGAAAAAAAAGATAAAAATAATCATGTACAATTTCTCTGTATGCTGCTTTTTACTGCATCCTGAATTTCATATATATAAATTTCATATATGGCTATATTGTATTCCTTTTAATGGCTGCATAATATTCTACAGAATGGTTGTAGTGTAATATATTCTGTCATATTCCAGCTGACAGGTATTTGCTTTATTTCCATTTTTCTGACACATTGAATATGCTGCAGTATGCGCAGATATCCTTCTAAACTGGTGCTTCTAATTCTATGGAAACTTTTCCTGTAAGGGACCAGGTAGTAAATATTTTAGGCGTTGTGGGCTTCATATGGTCTTTGTTGCATATTCTTCTTCTTTTTCACAGTCCTGTAAAAATTTAAAAACCATTCTTAGCTCTCAGTCCAAAGCCATAGAAAAACAGATCGCAGGACAGATTGACCTGCCAGCCCCAGTTTGCCAGTCCTTGGAATAAGAGTCCAAGGAGTAGGATTTCTTCCTAAGTATATTATATTTTTTGCTGCTTTTGTGAATGGAATATTTTTCTACTTCCTGGGGTAGAAAAAAATCTATTTTTGTAAAATATTTTCCTATACCTAGTCATCTTACCAAATTCTCTTTTTAATTTTAATGGGCTTTTTCTTGCTATAGTTTCTTGAGATTTCCAGAGATCCAGTCGTATTTATCACAAAAGAAAAATTGTTTTCTGATATTTACACTCCGTATTTTATTTTCTTGTCTTATTGTATTCATTAGAGCTTCTGAATTACTATTATCTCATAACAGTAACAGCCTCTCTGATCTTGCTCCTGAGCATAATGAAAAAGGCTTAAGATTACATAATTTAGAATGACAAAAGACATCATATGAATATAGTAGGGATTGTGTACATCACCCTATTTAGGCTGTTAGAATTTCTCTAATGTGAATTTGAGGTGAGACAGATCTATGGTGCTTCAGCGGCAGGAGAGGTAATGGAGAGATTCTATGTTTGAGAATTGGTCTGATGGGTAGGTCCAAGGATCATGTAAATATAAATATCTGAGGAGTGATAAAGAATTAAGCATGATATAAATAGAATTGACTAATAAACTTGGTGAAGGAGGGAGATTGTGTCTGCCCATATGATGAGAAAGAGAAATGAAGCAAATGTTATATATGAGACTTTTCAGACTGAACTGTACAACTGGCCAGTGAGATGGACATTTACCTATAATAAAAAATAGTGTAAGGTTCCAGTTCTGGGGAAGGTAGAGTAATCACACTCTATCTTGTCTTTCCCACTGGAAGCAATAGCAAACCATGGACAGAATGAATGGAGCAGCTAGCTAAGAACTAGGAAAGATAAGTGGTAGCAGGCAACTTAGGGAAGGAGACCAGAATTCAAAGTACCATCCAGGCATCACCCCCAGAAAATCCTCTGGTGGCAATGACAGCAGAAGCAGACAGGCAGAAGCCTAAAACTCTGACGGAGAGAGACTCCTTTGCTTTGACCACAGGAGCTGTGGTACCAAAAATGAGAAGACTCCCCATGGCTTTGTCCTCTCTCCATCCTTCCACCACTTGGTCCCAAATGTAGACATAGCCATGAGAATTGCGTGGCAGAATTGAGGAGTCCGTGATTGGGCCTTAGGGAGTCATAATGTGTTAGGCAGATCCCAGAGGAAGGAGATCAAGACAGTGATTCCATAAAGTTGTTTACATACGCTCCTTACTTTCAAGCTGAGCATGCATGAATCCAGAAAGCATACCAAAGGCTTTGACAATCCTGCTGTGAGATAGACCAACACCCAGGTCCTGTTCTGGCCACTGAGTGGCACACACATGGGCCAAATCTGAATAGCACTGCAAAGCCTTTGAAAACAGAGCTGACACTGGAACCACAACCCAAAGAAAACTATTGGAATTTGTGACCTGACCTTAACCAGGCTGACTGTCTGCAAAAACAAAGAAACAACAGCAAAAAGCCAGTGGTCTTCTTAGAATTTAAACAAGACCCTGAAAATGTTCAGGATGTGATTGAAAATTATCTGGCACAAGAACCAAAAATTTTAACTCGAAAGAGAAAAGGCAATCAACCCTTGGAGACCAGCCCCAACTGGACAGTGTTAGAATTAAAAGACAGAGACTTAAAGCAACTCCTAAAACAATTTGTTCATTGGAAACAAATCGAAAGATAAAAAGTCTCAATATAAATACAGAAAACATAAAAAGAACCAAATGGAAATTTTATAAATGAAAAATAAAATAGCCAATGGACTCTAGAAAAGAATGGAGAAAGGAGGAAAAAAGAAAAGAGGGAAGAGTTAGTGAACATAAAGGGAGAACAATAGAAATTATCTAATCTGAACAACAGACAGAAAAAATACTTTCAAAAACATGAACACATCCATTGATTGTGACAGAAGAGTGGAATCTGAGGGGCTGCAGGCAGATCTGGTAGGCGGTGGGCACTGAAGCCAAAAGCAGTGTGTTGTGGATAGTCTGGGATTTGAAGAAGCAGAGCAGGCAGTTTAGGGCTTTGATAGTAAGGAGGAGAAGAAAAATTGTTCAGCATTTTGAAGGGAAGGAAGAATCAAAGCAATCATTTGTGATAGAGAAATTTTGCATGTGTTGCTCAAGTTTTCCCATACCACAGCAGCCTGAGACGAAATGAATCACATTTGGCTCTCACCCCAACTTCTTATTCTGGGGTCCCCAGACTACTGAGAGTATTCCCCTCCATTAATTTTAAGGGTCCATAGAAAACATTTCACATTTGCACATGACCAAGGTCTCTCCCCCTACATCATGGCAGCTGTTATCCTCCTCTCCTGCTCTGTCCTCTTTGGTGACATCTGCTGCCTGAGTCAAGTGAGACTCACCTCTATCCTCTGGAGTTAGTGTCTACAAGGCCAGTACAAATATTTCCATTGCTTCTCGAAACTGCTATCTCCTTCGTCTCTCATGGTCTCTTGGTAGTCTGAAAGGGTAGCTTCTGGTGCCACTGCCACCACTTTGATATCCTGGAGCCCCAGAAATTTTAATGGCACCCCTGTTGCTTAACATTTGTAAATAAATAAACACAGTAAGAAACACAAAGAAGACATCCTTGCCAAAACTGCAGATTCATACCATAATCATAATATCTTGCAAATATTTCTTGAATGCAAAACACAAGACACTGAGCCAACTGCTGGGATAAAAAGATGAATTGCAGGGGCGCCTGGGTGGCTCAGTCATTGAGTGTCTGCCTTTGGCTCAGGGCGTGATCCCAGCGTTCTGGGATCGAGCACCACATCAGGCTCCTCCGCTGGAACCCTGCTTCTTCCTCTCCCACTCCCCCTGCTTGTGTTCCCACTCTCTCTGGCTGTCTCTCTCTCTCTGTGTCAAATAAATAAATAAAATCTAAAAAAAAATATGAATTGCAAATAAAATGCAGTAGAAGACTATCCAAATTAAAATAACTGAACTATGATTAAAACAAACAAAATTAAATGTGATAGGAATAAATGTAGAGTTCTGCTCTTAGTATTACGAAGTCAGTGTCATAAAAGGTATCCAGATTGGAAAAGAAGAAGTATAGCTGTCTTTATTCATAGACAAAATGATCTTATATATAGAAAATTCTAAGGCATTCACTAAAAACAAAAACAAAAACTATTAGAACTAATAGAGTTCGTCAAGGCTGCAGGTACAAGATTATGTACAAAATTGAAATTGTATTTCTATACACTTTGCAATGAACAGAGAAAAATTAAGAAACTAATTCATCAACCAGAATAAAATATTAGAAATAAATTTAACAAAAGAAGTACAAAACTTATACTCACAAAACTACAAAACGTTGTAAGAAATTAATACCCAGAATTTGTAAAAGGAGTACTTTAACTCAACAATAAAAACTCAAATAACTCAGTTAATAAGTGGGCAATGGATTTGAATAAACATTTCTCGGAAGAAGATATACAAATGACCAATAGGTAGATGAAAAGATACTCAACATCATTAGTCATCAGGGAAAAGCCAATGAAAACCTAAAATGAGATACCACATCACACCCCTTACAACAGCTTTTCTCCAAAACGTCAAGTGTTGGAGAGGATGTAGAGGAATTGGACCTCTGGTGAGCTGCGGGTGGGAATGCAAAATGGAACAGTCACTTTGGAAAACAGTCTGGCAGTTCCTCAAAAAGGTAAACATAGAGTGGCCACACGACCCAGAAATTCCATTGCCAGGTATATACCCAAAGGAACTGAAAACGTATGTTCATATAAGGAGGGCATGTATTGCATGGTGCACCGGGTGTTATACGCAAGTAATGAATCATGGAACTTTACATCAAAAACCAGGAATATACTGTATGGTGACTAACATAATAAAATTAAGAAATATTATTATAATAAAAAAAACAAAAAAAAACTTGTACACAAACGTTCATAGCACCATTCTGCACAATAGCTGTAAGTGGAAACAACCCAAATGTCCATCAGTTGATGAATATATAAACAAATTCTGCTCTATCCATACAATGGACCATTATTCAAAAAGGCATGAATTACTGATACATGTGACAACATGGATGAGCCTGGAAAACATTATGCTCAGTGAAAGATGCCAGTCGCAGAAGACAACATATGATTCTATTTATATGACATGCCCAATATAGGCAAAGCTATAAAGACAGAAAGTAGATTAGTGGTGGCCTAGGTCCAGAAGGGGTGGGGGGACCAAGAGGTAATAACTAAAGAGCACAGTGTTTCTTTTTGGCATGATGGACATGTTCTAAAATTAATTGTGGCAATAGTTGCACAACTGTGAATATGCCAAAACCCACTGGATTATACACTTCAAGTGGGTGAATTTTATGCTATGTGAATTACATCTCAATAAAGCTGTTTTAAACACACAAGCAAACAAAAAGAAAATAGCAGAAGTAGGGAGAAGTATCAGGAGTATCAGGAGAAGCAGCTCCCTGAGGAGAAGAGCCGGGGGTCTCAACTGGCTGCTAGCTTTGAGTCAGCAGGATTGTATGATGGCTGCCAGCAAAGCCAGTGTGATCCTGGGCAGATGGAGAGAGGCCGTGTCCAAAACACGACAATAGTGACGTTCTCACCCATTGGATTGCCTTGGTTGTATCACCTCTGACATGGCAGGTTCATTCTGAATACCCCATTCTTTTTTTTTTTAACTCTTTTCTTTTTAAAAAAGATTATTTATTTATTTGACAGAGAGAGGGAGAGAGAGCACAAGCAGGGGGAACAGCAGAGGGGGAGGGGGAAGCAGGCTCCCCATTGAGGAGGGAGCCCAATCCAGGGCTCGATCCCAGGACCCTGGGATCATGACCTGAGCCAAAGGCAGATGCGTAACCATCTGAGCCACCCAGGCGCCCCTGGACACCCTGTTCTTAAAGGTTGTTCATGAACATGCCCAAAAGAGAAACCTCATGGGGTAAGTGGTGAACCTGCCTTCCCAGCTCTTACAGTGTGGAAGGCAGAAAGACTACATAAAGCAATGATAAGAAAGGATGGTGATAATTACAGGGGAAGAAAGTCTAAAGAGAGTAGTTAATATGGAAAAGAAAAACCAAGGAGAAATATGCTGTCCTCAAATATCAAATGAAAAGGGTAAGACTTAGCCTATGTCAATTCAGTTCAAAAAATGTGGAGCACCTACCACGTAGAAGGCAGCCTTCCATAAAGTATAGTCCTGGGAAAAATCCGTAAACAGTTGGGCTGTCTGATGAGAAAGCTTGAGAGATGCTAAATAGTCTACCCTCCCCTTTAAAGAGTCATAGTGTGCATTAGTTTACTCAAGGTCCCTCGGGGAAATCTCCCTGTGCAACTGTTTTGCTAAATCCATCATTTTTCAGGCTTGTTTGGTCACTGCACTGTCCCACACCTTTTATATGCATAAAACCTTTAACCTACCAGATCACTACTCCTTGCAGTTGATAAGGTTTCTACACCCCACTCAAAGTGGTAAAGTATTAATTCTACGTATACTTTGAAGAGTGAAGTATATATACCGTAACCCCTAAGCAATCATTAAAAAACTATTCAAAGAAATATAATCAAACTGAATCAAGAAATTAAGATGGAATTCTAAAAACACTCAGAAGGTGGGAAAGGGAAAAGAGAATGAAAAACAGAACAAACAGAAAACAAGAAAATGATATACCTAAATCTAAGCACACCAACAGTTACATTAAATATAAACAGTCTAAACATGCCAATTGAAAGGGAGAAATTGTAAAATTGGTTTTTAAAAAAGATCCAACCATATGCTATCTACAAGAGCCCTACCTTAAATATAATAATAGAGATAGATTAAAGGATGGAAAAGTATATGGCATGCAAACAGTAATCAAAAGAAGTCTTGCATGGCTATATTAAATTCAGATCAAATACAAAGCAAGGAAATTACTTAGAATTAATTACAAAGATAAAGAGGAACATGACATAGCATAAAAGGAGCAATTCACCGAGAAGTCCTAGGAATCCTAAACATGTATATGTTAAAAACAGAACTTCAAAATACATGAAGCAAAAACTGGTACAACTGAAAGGAAAGTTGGACAAATTCACAGTTATAGTTGGAGATGTCAGTACTCTTCTCTCAGTAATCAATAGAAGAAATAGACTTCAAATTAACAAGGATATTAACAGCTTGATCAACCAACCAGATCTAAGTGACATTTATGGAACACTCTACCCCAAAATAGTACAATATACATTGTTTTCAGGTGTGCATGAAGTATTCACCAAGACAGACCACGGTCTAGGTTATAAAACAAATATTAACAAACGTGAAAGAATTTAAATAATACAACAGATGTTCTCTTACAATAATGGAATTAAACTAGAAATCAATAACAGAAGATAATGGAAAATTTCTGAAAACTTGGAAATTAAACAATATACCTCCCCTAAACCCCTATGAATCAAAAAGAAATTCCTTGAGAAATTAGAAATATTTTCAACTGATGGAAAATGAAAACAAAACACAAAAATTTCTGGGTTGTAGTTGAAGCAGTACTTAGGAGGAAATTTATAGCATTAAACACATATATTGAAAAAAAAAGTCTAAATCAACCTTAGCTACCACCTTAAGAAACTAGAACAAAGTAATTCAAAAGCAAGCAGAAAGAAGGAAATAAGAGCAAACATCAAGAAAAGAAAAAAACAATTAAGAAAGTCAATTAAACCAAAACTGGTTCTTTGAATACATCAGTGACACTGATAAACATTGATAAACACCCAGGTTGACAAATAAATAAAAAGACACAAATAGCCAATAACAAGAATGAAAGAGGGATATCATTACATTATTAAAAGGATAAGGGAATATTGCAAACAATCTATACAAATTTAGATAAAATGGACAAATTCCTTGAAAGCCACAAACTACCAAAACTCGAACGAGGAGAATCAGATAACCTAAATGCTGCTGTATCATTTTAAAAATTGAGTTCACAATTAAAAATCTTCCAAAAAAGAAATTTCCTAGCCCAGATGGTTTCACTATAGAATTCCAGCAAACATTTATTTTTTTATAATAATTTTTATAGTCTTATGTTAGTCACCATACAGTACATGCTTAGTTTTTGATGTAATGTTCCATGATTCATTATTTGCGTATAACACCCAGTGCACCATGCAATCCGTGCCCTCCTTAATACCCATCACCAGTCTATCCCAATCCCCCCATTCCCCTCCCCTCTGAGGCCCTCAGTTTGTTTCCCATAGTCCATAGCCTCTCATGTTTCACTCCCCCTTCTGATTACCCCCCTTACTTTATCCCTTTCTTCCCCTACCAATCATCCTAGTTCTTATGTTCCATAGATGAGAGAAATCATATGATAGTTGTCTTTCTCTGCTTGACTTATTTCACTTAGCATTATCTCCTCCAGTGCCGTCCATGTTGCAGCAAATGTTGAGAATTCGTTCTTTCTGATAGCTGAGTAATATTCCATTGTATATATGGACCACAGCTTCTTAATCCAGTCATCTGTTGAAGGGCATCTCGGCTCCTTCCATGATTTGGCTATTGTGGACAATGCAGCTATGAACATTGGGGTGCATATGGCCCTTCTCTTTACTACGTCTGTATCTTTGGGGTAAACACCCAGTAGTGCAATGGCTGGGTCATAGGGTAGTTCAATTTTTAACTTTTTAAGGGACCTCCACACTGTTTTCCAGAGTGGCTGTACCAACTTGCATTCCCACCAACAATGTAGGAGGGATCCCCTTTCTCCACATCCTCTCCAACAATTGTTGTTTCTTGCCTTGTCTATCTTTGCCATTCTAACTGGCGTAAGGTGGTATCTCAGTGTGGTTTTGATTTGAATTTCCCTGATGGCTAATGATTTTGAACATTTTTTCATGTGTCTGTTAGCCATTTGTATGTCTTCATTGGAAAAGTGTCTGTTCATATCTTCTGCCCATTTTATGATTTGTTTATTTGTTTCTCGTGTATTGAGTTTGAGAAGTTCTTTGTAGATCTTGGATACCAGTCCTTTATCTGTGGTGTCCTTTGCAAATATATTCTCCCATTCCGTGGGCTGTCTCTTAGTTTTTTTGACTGTTTCCTTGGCTGTGCAGAAGCTCTTTATCCTGATAAAGTCCCATAAGTTCATTTTATCTTTTATTTCTCTTGCCTTTGGAGATGTGTCGTGAAAAAGGTTGCTCTGGCCGATGTCATAGAAGTTGTTGCCTATGTTCTCCTCTAGAATTTTGATGGATTCCTGTCTCACATTGAGGTCTTTCATCCATTTGGAGTTTATTTTTGTGTATGGTGTGAGAGAGTGGTCAAGTTTCATTCTTTTGCATGTAGCTGTCCAATTTTCCCAGCACCATTTATTGAAGAGACTGTCTTTTTTCCACCGGATGTTTTTTCCTGCTTTATCAAAGATTAGTTGCCCAAAGAGCCGAGGGTCCATTTCTGGGTTCTCTATTCTGTTCCATTGGTCGATGTGTCTGTTTTTGTGCCAGTACCATGCTGTCTTTGTGATCACAGCTTTGTAGTACAGCTCGAAATCCGGCATTGTGATGCCCCCAGCTTTGTTTTTCCTTTTCAACAGTTCCTTGGAGATTCGGGGCCTTTTCTGGTTCCATACAAATTTAAGGACTATTTGTTCCAGTTCTTTGAAAAATGTCCTCGGTATTTTGATCGGGATAGCATTGAAAGTGTAGATTGCTCTGGGTAGTATGGACATTTTAACTATGTTAATTCTTCCAATCCATGAGCATGGAATATTTTTCCATCTTTTTATGTCTTCCTCAATATCTTTCAAAAGTGATCTATAGTTTCTAGCATATAGGTCCTTTACGTCTCTGGTTAAGTTAATTCCAAGGTAACGCATGGTTTTTGGTGTTATTGTAAATGGGATGGATTCCCTAATTTCTCTTTCTTCAGTCTCGTTATTCGTGTATAGAAATGCAACTGATTTCTGAGCATTGATTTTGCATCCTGCCACATTACTGAATTGCTGTATGAGTTCTGGTAATTTGGGGGTGGAGTCTTTTGGGTTTTCCACATAAAGTAGCCTGTCATCTGCGNATGGACATTTTAACTATGTTAATTCTTCCAATCCATGAGCATGGAATATTTTTCCATCTTTTTATGTCTTCCTCAATATCTTTCAAAAGTGATCTATAGTTTCTAGCATATAGGTCCTTTACGTCTCTGGTTAAGTTAATTCCAAGGTAACGCATGGTTTTTGGTGTTATTGTAAATGGGATGGATTCCCTAATTTCTCTTTCTTCAGTCTCGTTATTCGTGTATAGAAATGCAACTGATTTCTGGGCATTGATTTTGTATCCTGCCACCTTACTGAATTGTTCTATAACTTCTAATAGTTTGGGAGTGGATTCCTTTGGGTTTTCCATATAGAGTATCATGTCATCTGCAAAGAGAGACAGTTTGACTTCTTCTTTGCCGATTTGGATACCTTTGATCCCTTTTTGTCTTCTGATTGCTGTTGCAAGGACTTCTAGTACTATGTTGAATAATAGTGGCGAGAGTGGGCATCCTTGTCATCTTCCTGATATTAAGGGAAAGGTTTCCAGCTTTTCCCCATTGAGAATAATATTTGCTAGGCTTTTCATAGATGGTTTTTATGAGATTGAGGAATGTACCCTCCATCCCTACACTCTGAAGGGTTTTAATCAGGAAAGGATGCTGTATGTAAGTTAATTTAATGTAAAAATAAAACTATGAGTCCACCAAAGAAAGAGGACAGGAGGCAATATCAAACTATGCTCATTAGCTATAATCTTGAAATAAATCTTACGTAGAGAGAAGATTTTTTTTTTTAATTTCTAGAGAAAGGGTGCCTCAGGTGATTGTGTGTGGGTTGAATATACAGGTGTGGTGAATTATTCAAGCTGAACACAGTAAAAGCATTTACCCCAGTTTTTCCTGAGGTCTGGCAGTTTGGCATGAGAAGTGAAAGAGTAGGAAATTAATGGCTTCTATGATCAGAAATACGGTGGAAACTCTAGGTCCTGTGATTGATTGATTTGACAATTATTATGCATCTATTAAGTTAAAGGCTGTGTTGCGGGGGTGACACACAAATCCCAAGAACCCCAGCCTCGGGGTACTTATAAGCTGGTTGAGAAGTAGGACAAAGAAGACTCCTAGGGTTGAGCCCCGTGGACATTGTGTAGAGCCGCCTAATACACCACACGCTGAGGGCTTCGGCTGGCTTTGCTGGCGAAGTAACAGGTCCCCACAAATCAGTGTCCTGTAAAAGATTTGGAGCCATTTTATCAGAGATAATCATTGAGAATACGATTTCCCCTACTATGCTCAACCCAGAAAATTCTGTGGGTTTCTTAAACAAGCCTCAGGTGATTGTATTTTAATCTCAGTCCCACTTAACAACAGCCCTTATTTTTTAGTCTGTCCCCACAGAGCAGTATTTCATCAAGTTGGCCCTGCAACCCCTCCACCCCTGCAGCCAAGGATGTCTTCCCCTGACTTCTTAAATAGCTGCTAGTCTCTACCAGGCATAGCACGGAGTGAGTAAAACAGGTCCAGGGACCCAGGCCGAGGAGGATGCATTGTTTGCATTGTTCTAAGATGAGTCCTTGGAATGGCTTGAGTTCTTCATGCCCCCAGATGGTGTCCACCTCTGCCCGGGTTGGTCAAAGTGGCGTCTACCATCATAGCAGCACATCACTGCCTTCCTTCCAACATCGAGTGGAAGCTGATCTCCCAGCAAAAGCATTAAGGAGTTTCTGTTGTCAGAATTTCATTTCCAAGGTGTTACCCTGAAAGGGAAACAGAGATAGCAAGAGTGATAGTAGCTTCCCCCAGCATGCAGAACGGGAGCCAAGGGGCTGGGCAATCTGGTTTCTATTAAAATCCAGTCAGTAGAA
Organism: Ailuropoda melanoleuca; assembly: GCF_002007445.2. NCBI lineage: Eukaryota > Metazoa > Chordata > Mammalia > Carnivora > Ursidae > Ailuropoda > Ailuropoda melanoleuca. The sequence goes on along the minus strand of NC_048222.1, from coordinate 33,993,401 downwards.
AACCAGTGGCTGCTACAGGCATTCCTATCTGCTAGGTCAGAAAATCAACCTGTCCCCCAAAATACTAGACAGGCCTGTAAGAAATCAGGCAGTGGACTGGCTGGAATATTTCATTTCTTCTGCCTCTCACTCTCTTGGTTGGTTGGCTTGGTTGCCAGAGAATTAGCTCTGTTTGTAAGAGGCTACATTAATGGTAGGTGGGACTGGTCTTTCTCAGAGAAGCATGAAGAACAAGAAATGAAGGCTACAGCAGATGCCGTTGGAGCCTCACCCATATCCCCTTGTGTACCTGTGTGTATGCTAGCACAGCCTCATCTGCTAGTACCTTCCAGTCTTCCTGAGAGCATTCCCTGGCCATCTAGAGCAGGCTAGCCAGGGAATTAACACCTCCCCCACCCTGCCCCCCTCAGGAGGCCTCAATCAATATCTGTTGGAAGTTGGTACATATACACCCCAACTCCCTCACCCCCAGGAGGGACAACTTGGAGATGTGGGTCCTACACTGTCCCCCAGAGGCGCCCAGTGTGATTGAGCTGCATTGCCCATCGTTGGCAGCTGGGCTGCTATTGCTCCCTTCATTGTGCTCTCCCTCCCTGTCTCACCTCCCCTCTTTCTTATCCGTTTGTCCAGGGCTTACTTCCCAAATAAGCTACTTGTCCTGGGGTCTGCTCCTGGAAGACACCACGTTAAGATAGGGGGTCCCACGACTCCAATGGTCAAGTGAAGACATAGAAAACTGTGAGCCGGGTTATGCAGGCTGGATCGAGGAGCACTGAAGTGGATTGGGAAACTGCAGGAAGGCTTCAGTCCCCCCCTTGAGAGCTTCCTAGAAGTCCTGTCAGTATTGATGATGTCACACTGTTAGGAAGTCAGGGTGCCTGTTTGCCAGCCAGATGCTTCGCTGTTTCTTGCAGTACATGCAGGATCTTAACTCACGCATCACTCATCTGTTGTACTGGCATAGTTGGTGAGTTCCTGAGACCCAGGTAAAAACCACCAATTGCACTAAACGCCCCTCACTGTTAAAATAGCAACCCACAGAGGATCATTCACATTAGTCCCCTAACACGTAGTCCCGCGGAAGACGGATTTCTGTGATTCTGGGTACCGAAAATTGTTACCTCAAACACATCGTCTGCAGCAGACAATAGCCTCAGGCCCACAACAAAGTTCTCACCAAAAATTGCATGTCACCCATATTCACTCTTCATTGATACCCTGGATTATGAAGAGAAAAGATTATAGATATTCATACCCATGAAGAAGGAGTCAGATCTGTTTCCAATGACAGATCAGCATCAAAATTCTTTTGTATGAACCTGAATGGAGTCACAAGCTTCTCCCCTACAGCCCTGCCCTCCCCTTCTTGCCACACACTCACACAAGTCCTCCAAAGCAAGATTTATTTCAAGTGGAGTCCTTTCGGGATAAGGAACAATCCTTGGATTCCTCTGTTAATGCCTTGGCCTCCTTGGGCCTCCCGATTCTGACCAAATGTAGATCAGGTGTGTTTGTGTTGGACCCCACGAAGCCTGGCCAGTATGGCCAGCAGAAAGCCGTCTGCAAAATATTAGCTCCTGATATTTTTAAGACGGGGAAAAAAGAACAAATTTAACCAGATCTCATTTTTTCAGCAGTTTGGGAGTTCGAATTGGCACCGGTTAGGAATGGAATCATCCAGGCCATATTTGAAAGACGCTGTCCTTTTCCAGTCGCATGGCCTTCTTACCTCTCGCCTGCCCTTAGAAGCCTTCCATTCTCATTCCTGGGGGGGACCCCATCAGAGGATGCCCCTCCCAGTGAGTCTTGTGTACACCTGGCCTCACCAGCGTGTGACAGGCCCAGTAGGGCTGTGTCTCCTTTTTAAGCCCAAATTACTATAGCTGAAGTCTCTACTGGCTTTCTTACTAAAAATTAGACCACTTGTCGCAAAACAAATCTCCAGACTGATCTTGAGAGGGTCTCCAAGGACGGCCTCTTGAATGCTCTGCAGTACATGTCCAGGATCCCTCATCTTCTGTGGCTTCCTCATGTTTCCACACGCTGCAGAGGCTGCCATATGCTGGGCCTGCTGTCCTCTGATGGTGGCATTGCTACAGGCCACTGGTCCAGCCCCAGGGACCCTGCTTCCCTGGCTACCACATTTGACTAGGCCAGGCTGACTTTTGTAAGACCTTACCAAAGGCTTGGGCTAAAGGAGAGTAGCTAAAAGGAGCTAATGACTTCTTCTGGAAGTGAGGCTCTTAGAGGGCCATTACCCAGTGGCTCTGGGCCTCTTCCAGGCATTCCAAGGAGCAGCCTGCTTTGGCCTCCAGGCCCACTGCCTCTTTACATATTCACTCTCTCTAGGTCATTGCCTTGACTCAGAGCCCTGACAAATAGTTCATAGCACTTTGTTTCCTCCACCTCTGGGCTATTCAGTCTTAAAGGACACAAGCGAGTGGCTAGTCCCAGTGGACTGCACCCAGCCACCAGCTCCTTGCGTACCTTTCTCAGTGGGGGTGCCATTGGTCTGTTGAGAAGGGCAGGTCTTTACTGCACGGGACCAGATTCCACTCACTAAATACCAGTCATGTCTTTCCCGTTATCATCATCACTATTTGGTACCTAAATGAGATTCCATTCATGTGCAAGGTGAAACCAGATTAGGCCTGGACATTTATCACACTATGGTCTGTCCTCTGCTTCCGAAGTGCTAAAGCAAGTGCTTGGACAAGAGCATGCACGCACGCCACCTGTATTAGGGTTCTCCAGAGACATAGAACCAATAGGGTGTGTGGGGGGGGGGGAGAGAGGGAGAGAGAGGAGAGAGACTGATTTTTGTTGTTGTTGTCGTTTTTTTAATGTTTTTTTATTATATTAGTCACCATACAGTACATCCCTGGTTTCTGATGTAAAGTTCAATGCTTCATTAGTTGCGTATAACACCCAGTGCACCATGCAATACGTGCCCTCCTTACTACCCATCACCAGTCTATCCCACTCCCCCACCCCCTCCCCTCTGAAGTCCTCAGTTTGTTTCTCAGAGTCCATAGTCTCTCATGTTTCATTCCCCCTTCTGATTTACCCCCCTTTCTTTATCCCTTTCTTCCCCTACCGATCTGCCTAGTTCTTATGTTCCATAGATGAGAGAAACCATATGATAATTGTCTTTCTCTGCCTGACTTATATCACTTAGCATTATCACCTCCAGTGCCGTCCATGTTGCAGCAAATGTTGAGAACTCGTTCTTTCTGATAGCTGAGTAATATTCCATTGTATATATGGACCACAGCTTCTTAATCCAGTCATCTGTTGAAGGGCATCTCGGCTCCTTCCATGATTTGGCTATTGTGGACAATGCAGCTATGAACATTGGGGTGCATATGGCCCTTCTCTTTACTACGTCTGTATCTTTGGGGTAAACACCCAGTAGTGCAATGGCTGGGTCATAGGGTAGTTCAATTTTTAACTTTTTAAGGGACCTCCACACTGTTTTCCAGAGTGGCTGTACCAACTTGCATTCCCACCAACAATGTAGGAGGGATCCCCTTTCTCCACATCCTCTCCAACAATTGTTGTTTCTTGCCTTGTCTATTTTTGCCATTCTAACTGGCGTAAGGTGGTATCTCAGTGTGGTTTTGATTTGAATTTCCCTGATGGCTAATGATTTTGAACATTTTTTCATGTGTCTGTTAGCCATTTGTATGTCATCATTGGAAAAGTGTCTGTTCATATCTTCTGCCCATTTTATGTTTTCTTTATTTGTTTCTCGCGTATTGAGTTTGAGAAGTTCTTTAACAAAGCTGGGGGCATCACAATGCCGGATTTCAAGCTGTACTACAAAGCTGTGATCACAAAGACAGCATGGTACTGGCACAAAAACAGACACATCGACCAATGGAACAGAATAGAGAACCCAGAAATGGACCCTCGGCTCTTTGGGCAACTAATCTTTGATAAAGCAGGAAAAAACATCCGGTGGAAAAAAGACAGTCTCTTCAATAAATGGTGCTGGGAAAATTGGACAGCTACATGCAAAAGAATGAAACTTGACCACTCTCTCACACCATACACAAAGATAAACTCCAAATGGATGAAAGCCTCGATGCGAGACAGGAATCCATCAAAATCCTAGAGGAGAACATAGGCAAAGACTGATTTATTTTAAGCAATTTACTCACGTGATTGTGAGGCTTTCAAGTGCAAATCTACAGGCTAAGTCTGCAGGCCGGAGACCTGGGGAAGAATTGCTGTTACAAATTGAGTCCCAAGGCATTCTGGAATTACTTCTTCCAGAGAACCTCAGTCTTTGTTCTCTTAAAGCTTTCAGCTAATCGGATGAGGCCCATCCACATTATGGAGAGTAGTCTGCTTTATTCAAACTCTGTTGATATAAATGTTAATCTCATCTAAAAGCCACATCTACACTGGTGTTTGACCAAACATCTGGACACCATACCTCAGCCAAGTTGACCCATAAAATTAGCCAGCACACAGTCTAAGCACAAACAGTACTTTCAAGGCATATGACAATCTACAGTGAGATTTAGGGGAAAAAAAACTGTCTAGCTGCGCGGGCACATAGTTCTGCTAAAGAAACACACATCCAGTGTGTGTTTCTGAACATGGAGCACCTAACTCTTACCCTGAAACGCCTGCATTTGGGTTATCTCATTTCTAGAGCTTCCTCAAGAATAGTGGAGCTTAGCGTTGTATATACACGGACCTCAAGTGGTCCATTAAATGATTAGATTATCTCAAACCTTGCTGTTTGCCTTGAAGATGATATCTAGATTGTCCCATAGGAGGCAGAAGCTGCTCCTGATTCCGAAAATTTTAACCTCCCAAGTTCAAAGAATGTGAAGTTCTGCTGTCCTGGCCCCTGTCAGTCCTCTGGGGCAGCTAAAAACCAATACACTCCATGAGCTGAAGGGAAAACAGTTTCTGCTGAAATGAGAATTCTCAACAATTGCTGGACCCGGGAATATGCACTGTCCTCTGCTTTGTACAGTACAGCTGTCCATCCATCCCCAGCCATGAGCGACCAGAGCATTTCTGTGATAAGAAAAGCCATAATTAAGGAGTAAGGCTTTATATGAAAAACAAGATGGAGTTTGCAAGTAAACTTACAAAAGGCCCTCCAGATATTAGTATATTCACCAAAACAAAACTCTAAAGCCAAGACATTAAAGAGCATATAATGGCATCTAATTCATCTTCAACTTGCCATAATGGGCTGTTTATATTTAACTTCCACTTATCATTCTTTAATACGCTGACATTTTTTCAGGATCTCTCTCCCCAGAAGTTTCAACATGAAGCTTGTAAGTTATTTTTATCTTTGCGTAGTATGGCAGTTCCTTCTCTGTGTCTGTTTTTCTTCTGAGTGTTCCCTGCCTGCTTTTATCACTTGGAGCAGTGACTCCCCAGAGACACGGCACCAAAACCTGCACCATGGATCCTGCTTACACGTGCTCCAACCCCCAGTCCCCCTCCATGTCCCTTCTGATGGGTGAAGAAGGTAGTTCTCAGCCTGGGTGGACTTCCCCCTTCAACTTCCTTCATCTCTCCCAAAGCTTCACTGCAAAGCCTCCCTTCCAGTTTTGCTGTCTGCTTTCCTCCTTTCTCTGGTCCTAACTCTCTTGGTTTCCTTCTTCTTCACTTATTCCCCAAATGCGCAACTGGGATAGAAATCCCTACAGAAATAGAGCCATGCACACCAGCATTTCATGTAGGCAGAGCTCAAGTTCAAGGAGGGGAAACTACATTCTCCCTGAACCATGTTATTTCTGTAAAGCATCCTCTGTAAGATGGTCGGTGAGTCTCTGCCTCTCTCTTTCTTCCCCTCTCCTCTTTGAGAATATTTAGCCATAACAGAAACAAAAAGAGGGAGAGTCCTGGTGCTATTTTCTGGAAGAAAAACAAAATAAAAGGATAAGGGTAGGAATCATCCCAGGCTCTGAAAATAGGACTATTACCGTCAGCATTTCAAGCAAGCTTATTAAAAAGTTATTTACTTCCAATTACAGAAATCGATCATCTTTGACTGTATAAGGGAATATGAAAGACCCAGTTACTAATCAAAGTAACGGTGAATTTGAGGGTGAGTAATGATCAGAAGGCAGAGGTTTAGTATGTGGGTTCTTACATTTGTAAAAAAAAAAAAATTCATGTTTTAATTCATCTAAAAACTAAATACAGTACCAAATCAAGCACCTTAGTGCCTGGGGTTTACTTTGTATCCCTTAAGTGAGCCCTGCCTCCTACATCTACAGTTAACGAGGGGCTTGTACACACTAGCCTCCCTTGTGAGCTAGAGGTACTGGGAAGAAGTGGAATATAGCTGCCCCACCCACACTGGAGCAGAGGAGGCTTGAATGTCCCCAGGTACCTCTGGGAGTGTCCCCTGGGAGCGTCCCCTGGGCTCCCTCTGGAGCTTCAGGATGGAAGTCAGAGGCCATGCCGCATGGACCCTCCCCTTGCCCCAGACAGCAGCCTTGGCAACCAGAGCCACACCTTCAAATGGAAAGAAGGATCGTGATCTATAGCTATTCCTCCAGGGCAGGTCTTGAAGGCTGGTTAGATCCTTCCCTTGCTGAAATAAGACCTTCCGAGCATCTAAAGTAACATCTTTTGAATGGAAGCCAGCACAATCATGAACCCTCCGCTCCCAGAGTTGTGTAGTACTTAATTCATGCTGGTTGCTGAGCTGAAAATTTTCCTCCTGCTTACCTACTTGTGCATTTATTTGAGCTTTTAACACATGTGCTTATTTACTTAATTGTCTGAATATGTTTATGGAATATTACCACATGCTGGAATAGTGGTATCAATAAGCCCCTTAGCTTAATTAAGTGGATACAATAGCCAAATGCCTAAGCTTCAGACAGAAAGTGCTAATCTCGCATGATTATTATGATTACTTGGGTAGCCAGAATGAATATCCCACAGGAGAAGAATCAGGTCTCCAAGACATGGTATAATTTGGTCATTTTTTATAAATGAGAGCATTCCCCCAAAATGTGATCATCATGTACTGTCCTGGTGATAAGAAAGGAGCTGTCTTGAAGCCCAGACTGCTGTCTCGTGTTTTCATCCTGAGCTGAAATGCTCATCAATCATGGGGCACATCCTCGTCTGCAAGATAGGGACAAGGTGATGGGGTGCTCTTGAGAAAATCCCGGTGGGAGAAAATCAAGGCAAGTTACAATGTGTTTTTCTTGAAATTATTGATATTAAAAATGAGCTGCCTTTTTTCCCCCTCTCTCAGTGACTTGATAATGTTACCAAGTGGAAGAAAAGTCTTGAAATCTGGAGAATTGAAATGTCATGTTGGAATGAGAAGGCTTAAAAACATTTGCCTGGCATTTAGACCATTCCTGGTCTCCCACTTGGTGCCCTGTCACTGAACCTTTCTCTTTGGGGAATCCAGGAAAGGACCCATCCTCCTTCTCCCAGGGAGGCCTGAAGGCTTCTTGGGGGCCTCCCCCAGCCCAAGCTCATGGAATTCCCTTGGGTTGCTGTCGCTATTCTGGGCTTCCTCTGACTCTCCACCTTCCACCCTTACCTTTCTTGCACATGGCCTGAGCACTAACAGAGTTCTGACAATAGGCTGGAGCTCCTCATCACCCCCAGCCTGGCAGTAGGACTCAGGCCATGACCATTTTCAGTCAGCACACGGAACAGATGCTTGTCACTGTGTGGCTGGTACCCAAGCACAATTGTCCCTCTCGAGGAAGCAAATTGCAGTAGTTTTAAATTTTAATTTCTTTTTATAAATATACATAGACTTCTACATAAATCATAAATCACACATACCATTTTTTTTCATCTTTCTCGACTCCTACCTCTCTTACCCAATTCATCCTCCGCCCTCAGGTGACTCGTCATAACAGCTTTATGGGGATCCATTCATGACACCTCCATGCTCAGAGGCACCTAGGTGTCTCAGTAGATTGAGTGTCCGGTTCAGCACCAGACTCTTGATTTCAGCTCAGGTCATAATCTCAGGATCGTGAGATCAAGCCCCACATCAGGCTCTGCACTGAGTGTGGAGCCTGCTTAAGATTCTCTCCCAATTAATTAATAAATCTTAATTAATTAATTAATTAATTAATCTATCTTAATCAATTAATCTTAATAAATAAATTTTAATTAATTTAAAATTACCTCCATGTTCATATGGCCATATACGTGTGTGTGTGTTCCATGCACACACAGAGTTCTATACACACATATATAAGGCTTTTGCCACTGTTTGATAAAACACAAAATCATTTACGCTCTTTTCTCCCCCATTGTCTTCTTTGCTTCCTTTTTCTCCTTTTCTGCTCTACTGAATTATTAAAATTTTGGCATTCCTTCCCTGCAGCCCTCCCCACTGCCTTTTTTCTGATCCTCTGTTGATTCGGTTGCTACAGTATGTATTTATTCTTCTAGAGTTTAAAAGTGACTATTAACAATGTCTGTAGTTATTGCAAATATACCCTCCACCCACCCACCTCCAGGATTGTAGCTTGAACATCCCCTCACCTGATCTCCATCTTGTTATTATGGCTTCGAGTTTTAGTTTTCACACACACACACACACACACACACACACACACACACACAGAGTTTATATAGTCAGTAGTTAAGTATTCTCACTTATTCCTTTTTTGCTCATCACTGTTTCTTTTTCCTACATATTTCTCTGTGTTAGTCTTTCTTCCTGCTGATCGTCATCATAACCTTTTACACTTATGCAGTTCTTATACCCCAGGCACTCTTCTAAGCACATTGCATAGGTGACTTAATTAAGTCCTCACAACAGAGAGTAGTACTGACCCTGTTTTGTAGATGAGGAAACTGAGGCACAGGGCCATTCAGTAGCTTGCACAGTGGTGCACAATTCATAACCCAGCTGGTCTGCAAACTAGGGCACCTGGCTCCAGAGTCCATATACTGAACCTCTAGGCTTGGTTGCCTCTCAGTTGACCCCTTTTTGGGGAGTGGTCATCTGTGGGTGGTAAATGCTTTTAGTCTTCTAATGATGGAAAATGTCTTTATTGTGCCCTTATCTAGGAATAAAAGTTGGACTAGGTATAAAATTCAGGTTGACAGGTATTTCCCTCCATTGTCCCAGCACCCCTTGCTGTGGCTGAGATGTGGGTTGCTGCCTAGGGAGTTCTGCTGCAGGTCCCCTGGCAGCTGGGGACAGTAGCTCTTCGTCCCTGAAGGTCTGCAGTTGCCCATGATGTGTCCAGGTGTGGACTTGTCTTTCTTTGCACTGCTGTGTGCTCAGAGTGCACTTGCAACCCAATGGCTTAGATATTTCTTCGGTTCTGGAAAAGCACACCTGCTGTGTGTGCAATACTGCTTCTTCACCATGCCTACTTCCCTTCTTCTAGAACTCTTTTTTTTTCCCTAAGATTGATTCACTTATTAATTTATTTGAGAGAGAGAGAGAGCATGCACATGCAAGAACAAGTGGGGGCTGAGGGAGAGGGAGAAGCAGACTCCCCGCTGAGCAGGGAGCCCAATGCTGGGCTCGATCCCAGGACACCTAGATCATGACCAGAGCCGAAGGCAGATGCTTAACTAACTGAGCAACCCAGGTGCCCCCCTTCTTCTAGAACTCTTGTCAGACACGTGAAGAGGTCTCTCAGTCTCCCCTCTGGGACTTTTAACTGCCTTTTCCCATTTTCTGTCCTCTTCTCTGTTCCATGTTTGGGGTGGGCGTGAGGTGACTTTTTCCATAGTATCTTTCCAATCATTGATGCACCTTTAAAATATGTCCAGTCCAGGGGCACCTGGGTGGCTCAGTCAGTTAAGTGTCCAACTCTTGGTTTCGGCTCAGATCATGATCTCAGGGTTGTGAGGTGGAACCCTGCCTCAGGCTCCGTGCTCAACGTGGAGCCTGCTTGAGATTCTGTCTCCCCTGCTCCCTCTGCCCCTCCCCCCACTAGTGCTTTAAATAAAGAAACAAACAAATAAATAAATGTCTTTTAAAAAATACGTCCAGTCTGGGGTTTATTCCCTTTTCCCCTCTATTGTTCTTGATTTTTTGTGTTAGTGACTCTATTTTTCATTTCAAAACATCTTTCCTATCCATCTATTCTTGTTTCATTCTTATTCATACCTATTTGTTGTATGACTTCTTATTCTTTTTAAAGAAAATGAAGCCATCATTAATCTCTTTGAGTATTCTCATCATACTTACTTTGAAGTCTGTCTTGGGAGCTTAGAGTGGTATGGTCTTTATGGAGGCCGCACCTCAAATTCCTACAGCTCTGCTGAGAGCCAGCAGGGGCTTCTCTCACAGACCTGTAAGACTTCATGTTCCAGCATGGCCATCGCAGCACTGCTGGTGTTAGTGGGAATGGGAGACCATCCAGTTGTCCTACCCTTGGGGAAGGGAAGTAAAATGTTAGGGTACACACTATGGAATGTATGCAATAGTTAGAATCTGAGGACTAGATGCATATACAAAAACAGTGCTAATAAGTAAATAGGGAACAGAACGAGATCTGTAGCACAGTATTTCTTTCATAGCTTAAAAATTGCACAAGAAACTTTAACATGAATTGTAAGAATATATACGATAAAAGAGTATGCATCAAACCAAACAGAATGGCCACCTATTAGAGGCATAGGGAAGGGGAATTGGAGATGGGGCATAAGGCATGGCGATAAACACACACACATATACACTCACACATACATACATACACACACACACATACATACATGTGGGGCTTTCTCCATACTGACAAGGATAATGTGCTGTTAACTACAGAGTAAGACTAATTCAACCCTTTGTGAATCTGCGTCAATAAATGTCTGTATCTGACTATCCAGAAAATTACTTTCATCTCTAATGAATTCATATTCCTGCTATTAATTTCACTATCTTATTCTTAGCATTAGATTTATTCATACGTTTTGGCATTTTTGTGGCCAGGTCCATTTTTAATGAAACACATTTTATTCCTTTCTCTTTCCCTCTGTCCGTATGTGCTCATCCCTCTCTATCTGACAGACCCTCCAGCCGCCCCCCCCCCCGGAAGACAGTTGGGAGTGACTGCTCTATGGCGATGTTGAGACATGGCCCTTCTGGGCAGAGCATCAGTGGGCAGCTTGGTGTAGCAGCCGAGAGTAGCTGATTGTGTACCCTTCTTGCTCCTTGGGCTTACAGGGGGATGTGAACCAGAGCCCTAGGCAACATCTAGCAGCATTTTTTTCCCTCAGTCCCCTTTCAGTCACAGGTGGGGTGCCAGGGGACTCTCACCCCACCCTCCAGCTTCAGACCGTGTCCTGCTGCATGGTGTGCTTTTAGTCACCTTCCTGCTTCTGGACCTGGAGCCCTGCCAGCTGAAAGCTTGGGCTCCCCCGACCATTCTTCATTTCTGTCCCGCTTCTGGTCTTCAGAAATCTGTCTTGAAAGCTAATCTAGCAAAGTCTCCTTAATATTCTCTTGCTTTATTTTATTCACCACTGCTATGGTGGGAAGAGGTGGGTCCTGCCTCAATCAATTTTCAAATTATCCAAACAAGTTTAGATACAACCTGATGAAAGAGATATTAGCAAGGAGGAGATGAATGTGCCTGATTTTAAGACTTCAAAGGATTAACATACTCCAGTTTGTTGGAAATTCATGTAAGGATTACACACATAATTTATGCTGGGCCCATTAAGTTTACAAACAGCCTTACAAACGGTCTTTGGGGAGTCTAATCTTTCAGTAATCACAGTCCTCTGTGTTAGAGTGCAAAGAAACTGGCATCCCACGTCACAGCTGAAATTCACACTCCGAATTCAGACCCACTAACTAGACCTTCCTTTCAAAGAGGGCCCTCAGGCAGGCAGCACAGTTCTGTGTCCTCTCCCCACACCCCAACCCTGCTGCTGAAGTTTGCTTTGATTTGATTTTACTGAGATGCTGTAGTAGTCGAGGCCAATAGCAGAACAGATTTTCACTGGGGTCCAGAGCCCCTAGCAAGGACCTTGGACCCCGGACTCTCATCTTCCCCCAGCTCTACTCCTCCATTCAAGCCCTCCCTTCCTACCCCCACCCCAAACCAGCGTATGCCTGGCCTCCTCCACCCTGTGGCCCCCCACCATTGTCGTGGACTGCAATGCCTTCCCCACCCTCCCCTTAACACCCCTGCTCCCTTCAGAATCCACCCAAGGCCCCCCATCAGTGACGGTGCTTTTCCTCATGCCACTCACCCACCTTTCCTCCTCTAAACTACGTCTACCAGTGATTTGACATTCAACCACTCGTCCTTCAGGCCTGTCATCTTATGAATATAGTGTCTTTTCCATGCGTCTGACAGTGCCTTCTTGACTAGAACTAGTCTGCTGTGTCACATACGCTCACACGTTATCCATTATCCTCCTGAGCGTCTTGAGATATGGTAAAGCAGATATTATCCCAGTTATTTTATTGTGACCCATTTTTCAAATGATAAAATGGAGGCTCGGAGACGTTAAGTAACCTGCCCCACTAGAAGTAGCAGAGCTGGGATTTGAACTTAACTCTGTAGACCTACAAGTTTGTAATTATCTTCTAGTTTAACCAAAATGGCAAAGAGATTTGCTTCATCTCAAGGCCAACTCCCAGTGACCGGTTATAGCTGCCCAAAGTGCTGTGTTGAAGAGCCAAACCCAGGCTCAGCAGGAACACAAACCACCCAGGAGGGAAAAGCAAGATCAGCCATGGTTCTGGCTTTTAAAAGGAAGAACATGCGGGGGCCCTGTCTGTGGTCCCCTGCATCATGCTCACTTTCTTGAGCTAGAAGAGACTTCTTAACCAGTCCGTATGTTCCACAGCACTTAGAACATAGAGTTTACAGTATGGTGCATGAGCGAGAACTATTTACTGCCTGCGAGCAATGTCAACAGCCTCAGTAAGGCACGGCCTCACGGAAATTGCGCAAGCACCTGCGGTCGGCCCCGTTCTGGGGGAGTCAGAAGCCAATCGCTCTGCTCTGCATCAGCTAAGCAGCTTGCCGTCAGTGAACAACTTCAAACTACCAGGCATGCAAAATACAATGGGACCATTAAGGAAAATTGTTGAATCCAAAAGACTATCATTGTAAGAAAAATAAAATAAGTGTTGCTTCTGCATGATGATAATACTTTTCATATGAACTACTTGGTACGGAAAAACTCCACACCACGCTGCCCCATGGTTACGAAGGTCGTGCGTCTCCCCTGGCGCTCCCCATGGGTGGTTGCGGGTTCCAAGTACCCTCCACCCCCTGCTAACACCCCCACTCTGGCAGTCAGTGAATCAGAACGGGAGAGAAGGTGTTTCTGGCATGGGCTGTTGTAAGTTACTGGAGACAAAATCAGTAATTACCACCATTCGCCTACAAGCGGAGCCTCCCCCGCGCCCCGGCTTCCCTCCCTGACCATCTCCTGCCTCAGGCTGGGAGTTCTGTTTCCGTCTCATGTCTTTTCCATACCTCAGGATGGGGATGTGTCCAGGAACCCAGGCCAAAACCAGCAAATGTATCACCATGCTCATGACAGCAAGCCGCACGCGGAATGAATTCTCCTTCTCCCCTCAACTCCGTCCTTTGCCAAAACCCGTGCAACTGCAAGATCCAGCGGATTACAGAGACTGTTATCTTCACATGAAGAATGACTCTGTTAGAAAATGCAATTAAGTATCAGCCATAAGGCTATTTTTAGCTGCTTGTTTGGGAAGATCTCAGAAACAAAAATCTCCATGTGGTAGGTGAGGTTAGCCGAGTCACCCAAATTGAACACCCATACGTGCATTTTAAACCTACCTTTCTCAAGATGAGCATTATAAAGACCCACCTGCGTTCCCCTCCGGATGGCCCGTTGTTCTGGGAGTAGGTATTTCTGTTTGTGGAGTTCATAGTACCGGCAGTCCTGGTGGCAAATCCCCATCTTTATTTATGTGAGCACCTCTTCCCAGGCTGGGGGCCGTGGAGAATCTCTAACCCTGCTTCCCCCGGGTTTGGAGAAGGGAGCCCGGTCAGTCATTCCGATGGGAGCAGGAGAAATCATGCCAAACGAGACCCAGCACCTACGGCAGCAAGGCCTGAAGGTGGGATGCATGGAAGTAAGGAGACCTATCGCTGGGGAGGCCTGTGGTCAGGGAGACAAGCTGTCAGGACTCTCGTCGGGGAGATAGTTTCCCAAGGAGGAATGCAGGACAGCGCGTCCTCCAAAGGAGCAAGTCCCCATCTGCTCTCAGCAGGAAGGAGGTAGCCAGGCACAGAAGAGGCTCGCGGTGAAAGGCGTCAATGCCAGATACCCAGGACCCAGGCCAGGCACCACAGCGGCATTGGCTGTCCCTGCTGAGGGCATGAGAAAGCCCTTAATGACCTCTCCATCAAGAGCCGTGTCTAAATGGTGTGTTGCATTTGTCACAGCACTCCCTCCTTTTATTTGAAAAAGGCGTGTGCTATGCTTCTTTACGATTCAGTTCAGCAGTGTTGGACATAGACTGAAATCTCATCCCAGCACAGCCCCCAGACCCCATCTTCTTTCCTCTGACGATGTAGACAGTAAAGGTCATATTGCTCAGAGTGGGGACAAGATCCTAGCTGTGGCTGTGGCTGGCCTGGGTTTCAGGTCGTTTTCCTGTTGTCTCCAGACTGGTTCAGTTCTCACCCTTGGGCCAGATTTCCACTTCTCCACCTCTCCCCCTGTCCAGTACATTCCCTAAATTCTTACCCTTCCCCACTTGGAATTAGGGTACAGTCACTGCTTATGCCCAATCCCTGGCTTCCTCTCTGTGCACAGTCCTCTCCGGCGGGGACACATGGAAGGTAAGGCGCAGGCTTGCACTCTGGCAGGAGCTGAAGGAACTGGTGACATTTAACCCAGAGACGACAAGTCCAAGTGGAGAAATCATGGCATCCTCAGATCCTCACTGCCAATGAGAGAGAATCCTTCTTCCATGCTGTTCCAGAGAACCAGCCAGGTCCAAATCTGGAAGTTACAGGGAAGCAGGTGTCAACATCACATCGGTAACTCCTTATACACAATTTAATCAGTGGAACAGCCTGGGTACATCCAAGTCATACAAGTCGCAGGGATTCCTGAATTGGGTAGGACGTTAAAGTGAATGACCTCTGCCGTCTCTCCCAGTCATAGCATTCTAGAGGTACCCCAGAACTTTCTGTGAGTGTTGGGGTCTCTTGTGACTGCTTCATTGTCTACTCATCTTTCGAAAACTCAGTTCAGTCATCACCTGTGAGGCGTCGAATGTACTTTATGTGAAGAAACGAATACATTAGACAAGGGAGCAGTGAAGTTCCCAGGCTTTCTCAGGGTCCCCTGGGGCCCGATTTCATCTCCCAAATGGGACACGTGATGCAGACAGCGCTGACATTTTAATGACTGTGCTGAACCCTTGGATATGAACAAACCCCTGGGGGGGCTGCTTCACCCCTCCTTCCAGCACGAAATCACAGAAGTATAGTAGAGATGGGGGAATCCTGGAGGTCACTTTGCCCCAAGTCCTACCCAGGGCAGGAGTTCTGGATCTCACACCCCCAGACTGTCACCCAGCCTCTGCTGGAACGCTGTCAGGAAGGGACTCATTGCTTTGCCAGGAAATGTGGTCCTGTTTGAGACAACTTAATCCATGTTGAGACAGTCGTGAACTGTTTCTTCCTCTTATTGAGCCCCTAGTTTGTCTTTATTCAACTTGACTTCTGCCCTCAGGGGTAGGACAAAGATAAATCTGTTCTCTCATCCAAATGACAACGTTTGGATTTTTTTTTTAAAGATTTTATTTATTTGAGAGAGAGAGAGCATGAGTGTGGTTGGGGGGCAGAGGGAGAGGGAGAAGCAGACTCCCCACTGAGCAGGGAGCCTGATGTAGGGCTCAATCCCAGGACCCTGGGATCGTGACCTGAGCCAAAAGCAGATGCTTAACTGACTGAGCCACCCGGGTGCCCCAACAACATTCAGATTTTTAAAGACAGCCATTATCTCTGAGCCTCTTCTCCCTCCAAGTCTTTCCTTCTCCACCTAAACATCTCAGATCACCTCAAATATTCCTCATCTGGTGTGGTTTTAGACCCCTGACCATTTTCTATAAATATTTTCTATTTTACTAACATTCCTTATGAGGAATAACTCCCAGAACAAATGCCAACTATGGTCTGACCACTACAGAGTACATATGCAGAGTCCACCGCCATCACCTCCCTTCAGCTACACACTATACCTTTATTAATGCAACCTAGAATAATATATGTTTCATAGTGAGTGATCAACTGCTGGGTTCATATTAAGGTTATCCTCAACTGAAACCATCATCTTTTTTCCTTGACACAGTTTCATACAGCTTAAAAGAAAGAAAGTAGATTTAAAAGTTGCCCTGTAAATTATTAAAAGAGCCAATCCTGCCTCCCCTTTCATTAATAATAGACAGATAGAACTACTGAAGAGACTAGGGCCCTAACAAAGGTTACAAGCAACAGACTAACATAACTGAACCCGAAGATGGATTGAACCCAAAGGTGAAAGGTGCATTTGCATTCCTGTGCCAAGACACCAGCATGCCGGCCTGTTCTTGCAGCACCATCCAGTGCGTGGAGGGCTCTTCTCAGAAGCTATGCCCACTTTTGTCTTCCTTACTCTACCTTGTTTTTTTGTTGTTGTGTTTTGAGGTTTTTTGGCTTGCAACATGCTTCTGAGGCAAACGCTTCCTCCAGCCTGCAGGAAACTCACTAGTGGTTTTCCATTGTGTCTTTGACAGGCCGCCTGAAGGAAGAAATCACCCAGCGGCATATGCAGCAGGTGGCTCTAGGTGAGTAAAAAGCAAAGTCTGCAGGAAGAAGGTAAAGGTAATACAAGCTGTGTGGTCTTGGAAACCTAGACCCAGCTGAAAGATAATCCATCTAGAACCCTCAAGAAGGTTAAGAAACGCAAGGTTTGCAGTCAGTGCAGCTTCCTCTGGATGCCCCCTCCTCTCTGGGACCCGTTACCCCCATCCTGAGTGCTTGCTCCCAGCTGTCAGGACCTGGCACCCCACCTTCCCAGCTGCTGCCTCATCCTCCTGACCTTTCCGCCCCACACCCCAATCTAAGTTCACCCCGAGGTCCCAGCTCCTCAGGACTCGACTCTGAGCTTTCCAGTGCTACTAGTAACTCATCCTAACAGCAGCCATGAGTGATGAGGACAGCGACTGTGTTCTGGACCACCCCTGTGCACTTCTGTGTGTGCGTGGTCTCCTTTCCACCTCGCTCCTGTCCTCAGAAGTAAGTGCGTTTTTCTGGATGAGGGCGATTCAGTGACTTGCCCAGAGTCAATGGCTAGGAAGCGCTGGAACTAGGATGTGAACCCAGGTGTCTAAGTCCACACCTGTGCTCTTAGCCCCCCACGCTATTCACTGTCGACAGTAATGGACTCAATCCATTAACAATGCAGACACTAACCAACACAGTGAGATTCTGAGAGAAACTTGACACCTTTCAAGCAGTGGACAGTTACAGAAAATGCCCCCTTTTGATATGGGACCCAAGGAAGTCACCTGGGAGAAGAGTCCAGCTCCCGGAAAGGCTGGTGGAGCAGGTATGTGGGGCATGACCACCTCATTTCCTCCCTAGCTGGCCTGGGACCAAGCACTTAGAGCACTCTGATTAAATAAGCAATTCATGTATTCCAAACGAAGGGTTCCCCTTGAGATGGCCTGGCCCCTGGAACAACCTGCAGTTAGAGAACTCCAGCACCCACGACCTCTAGAGGGGAGATGGAGGAGAGCCCCGGTGTCATAGAGATGACCCACTGAACCCCAGTAATTTGGATTATTAGGAAGGTGGGCTGTTTAGTTTCAGTAATAGTAATGATCACATCACATAGCCACTGGTTGCATCAGAAACATGGAAGAAGGAAGCCTGAGGCACACTGACCGGAGCTTGAGCTTCCCCCCATTGGCCCTGGCACTGAAGTCAGGTCAACGTGCCAGGCCCGCCCTCCCGTTGGCAGAGATGTGGGCAGGGAGTCAGAGCTGAGATGGCCCTAAGTGGTTCTCCAGGAAGCAGCCAGGACTCCCCCGGGGCCCCAACTCGTAGGGCTGGCTAGGGAAGGGCTTAAGGACCTCTGTTGGGAAGTTGGGAAGCTGTGTCAAGGTGACCTTCGGGCCTCACGGGTAGGTCACTGGGCGGGTAGTCATCCCTAAGGACTGCCACCGGGCCCTGCCTCTGAGAGCTGCCTTCTGGCCTTTTCTCCAGTCTTTACAATGCCGAGTGACTAGAAACAATGACTGGAAAACACTGGTCGATTCCTGAGGCAAGAGATGCTTTTGACCCCCGTCCCAGACAGTCCTGGGCCCTCGGGAAATGGCCGCATGTCTTCTCGGTAATCCCTCTTGCTCCTCTCTCTGGGAGCCTTCTCCTGCTGTATTTACAGCAGCAGGTGTCAGCTTCAACAGGGCCCAGCTTTGCCTGAAGTCATCAGCGGACTTCAAATGGAAAGCACTCTGGATAGAAGTCTAATTAAGAGCATTTGAAATACCTATTTATTTTAAAAGCATACTATCCCAATTAGAAAAGAAGTGTTAACATCTCCCAGCTGCCGTTTTGAGCTGAAATGCCATGTTTTTCGTCCAGACTTCTCAGGAGCTTGTCTGACAGAGCTTTGGAACCGCCAGAGCTCATGGGTCCCCTGGCGACCACATTTCAGAGTTCTTCTCGTGGGGAGAAACCTCTCATTGCAACAGATTGTTTATAGAGTCATTTCCTGCCTTCGCCCTCATCCCTCGGGACCCAGGGCTCCGGGGGAACCCAAAGCAGCTCAGTGTATATGGTGCTCAGTATATCTTTGTGTTCTGTAGTGGGGGCTTCCAGTGGAGGAATGGGGCAATGACGACATCTGCTCTTGCCCTCCTCACTCTCTGTTCTCTTTCCTTTGTCTCCTTCTCTCTACTTTCCCTCCATTTTAAATATTTCCTTTCGAAATTGTTTCTTTCTTTTGCCTCCATGTTCCTAGGTTTCCATGAAAGTATAGTCAAGTTGGTTGGTTATTCTAGGAGGAAGGGGGGGGGGATGAGCAAAGCTGAGCGGGAGAGGTTTTGTCATGTATTTTGTGTAAGAATAGGTCTGTGTATGTATGAGTGGATGTATGCCCAAGAAGATGTGTATATAGGCAACCTCGTATCTCAGAGGGGCAAAGATTTAATGGTAACGTGAGAGATTCCATGTGGAAGAGACTTAGATCCAGTGAAGTGCTTGTGGCAGCTCTGTGCCCATCAGAGGAGTGACCATTATCATTTCAGAAATTTGGGGAGCCATGGTAAGATACAACTGTTGTTAAAAATTAAATTAGAGAAGGGCGCTTAGGTGGCTCAGTTAAGCATCCAGCTGTTGATTTCAGCTCAGGTCGTGATCTTAAGGTCCTGGAATTGAGCCCCGTGTAGGGCTCTGTGATGAGCCAAGAGTCTGCTTAAGAGTCTCTCTCTCCCTCTCCTTCTGCCCCTCCCCTGATCCTGAAACTGTGCGTGCGCTCGCTCACTCTCTCTCTCTCTCAATTTTAAAAATCTTTTAAAAAATTAAATTATAGAAACTTACAATTAAATAAATTATCTTAAAAAACAAAGGCAACAAACACTCAAAATTTATCACTTCCTAATTACAGATGTTCCTCGACTTACAGTGGGGTTACCTCCTGATAACTTCATCATCAGTTGAAAATATCATTAAGTCAAAAATGCATTAAATACACCTAACCTACAAAACACCGAGCTTAGCGTAGCCTACTTTAAACACACTCAGAACACGTAGTTAGCCTACAGCGGGGCAAAATCGTCTAACCCAAAGCCCATTTTATAATAGTGTTGAGTAGCTCCTATAACGGATTGAATTCTGTGCTGAAAGTGAAAAACAGCATGGTAGTGTGAGCATAGGGTGGTTGTGAGTGTGTCAGGCTTACACACAGCCTGGGAGCTGTGGCCCCTGCCACAACCCGGCACCACAAAAGCTTATCACGCTGCCTATCGCTAGCCTGAGGAAAAATCAAAACTCAAAATGCAAAGTACAGTTCCTCCTAAATGGGCATCACTTTTGCACCATCCGAAAGCCAAAATATCCTAAGTCGAACCATCGTAAGTTGGGGACCATCTATTATTTACTACGTGTTACTATTACCTCTGCTCTTGGGGTTATTGCAGCTACTGTGTCTTCCTCGTGGAAATGCTGTCTTAGGGTGCGACACTGCGCATGTCTTCCCAATTCCACAGGCAATGACGTCACACCAGCAGCTCGAAACCAGCCTTGTGGGAGTAGTTACGCCACGGACACTGACACATGCTATTATAAATCGCGGCACTTTTTTTCCCCAGAGCGCTGGTGGTATAACATGGATCACCGCAGCGTGGGCACCCAGATAAGCACCCACTGAAAGGCCAGTGCTGTGCACATGTGTGTTCTTATGAAGACTCCTCCTCTTCCTGGCTGAATATCTGGATGATGGTTTCTCTTCATTTACTCCCTACCCGGGGAACCCTGGTCCTTTAGAAAGTGAGTGGACAGGGAAACCAGAGAAGACAGACGTGGGGCAGGAGAAACATTGGGCCCAGGGGGGACACTTGATGTAACAGCCAGAGTCTTGGGTCCTTTAAGAGAAACATCAATGATCAGTTCTATGAATATCATCAACAGACAGATGTTCCTTTGGTCTTAGAGGAAGGCCTACTCCCACACCATTTCAGGAAATAAGAAAACAATGCTATTTGTAATCAGGCATCATTTGGAGCTGATATTCATGGAACGAGACTCCGCTAGTTGGGTGGAGAGTGCTTTGCTGCGTTTCGTCGCGTGTGGTTTTCCCACTTGTTTGCAGTAACCGCCCTGAGTGGTACGATATTGGCCGTTATGCAGACGAGGTTGATCAGCAAATGTTCTTGAGCGCTTGGCGTGTGCCCGGCAGGGGTCTAAGCTCTCTCTGTGTAACTTCTTCTTTAATGCTCCTGAAAGCCCCATGAGGGAAATACTACAGTTACCCTCACTTTACAGTTAAATCCCGAAGGAGTTAAGCGAGCCTGCCTAACTTTGCTCAGCTCCGGGATGCAAACGAACACGCGTGTGCAGCTGTGCCATAACCACCGTACCACACTGCCCGCAGCCCTGTGCAGGGCATTGTGGAGTCCACAGAGGGACAGACACCCAATGCCTGCCCTCAAAGGGTTTCTACTCTAGCCAGCATAAGGGGAAATACACATAAAAAGGTAACTCTTCATCTAATTTTGGATTTAGTCACACATACTATCCTATTCACCACCCTCTTCCCACTGTAGCCCCAAACCGGTTCAGCCTTGGCCTCTGTCATGGAGCCGTGCCTGGCCCCGTGCCCCCAAGCCTGCTTTGTCCTCCAGTCTCACACACCTCCGGAAGGCACCAACCTTATTTTGTAATGTGTATTGTCATAGCTGTATCCTCCATGCTGAAACGTGAGATCCTGGAAAGCTGGGTGCGTCCAATTAATCTTTGTACCCCTCGCAGCCGGCCCGGGCAATAAATAGGCCAAATCAGTGCCTCGCCAGATGCCTTCCAGACCCACACATCTTGCAGAAGTATAATGAGACATTTGAACATACAATAAAATAAGTCCATTTAGAAGAAGTAGAAGGAGTAAGTGCCTGTGGCCCCCACAGCTGAGCCGATCACAGTACAGCAGCAATAAATTTAGCTCTCTCTTCTCTAGCCGCTAAGCAGAACGAGAAGCTCCCAGAGTTACAGAGTTTCCATTTTCTGACAACAGGAAGTGTACTAACTAATTCATCTGCAGAAATAGAATTTCTTCCAGGAACAAAACACAAACCAGAATTTATTGTACAGATTCTTATTAAAAGACACTGAGTGACACAGTGAGCAATGTCCTCAACTGCAGTCTTACAAAAGATGCTGAAATGTTGTCCCCCCAGATGATTCTTATATCGGCCCTCAATAGAAGCAAGAGGCCTGACATTAAAGCACAGCTCATTGAAAACATTTATGTGAGCGGTCGAGGTAATCGCTGCAGGTACTCTGCTTTCTGATGGCTGCACAAAGCAGGAATAAAACCAGGAGAAGGTAGCCCCAGGAATGTGGGCTATAGCCTCTCTCTTAAGTGTCTCTTTTGAGCAGTATTTGATCAGTTCGGCTCACGATCGAAACTCTACCAAATGCCTGTGATTCAGATTTAAGACATGTGGCACTTACCGGTATATGAAGTGTGTCAGGTGAGAGGCACAGGCCATGAGAGCTTCGAGAACTTACCAGAGGGAGTAGTCCCTGGCAGTTGTCACCAAGGCCACAGGCCTAGGATGAACCACGAGGAACGGGCAGGATTCAGAATCTCAGAGCAGAGTGGGGAGGTAATTGACCTATGGAGGGTGTGTGGTGTGGGGGGGTATGTATGTGGGGGTCAGGTGTATGTGGGGTGTGTGTAGATGGTGTGGGGTGGTATGTGGGGTGTGGGTGTACGTGAGGGTAGGTGGGGTGTGTGTATGTTTTGTGTGGGTGGGTGTATGTGGGGTGTGTGTTTTTGTGTGTGG
This sequence comes from Ailuropoda melanoleuca, assembly GCF_002007445.2. Classification (NCBI taxonomy): domain Eukaryota; kingdom Metazoa; phylum Chordata; class Mammalia; order Carnivora; family Ursidae; genus Ailuropoda; species Ailuropoda melanoleuca. The sequence goes on along the minus strand of NC_048222.1, from coordinate 33,970,912 downwards.
AGGGTAGAGGGAGAGGACTTCCTGGGGGAGTTATTTGAAGTCGTGGAGGGAAAATCTAAAATGGTGAATTGGGCCAGTTCACTGAGAGCCTTGAATCGGAGCATTTATCTTATGGGCAGTTGAGCCACTGAACATTTTTGAGCAAGGAACTTTTGGTCGAAGAGACCTTGTAGGGAAAGAAAGCCCCCAAGCAGTCATTCCAATTCTTAAGCATTTCTGACTGAGTGATGAGTAAATAATCTGTACCACCACCCCCCCAGCCCTTTGCCCACTTGCCCTGTGCTGGACTGGTCCTCTGGGCACACAAGCTTCCAGCCCAAGCTCAGGGAGGGCCTCCAGGATGTCTGGCTGTCTGAGTAAATCTGCTGCCGACATCACCCACTGAGATATGATGCCCCAGGTTGCTGCACACTGATCACTTGCCCTGCAGACTGGTCTGGCCCCTTGTAGGTAGGTGGTCAGTCCATTCTTTTGTTCTGTGGTAGATGGAAGTGGGGAGAGCACTGCCCTTGAAAAGCTCACAGTTGCTCCCCACACAAGCTGTCCATGTTGGATAACACCACACCTTTCTCTGCATTTATCCCTTGACCCAACTTCTGTGAAAACGTAACCTACTGGAACGTTCCGTTGCCTCTACGTGTAGGCATGTTTTTTATGTACTGTTACAGAAGATAGAAATAATAATGATTAAATAAGTAAAAATCCATGAGCATGACATTGGCAGGTTCCAAATGGAATCTGAGATTCCCCCCACCCCCAATATTGGCCTCTTGAATACTAGTCTTCCTCTCCCCTCCCCCATCCCTCTCACTACCCCAAGAGCAGAGATCCTTTGAACAAGAGAAGCCCCCAAGAACAGTCTATTGTTGTTGCTGTGTCATGCGGACCCTTGGATTGCCCCTGGGTGGTGTGTGCTACCTGACCCTGAAAATGGGGCAGTGACAGCTCCATGTCCCTAGCGGGGGCCTTGAGGAGGGTTGGGAGCCACTGAGGCCAGAGGCTGCCTATTGTACCGCAGGCTTGCTCCAGCTTAGAGTCTGCTGAGGAGTTCTTTTCTCCTGAACACAAGTCCGGCGGTGGCCTCTTGAGCCATCCCATCTGCTCTCCGGACAGAGGCCTCTGCCTCTCCGAACTGCTGTTTAAGCCTGAATCTGGAACTGCTTTTTTGGAATTCTGCTCCTGGGGATAACAAACTTGAGAGAAAGCAAAAATCAGCGTGTCATCCATTTATTTATCAGACTTCCCTGAGCACCTCGTATGATCTAGGCAGTACGTGAAACCAGAAACTCCAGGCTAGGGGGAGGAACCACTGGTTGGCATGGACCTGGAGAGGACCTTCCTGCACTCTCTAGCTCAGTGGTTTTCAGAATGGGTTCTCTGGGACCTTGGTGTTCTTAGGGAGCCTGAGGCGAGGGGTAGAGGAGCCAGCATGCAAGCGGCAGGGCCCCAGGATTTTTGCCCACCCTGATTCAACCAAAGCAACCCCTATTTCCCTTTTTGCTGTGAAGCTTTTGTTTGAAGAAAAGCTTCTGCAGCTTTTAACATATCTTCCTTCAGACTTTATGGCTCTAAGACATTTCCAGAGCTCGCCTCCCCAGAACTCCCTGAGTTTCCTCTGGACTCACAGAACTCTGCTCATACCTCTGTGATAGGACTTATCACGTTGTGTGCTAATTATTCAGTCTTTTATCCATTTCCTCCACTCAGCAGAGGATCTTTATTTCCCCAACTCTGAGCACAGTGATCGGCACTCAGTAGGCCCTCCAATGAAGGTTTGCTCTGTGACTAGGTTCCAACATCTATAAAATGAGGTGATCGGACCAAGTGACGTCCTATGCCCAGCACATCCTGAAACTGAGCTGCCGTTTGCTGGTTGCCTGTCGAATGAACAAATGAATGCAATGCTCTTCGGCCCTCAGCTGCCATGACTTTACCTCTTTGCGAATGCGGACCTCCTTAACCCATGCAGGAAACGTAGCCTGGGTAAGGAGAAGCGTGGGGGCCTGGATTAGAGGTGCCTGCACCCTCTCAGAAAGGAATGATCAAAATGTGAACCCCAGGAGTAAGGCAGAATATAAAGGAAGCAGCTGCCCCAAAGGCTGAGATGGCATCTCACTTGGTTCCAGAAGGACTCAGGCAGCTCTGTAAGACCAGTGATAAATTCTCTCCACCTGAGTCGATTCTAGTCCACAGTTGGCTTGTGAATATAGGGCCAACTTCTGTGACATGAGGCCAAATCTGGCCAGATTCCCAGGCTCAAGATGGAGTCTGTGGGTGAGGAGACCCCACCCTAATTCCTTGCCGAGTTCCCAGTTGCCAAAGCTCCATCCCTCTGGGTAGTTCCAGACTTCCTCACCAGCCATTTTGGAGAACAGAAGGAGGCTCTGGGCATCAGCGCTGGTGCCAGCCTTGAGCTGCTGCTGTGGTTTAGTTAAAAAAAAAAAAAAACAACCACTCACCTTAGAGTCAGGAGGGCCCTGCTTGAATCATACCTCTACCTTTTGCTAGTCTGTGACCTTGGTCCATCAACCTTCCTGGATTTCCATTTCCTTGTCCATAAGAGAAGAACATCTGCTCCCCAGGGATGGTCTGAGTACCGGGTGAGGCGTGTTTGTGGTGGAGTCGAGGACAGAGTAGATGCTCAGCAAATCATCACGGAACCTGTCTCTGAGTGTCAGGAACCAGACAACCAGATGCCCAGGCAGCAGACACAGCCCCCTGCTGCAGAGCTGACCACAGCTCTGGGCCAACAGCACCAGTTGGCATAACTGGTAGAGGTCACCACATTTCTGCATTCACCATGTCCCTCCACCCACTTGTGCTCATAGGCACCATTAATCACTCTACCTTGAAAAAATAAAGTCACTGTCTCTCCCATTGAGCACTGATTAAGGATGGTCCTCTTACCAGTTACCAGGGCCATTTTATTCATCATGCAAATGTGCAGGAACCATGGGTGCTACTTTGAATGAATTAGACGTTTGACCAACGTCCTAGTCAGTTGGGGCTGCTATCACAAAGCACCATAGGCTAGATACATGATAAACAACAGGAATTTTTTTTCCACAGTTCCAGAGGGTGGAAGATGGAAATTAGGGTGGAAGCATGGTGGTTCTAGTGAAGGCCCTCCTCTGGGTCGCAGACAGCTAGCTTCTCATTGTGTCTTCACATGGCAGAAGAGGAGTGAGCTAGCTCTCTGACTTCTTTTTTTTTTAATAATATTTTTTATTATGTTAGTCACCATACACTACATCCCTAGTTTTTGATGTAAAGTTCCATGATTCATTACTTGCGTATAACACCCAGTGCACCATGTGATACGTGCCCTCCTTAATGCTCATCACCAGCCTATCCCATTCCCCCACCCCCCTCCCCTCTGAAGCCCTCAGTTTGTTTCCCACAGTCCATAGTCTCTAAGGGCACTAATTCCCTTCATGAGGGCGCCACCCCCATGACCTAATTACCTTCCAAAGGCCTCATCTCCAAATATCATCACATCGGGGATTCAATTTCAGCATATGAATTTTGGGGTTACATAAACGAATATAGACAATCATATATGTATAATGTATAACAAATATATACAACATATATAACATAATAAACACCAGTCAAATATATAGAAGACAAAATTCTAACCTCTTGATGTCATCAGGTAGGCTAAAATATATCGTGGTTGGCCCCTCTAGCTGGCACAAGTGATAAAAATCACCATTTGTGTTTGGCAAGTCCCAGCCCAGGAAAGGTCTTGGTGTTCCCTAGAAACAATTCTGTTACATAGGAATGGAGCTAGGTAGGACTAATTTCCCCAAAAGCTCATTTCCCCAAACAAGTTGATCATGAGTTTGCGGAAAACCTACCAACAGGAAACCAGCATCGTTCTTATCATAGCAAACAGCCAAACAAACAAACAAAAACAAAAACAGAAGATAACCCAAAGTTCCCCTGAGTAGGCAGGTAGATAGATGAGCTACAGCTATGATATATTCATATGATATGATATAGGTAGTAAGGAGGGCACATATCGCATGGTGCACTGGGTGTTATACGCAAGTAATGAATCATGGAACTTTACATCAAAAACCAGGGATGTACTGTGTGGTGACTAACATAATATAATAAAATATTATTTTAAAAAATTAACGTTCATATAATGGAACACCATAGATAATTAACGATGAATAAACTAGAACCACATGTAACAATATGAATAAATCTTAGAAACACAATGATGATTGCAAGAAAGAAAATTGCTGAAGGATATATGTGGAATGATGCCATTTATGTAAATTCTAAAATTGCCGATGTTGTGTATCGGGGAGAGGGAAGTGGGAGCTTTGTGTTATAGTACAAGATAACATAAGTACAGAAAAACACATAAAACATATGTACAGATGTACAGTCCAACAAATACTTACAAGCAGAACCCTTCTGCCACCTTCTCTTAGGTCAAGAAATAGCTAAGTAACGAAGTAATTTTAAGGGATGTTAGAGATGCAGGGTAAGAGTGGGCCAGCAAGAAGGGAAGGTCTGCAGGACCATCAGGACAGTGTTATCTTTGGGAGGCAGGGATAGTAGATGGGATGGGGTGCTAAGGAGGCTTCCCCCAGCTCTGCAATGTTCTCATTCAAACACACAGCCACACACACCAAAGCACCTATGGCGTACTATGAAGATTTTCAAAATACAGAGGCAGAATGTGGGTGTTATTTATAAACTCTCTAAACTTTTTTTGTGTTTGAAATGGCTTATAATAATTTCCAGAGCTCAATGAAGGATTAGATTCCAAGGATTCAGAGATCAAACAAAAATTACTGTTTAGTGGAATCCCCATGCTAGTAGTGGTCGTGAAAACCAAATTCCTATTCAATTCTGATTAACCTTCCTTTCCTCACTACCGTTTGTGTCAGGAGCATTTTGCTTAAAGATGGGAACAGAAAATTTACCACTTCTCGTTTCCTTCTCTAGGTGCCTCCTATCCTCTAGGAGGGACTTAATAGCTAAAGAGGGTGTGCCTGACACATTGAGCAATGCAGGGGAGGTGCTTGTAAGACCACCTTTTGTTGTTCTTCCACTTTAAGTCTTCGCAGTAGAAACAGTTCGTCCTCTGCCCTGATTGGAAATTGGACAGCTCAGTAACCCAGTTGCTCCTTCATTGTTAATTACAAACAAAACAAACAAGAACCAAAAAATATTGGCCATTTTATATTATAACTACAGTCTCAACAATCCAAATGTCACTCAAAGCTAAGACTTCTCTCCTTTTCCCCAGCTAAGGCTAACCACCCTGAGGAAAGGGATACAATCATCTCCTTCTCTTCCTAAGATACTTCCTCCCTCAGTCTGCTGATCTCAATTTCCCCTGACTCCAAGAAGGATTTGGAAAGGAGGAGGAAAAGCAGTTGGTAAAGGTGTCACTTGAGTGGTACTTTGTAACACAGCTTTGTGCTCTCTGGGCCTGGCAGATGTTCCAAGGTGACTCTTCCTCACTTGGGGTACTTTCATGGGTCCCTGGAGGCCCCTCAGCAGCAGGTCCCTTGACCTGATGGAATGTACCTTATTGGACAATTATTTACCCACTTTGAGCCTTTATGGGTCAGGTTCCAAACACAAAGCAGTTTACTCAAATTACTAATCAAATTGGTGGGGCAGCTTGGTGGCTCAGTCAGGTAAGCGTTCAACTCGATTTCAGCTCAGGCGATGATCTCAGGGCTGTGAGATCATGCCCACATCGGGCTTCCGTGCTGAAGCAGAGCCTGCTTAAGATTCTCTCTCTCCCTTTTCCCCCTGCTTGCATTCTCTCTCTCTAAAAAAAAAAAATTAAATTAGGTATTGTAAAGAAAGTTAAATACAAGTCTATTGACAAAGGTGTTAGCAGAGTACAGGGAAACGCAGAGGTTGTAACAACAGCAGGGAGGGCAGGAAACATTGATGCCCCTAGACCTGAGGGGGCAAGAAGAGTGAACAGTTACCAGAACCTGAAGACAGAAAGGGCTGTGCAGAAAGGCTCAGGCCATCTGATAGGAGCTATGACTTCAGTCAAGCTGTGCATCCAATTCACAGCCCCTCTCTCCCCTCCCATGCCTCCAGTCACTTGCCCACACTCACCATTGGCTAAGCCCAGCCAGAAGGTGAGGGGTAAGGAATCCCATTGTTCCACCATCCAGCTTCCCAGGGCAAGTAGCAAAAGAGTAGAAGATGCTGGAGGGGGAACTTAGGGGAGCAAAAGAGATAGATGGAGGGCTCAGCCCCCAGGCATTCTGTGGTCTACTGCCAACTTTCTTTCTACTTAGGTTCCATTGCCTTTGGAATGGCCCTGTTAAAAAGGATCTGAGTTTTTCCCACTGAAAGAAAAAAAAGGATCTGAGTTTTAAGTGTGTGCTAGAGGGAATAACTGGTGTGTGGAGATGCATCTCTTCCCAGCTCCAAATTCAGGAACATCATGTTGGTAGCTTGAAATCAGCCATGATGGGAGTAATTACACCCCACATTGTTTCCACAGGAGCAGAGCAGCAACTCTCTGGTCTTGCTCCCAGACATCAGCCCATGCCCTGCTAGAGAGCTCTTGAATGGGAATCAGATTTCTGTCCACTGTGCATGTACACACACACACACACACAACACACACCCCACACACATGCACAGTTTCCCAAGGATTCTTACCAAGCTTTCTGAGTGGTCTTCAAACCCCCTGAAGACCTTTGAGGGAGGGAGAAGGACCTCCACACACATCATCCCCAGTGAAGAGGATAAGGCCGACTTAATGCAAACTGCCAGCTTTCTTTAAAGAAATTATCTTCAAAATTTTCTTTTGGCCCTTGTCTTGATATGGGGTATTTTGGTTGTCTTGCAAGCTCTTGCCATCATACTTTGAAAATGTGCCAGCTCGACTGTGTGGTCCACCTCAGAACTCACTTCTGACTTTAACGTGTAATAAATTTTTTGGAAATTAACAGATTGATTTTTCAAATTGGCTAGTAGCAGATAAGTTTTCTCAAAGTGGCAGGAGACGGTTTTATTAAGGATCCTCAACTCAATTCCTAAAAGTCCTAAAATGTCTCTTATAAGCCAGTCAAAAGAATCAACTAAATCTCACCAACCGTCATCATTAGGGGTTTTTATAGGAGGAAGGCCCATGCTTGCTGTCACAGGCATGAGAAAAACTGCCCTCCCACAAGGTCGTATGTGTCCTGAGAACACTCCAGACTGGCTTGTTCCAGCGTGACAAAGATGTAACTGGGTTTTAGGGATGCCAAGGTTGTTGCTAAGTTCTGTCTGAAAAGCCACTCAGACTGAGGTCACCACTGGTCAGGGAGACTGCAGTGACAGACAGTAGACTCACCAAGGGACTCAGGTTTTGAGAGAAACCGTGTTCGGAAATGTGAGTTCACTTCTGAGGAGTGGAGGAGCCTCAGTGGGCCGGAGCAGGCAGGAGTAGCATCTGGACCCTCTGAAGGAGAGTCACCATGCCAGGCTCTGAGTGGTTGCAACCAGAGAATGCTGACTGCAAACCAAAGATGGATCTGGGGCAGAAAGGACTGTGGAGAGGGAGAAGAGCTCCTCTTTGAAGAGAGGTGACCATGGAAGGGACCCTGTGCCAAGCTGAAGTGAATAATGGCACTAGAAATGTCTTTCCTGTGTCTGTGGCATGCTCCCCGGGGTGTGCCTGCAAGTCCACACAGACCCTGGTTCACGCTGACCCTCTGCACGGTTCGCCTCCTCCACAGGGAACATGGAGGGGAAACAGAAGCCAATGCAGAAGGAGAGAGGCTGCCCTCCAAGGGCCGTGATCTTGGGCAGAGAGGCCCAGAGTAGAACAAGGGAGGTTCCTCAGGCAGCAGGAGATGGCAGACGGCCTTCTATAGGGGGTGTCTAGGTCTGTGTTTTGCTCTAAAAAGGCTTCCCTGACAGTTCCGGTTGTAGGAAAGCATGGCTGCTCCCTGAGGAGATGGTGGCTGAGTGACTGTGGACCTGTGCCTGTGGGTGTCAGTGTGCCCAAGAGATTATCCGTTCCAGCCTTGCGCCCACAGGGTACTCATCACACCCTTAAGCCCAAGCATGCCCGAGGCGGCTAAGGTGTCACAAAATCAACACCAAGACGGTTGGTGGCTCTGAGTGCCAGTCAGTGTGTGAACACTCCAACTGACAATAAACCTGAGCCATTGAACAGGAAATGGTCTGATTGGAAAGCCAGAATCTTTGCCTCTGAGCTGCTGACCGTTGTAGTAATTGAGTTAGTGACACCATCAGTCTCCGTAAGAATAGACACGTTGACCTCTCAAACAGGTGAGGCTGAGTGATCTATGGCTCTATGAGATACGTTAGCCCCAAAAGGCCCAGAGTGGGTGTTCAGTGAATGAATCATTATTGTATAGCTGAGAAGACCGGCTAGAATGCCTCCCCGGCCCTGAGGTCTTGTCAGCCATGGTAGAGCCACGTAACTCATGGCTTCCTCCCACACGGGGCACTGGACCAGCAACTGCCATGTTGGGCCCTGTAGCCTTTGCTCTACAGAAGCCTCTGGAAGCCCATGGAGGCCCTTTTGGCTCTGGCACCCTGTTGCAAATTTCAAGATTGCCTTCCTTAGGACTCCTAACACACAGTCTAGGAGACGAGCAGGCTGGTCCTGGGTCTTCCAGCAGCTGAACTTGGGAAAGGTGCAGACTCCAGTAAGGACAACTCCTCACACCCAGCAGACGAGCTGCAAATACCAAGTGGGATCAGGCTGCAGGCCAGGGTTTCGGTTAGTAAAGGGCAATCTTCACAGGCCAGCACTCAAGGAGAGACTGAGACTTTCTTTCAACCCAGCTGCAGATCTGAAAGGCATTCATGGAAAAAGGGCATTGCCTTCAAATACCAAGGACAAGTCAATACCGACATCAGTGATCTGCCCCATGGCTTCCTTCATTATCAGAATTACTTCCCGAGTAAAAAGTACCAGCCTTGAAGTGAGACAGAGCTGGGTCCTGACCCCATCTCTACTAACTAGCAGTGTGATCCTGGGCAGATTATTTCCCCTGTCAGAGCTCAGTTTCCCCATCTGTAGTGGGGGTCGTGAAGATTATATAAGATAAGACACAGGAAAAATTGGAGAGCTATATACAGAAGAATGAAACTTGACCATTCTCTTGCACCATACACAAAGATAAACTCTAAATGGATGAAAGACCTCGATGTGAGACAGGAATCCAACAAAATCTAGGATTTTCCTCCTCTAGGAGGAGAACATAGGCAGTAACCTCTTCGACATCAGCCACAGCAACTTCTTCAAGACATGTCTCTAAAGACAAGGGAAACAAAAGCGAAAATGAACTTTTGGGACTTCATCAAGATAAAAAGCTTCTGTGCAGCAAAGGAAACAGTCAACAAAACAAAGAGGCAACCCACAGAATGGGAGATGATATTTGCAAATGACACTACAGATAAAGGACAGTATCCAAAATCTATAAAGAACTTCACAAACTCAACACTCAAAAAACAAATAATCAAGTCAAAAAATGGACAGAAGACATGAACAGACACTTCTCCAGAGAAGACATACGAATGGCTAATAGACACATGAAAAAATGTTCAACATCATTAGCCGTCAGGGAAATTCAAATCAAAACCACATTGAGATAGCACCTTACACCAGTTAGAATGGCAAAAATTGACAAGGCAGGAAACAACAATTGTTGGAGAGGATGTGGAGAAAGGGGAACCCTCTTACACTGTTGGTGGGAATGTAAGCTGGTGCAGCCACTTTGGAAAACAGTGTGGAGGTCCCTTAAAAAGTTAAAAATAGAGCTACCCTATGACCCAGCAATTGCACTACTGGGTATTTACCCCACAGATACAGATGTAATGAAAAGAAGAGGCACATGCCCCCCAGTGTTCACAGCAGCAAAGTCCACAATAGCCAAACTGTGGAAGGAGATGAGATGCCTTTCAACAGATGAACAGATAAAGAAGATGTGGTTCATATATACAATAGAATATTACTCAGCCATCGGAAAGGATGAATACCCACCATTTGCATCAGCATGGATGGAACTGGAGGGGATTTTGCTAAGTGAAATAAGTCAAGCAGATAAAGACAATTATCATATGGTTTCACTCATATGTGGAACATAAGCAATAGCATGGAGGACCATAGGAGAAGGAAGGGAAAAATGAAGGGGGGGAACAGAGGGGGAATGAACCATGAGAGACTATGGACTCTGGGAGACAAACTGAGGGTTTGAGAGGTGAGGAGGGTGGGGGATGGGTTTGCCTGGTGGTGGGTAGTAAGGAGGAGCACAGGGTGTTACACGCAAACAATGAATCATGGAACCCTACATCAAAAGCTAATGATGTACTGTATGGTGACTAACATAACATAATAAATTTTAAAAAATAAAATTTAAATTTAAAAATAATAAAAAGATAAGACCCAGGAAGTATCTGACCCACGGAGCAGCCCGGTGGTGGATATCACGGCTCACATTTCGTCTACCCTCTACAGGATCAAGGGCAGGCAGCTCCAGCCCTACAAATAGTGTGTCTTCCTTCTGGAAACCCCTGGGCCCCTTTGCCCTAGTGGGGCTCCCAAAAGTCTGGAGAGTGGGTGGGGCCAAAGGGACCCACCAGCCCCTTGCACTGTCCCGTCTAAACGGCTGCGGGTTCTGCGTTCCTTGTGAGGACTGCACGGAGCACTTGCATCAAACCTGGGCTCAAAGCCTTGAGCAGTGTTTCTTAACCAGGGCTGAGCATCTGAGACTCCAGGGAACCTAAGGGAAAATTCTAACCCAGTAGGTCTAGCCCAGGGCCCAGCTGTCTCTGTGCTTTTACCATCCTCTCATGTGCACACCCAGTAGAGAGCCACTGAACCAAAGAAATTCTGTTCTGCACATTTCGGACACTGAATGACTGTAGGAGAGTGGTTTTTTGAGGGGGGGTGCATGCGCAAACACGCATGCGCTTTATGTTTGAATGGAGGGTATGGGGAAGCAGGAAGGGGAGTTATAATGATCCCGCCAGGTAGGAGGGGGCCCATGGGAGGCCTACCTTCCTAGCAGGTGCCTCTCTTCTCCTGGTGCTGCTGGTTCCCAAATACCTGACACTTCAGATGTAGGGTCAGCCTGGGACTGTGGGCGCCCTGTTTGAAGTTTCATATACTATTTGACCACTCACAGCTCCCTCCTTGTGTGACATTCAGATCTACGGCTGCTGGAACGAAACCCTTCTTTCTTGCTTTTGTATTTCTTTGGAGCCGGCTGCCCCAGGCACAGTCACTGTGTCACCTCATAGGCTCCTCAGGGCTACAAACCCCTGTGCTCCTGTTCCAGCCAGAATCCTGTGATTGAAAGGACGGCCCCCTGTGCCTCCTGTCAGGTGACTGGAGGCTCTGTCCCTGGCCACAGTCCCAGTGGGCACGGAGACCTACAAAGCCCAAATGCCCTTCAGTTACCCCCTCTTCCTCTGTTCTTGCTCGGCGGCTTTTGTTCAGTTTCCTTTCAGTTCCCAGCCCCTCTTTCTCTTTGGACAAGACTGATAAGCCCAACCTCAGGAAGCATCAGAAGCAGCCAGGGGCTGTCTCCTGCTGGGGTTATAATGCATTTCACTAAGCAGACATCACCTTTGGCAATAACCCATGGGTTGCCATGACAACGTGGACAGCTTGTGTCTTGGGGATATGTTGTGCCCCCATTCTGGCTGCCCGAGGTCCCTTGCCCCAGCTTTCTTTCCCACATCCTTTCAATAGGCTCATAGCATCCTGGCGCCAGCTCACAGGGACCATTCTTTAGTTCAGAGCAGCTTTGTCTTAATCAGCAAAAAACTGCTTGGCTTAGCTATCAAAGGGATAGATCAAGCCATTTCTGTCCTCAAAATGCTCTAGCCTCCGTCTCTGTCAAAGCTAAGATCATTACCAGGGTCTACAAGATCCTACATGCTCTGGCCTCAGCTCCCACCAGTCTCCCCTTCCAACTTTCCCAGACACATTGGCCCTCTCCAGTTCCTCAGAAGCACCAAGCAGATGTACCTCAGGCCCTTTGCACTCACTGCTATACTCTCCATCCTGATTTCTGCATGTTTGTTCCCTCCCTTCATTCAAGTCTTTGCCCCCTCCTCAGAGACACCTCCCCGACCACTCTACCTAACATAGCAGCCCTCCACCCTTTATCCAGCTTTCTCTCCTCGTGGTGCCCTTCAGCCCCTGGCATTATGTCAACTCAGTTTTTTGTTGGTCCATTGTCCACCTTCCCCAGCAGACTGCCCCTGGAATGGGGGCAGCCCATTTGTTACATGAGTGAATGAATGACCAGCCCTGGATTCGAAGCTGGCTTTTCTCTTTGGCAGCTTTATGGCATGGTGCATATCACCTGGTTACCCAAGCCTTGCTCTCCTTGTCTGAAAAACAGAGGTGATAGTATCTGCTAGCTAGAATGACAGGAATAAATGAGGCAGCACAGAGAGTAGAACCGAGAGCATGCCCCAAAAACAAGAGCTGACATCCTCTCTTATTCTTGGGTCAGCTGCATTCAGAGTAGTGTTCTCCCTGCCCTAGGCTCCTGGACACCCACGCAACTCCAAGGCACCTGCCACTGTGATCTTCCAGGGGAGCCTGCAAGATGCCCGAGGAAAAGACAGCGACGGTGCGGGGCGAGAGCCCTGTCCTACAGATGGGCTCTGCGCTCATGCTGGGGCAGCCACAGCCTTTAAATGGGAGACCAGGTCATCTCGGGCTCCCTGCATGAGGCCCTTAGAGACAGTCTCCGCCAGACTGGGTGAGATGCCCCTGTGCGGATCCAGCAGCCCTGCCCTCGCCCTCCTCCAGCAATCTCTCATACAGAGTGTGTCTGCAGGCCACCCAGCCAGCCACTACACAGCAGGGTCTTCGCTAAATTGCTCAGGGGTTCCCTTGGCGTGGCACCAAAAAGTGTTAACAGGAGGAAGGAGATTCACAGCTTTTCTTTTTCAACAAGCTGGAAGATAGATTTGCTCATTTCTGAAACAGTTAAGAGACAGCGAAACGTTCTGTCCATTTCAAGTCCTACTATTATCAGTGAGATGTGAAGACACTATCTTCAGTTTATCACATCTGACGTTTCTCAGAGAGGGCAAGAGCCGGGGCCCACACAGAGCATTGAGGGTCCCCTGCACGTGGAGCCTGCACAAAGCACAGGGGAGATCCTAAGAGCAGCTGCAGGCCCAGTCCCTGCCCTCCAGGGGCTCCTGGTGCCTAGGCTGGGTGAGCATGGGCAACGTGGACAGGCAGCCAACTCATCAGGGGCAAAAACCACACTAGCCCGGGTGACATGTCATCTTCAGTTGGCGAGTCAAATGGCATCTACATCTCCCGTGTTTAGATGGAGTAAGACACTTGTCCAGTCAGTTTCCAAGAGACAATTGCCACTTGGCACATGGGAGAGAGAGCATCAGTGTCTAGAAGATAAAGGACAGACTCCTGACCTGCTTTGCGTATTTATCAATGAGTTAGGTAATGACATAAAAGGTAGCTAAAATGGACAGAATAAAGGCATGACAGAATAAGGACCTCTCAGAAGGCTTAACCCCCAATAGATGGGAAGTGTGGCATTTAGGATCAAAAGGACAATCACGCTGAAATAAGATGTGTTTTGACAACCACTCATAAAAATATGAAAGTGTTGAAACTAACCACAGGCTTAATAGAGGCCAGTGACAGACTGACAGGCCATGACAATGACAAAGCTGTTGAAAAACGAAAAAGGCATGGGGGGCGGGGAGGCTGCCTGGTTTACACACTGAGCTCTTTGGAACCAGAAAAATTTGAGTTCAAATCCCAGCTCTGCTCATTAGCTGTGTGACTTTGCGTTATTCACAGCTCTCTCTGAGCCTCAGAATCTAACTGAAATGAGATGGTAAGACCTTCCCTGCTGGGTTATTTTGAGAATTAGCAATAAGGTATTGGGCACCTAGCCCAGTGCCTGGTAGAACTTGGCAGAACCTAGCAGACAGCAGGCATTCAATAAATGGTCATTGTTCATAATTTACCTGCTAGAGAAATAGAGAATGCACAATTTTTAAAGGTTGGAGGGCCATTCTCTACCTTGTCCCTTTCAGACCTATCCGAAGTATTATGTCCAGATTTAGAACCTAATCCTTAAGATCAGTCAGAAAGCAACCATGTCACTGAGCCCTTAGATGAGAGAGTCGGGCAGAGTCAGCCTGAGAATAAAAGCTCCAAATACATGGTTGGTACATTATTTTGTTGTGGTTGTGAAAATCTCTAAAGGGCCGTCAAAGGAAGGAAGAAAGACGTGCTGTGCTGCCCTGCAGACCCAAAGTAGAGGCAGGAAAAAGTTAGTGGGACGGGTTTCAGCTCAAAGGAAGAGGAAACAGAGCTACCCACCATGAAATGGGCTCCTGAGCCGAGTGAGCTCCCTGCCCCCGGAAGTATTTGGGCAGAAAGCAGATGACCATCTGTCAGAAATGCCAATAGAAGGAATTTCTGGTTCCAAGGCCCTTTCATCCAAACAAAGCTGGATTTGGATCTGGGTTCCTGAAGTTAACCGAGTGGCCTTGGGCAAGTTAACCTCTTTGAACCTCAGTGTCCTTCCCTGCCAAACGAGAACAATAATGCTTCAAATGAGTACTAGAAGGATGAAGTCCAATCATGTCCAGAAAACCCCTGGCCCAGAGCAGATTCTCCCCCCACGTGGAGTGAAAAAGCAGAGCTGTGTGACTTCCAAGATACCCCCTGTGAGGCTAGGAAATGCAGAGCAGCCACAGAGACTCCTAGGAGGATAGGTGGACCTCGCCCAGCAGGCTAGGAGGGCCCGGGACCCAGACAAGCAACTCGCCAGAGTGGGCAACTAGGTAACCAGTAGCAGGGGTCAGCATACCTGAGAACACAGCCCTCCCCAGGACCGTGGTCTGGGCCTGTCACTGTGTCTCGTGGGCAGGGTGTCTGAGCATGTTGTTAGCTCTAGCTGTGTGTTAGCATAGCTTGGGTTCCTCGGGCTTGGCAACCTCTGCTTTGGAGGGAAGTCAAAAACAGGAGAAAGGATTGGAGGCCAGAGGCCCTCGGCACCTCAACGGGTGCAAAGACAGATGTGACGGATGTGAAACGGGTTAGTGATGTCTTCCCATTAGTGAGGGGCTCTGGAGCAGAGGATGGGAAAATGCTATTTTGCATCTTCCCTGGGGATTCAAGAGGAAATAAGTGAACTCAACAGTAAAAGGATTAGTAGCAATGTAAGGATGAATTCTCTTCCAGTGACAGATGTTGGACTGTGGGAGGGACAGCCGAAATAATCATGGAAGCCTCTCCTCGGAGGCTTTCAGCCAAGAAGAGATTGCCATCCAGAGGAGGGAGCTGAAGCAGACTCCCACCCAAAGGCCCCAGAAGGTCCTCACAGAGTCCCCTTTCATCTTGGAATGTACTTTACCCTGTCCTCCGTCCTAAATATCACACTTCTCCTTTTACCGTTCTTCCTTGTTGGAATAACCCATTGACATCTCCCTTCCACAGGCATTTCAGAAAACACAGCCATGCCTTCGAAGCCAGACTTGCTGGAAGAGAAGCTTCGATCCCAACTGGAGGAAGAAAAGATAAGGTACCCTTTTGTTCACCTCATACACCCTGACCCCAGGCTCCTTGGGCCCTTGGGGATACCCAGAGCTGCCCAGGCCCAGTGGACTGGCTACTTCCCAGCCCACGTCTGGAGCTGCTCTAGGAAGTGGGTCCGGTAGTTGGGTCCTCCAATAGCTGGAGGGTGTGCTGCCTTTGAGCGGACAGATGTGGAATGCAGGGACCACAAGCAGTGTGGGGTTGGAATCGGGAGCAGAAGGCCTAGCCAGGCCCTGGAGCCCACAGAGAGGTTTGCTTGTTGGCACCCTCCCAAGCCCCAGGTCCCGGGCTGCCTCTCAGGAGCAGCTAGGCTTATCTACTGCTGCCATCTAGAGGCGCCTAGAAGTATGACCACGGAGGGCTCCCTCCCGCTTGCAGCTCAGCCCCCACTTGCTCCTGAGTCTCCTCACCTGCAGGGCGCCCTGAGAGCCTCACACCCTCTGGCAGCCAGTCAGGGCCCCAAGATGATGTCCCTAACAGAGTGAGGAAGCTCCAGCATCAGCAGACACGTGGCCATAACTGATGCTCAGCATGGTCACAGACTCTCACTTAACACTACGGTCCAGCTCTGTCGTTCATTCCTTGATTGACATGTTCAACCAATGTTTGCTATGCCCCGCAGGCCAAAGACAGCATCTTTTCATAGGACTGTGTAGAGGACTGAATGACTTGCTATTCTGAGGCCCTAGAGCAATGCCTGCCCCGTAGTAAGGGCTCAGTAACGGTAGCCGTCCTTCTGGAAGGAAGGGTATTCATCTCAGACACAGAGCCCATGAGCCTGCTCGACAAAACCACGTGGTTCTGCTTCTCTGTGAGGGTACTCAAGCCCAGGCCCTGGCCCCTGGCCTCCGTGGGTTCCCCTGGGGTCCCAGTCCCTGGCTGCAGCACGACACTGCCAGACCTCTGAGGCACAGGCCCCTCAGTGACACTCCACTCCCGGCCTTTCCCCTCCCCGCCAGTGATTTTCAAGACTCTTGCCTGATTTCACTGTAGGTATAAACAAATGTTCATGCGCCTGAAGGCCCTCAAGGTGGAGATCGAGCACTTGCAGTTGCTCATGGACAAGGCCAAGGTGAAGCTGCAGAAGGAGTTTGAAGCCTGGTGGGCAGAGGAGGCCACCAGCCTGCAGGTATGAGCAGCTGTCCCCTTCACTGCCCCAGAGCCCACCCTCCTCCTGGGGCTGGGGAATGTTAGGGCGACTGGGGAGAGGCTGTCAGAGGCAGAAGAGTGGGAGCTTCAGCCCACGGGCCTACATGCTCTCAGCCTTGGCTCAGAGGCAAGTGCTCATCTTAGTCACGAGGAGTGCCAGTGGCCAGGGTCTCACTGTCTCCGTGCTCCGTGCTGACACATAGAAATGTGGAGGATGGAAGGTGTGCCCAGACCAGTGGATTCGCCACTGTTGCTTTGTGTGATGTTGTCCTGTGATACCATATTGACAATAGTGACTGTTTTTTACTACAGTCATATATATGTGTGTGTGTGTGTATACATATGTGTATATGTACGTAAACATATATTTCTACAATTTATATATATAAGTTATAGAAATTTTGGAAAATAGAAAAAAACACAAAGAAGTAAAAATCACCCTAATCCCACCATTTAAGCATAAGCAACATTATCATGTTGGATTATATTGTCTTTTTTCCTATGCATATATTTCCATATGTTTTTATAAAAATAGAGTCATATTGGTCTTCAAGTATCACAACTGGCTTTACTTGTGGACCTCACTGCAGCACATGACTACTCTTCCACGATACTGTTCTGTATGTTCTGTATCATTCTAATGGCCATCACTGTTCCATCCTATGAACTTATATTAATCTGCTTAATCTTCTATTGTTTAATGTTTAGGTTGTTTCTAGTTTTGCTCTGGAAACGTATTTGTAGATAACTGTTTGCGTATTTGCTAGACAGATTCCTGCAAGTTCTCTGTAATACTATGACAGCTAAAATGACATGTTAAGAAGCATAATACAAACCCCCAATTCCAGTTGTCCTCCCGTAGCTCCTCAGTTGTGGTGTAATGGAACTGACGAGATACGTATTATCATATCATCGGTGTGGCTGGCGGAACCCTCAGAGATTAACAGCTGATCCCTTCATTTTAAGGACAAGGAAGCTGAGAGCCCGAGAAGTTATTTGGCCAATGACACACAGCCAGGCAGTGACCAGTATGTTACCAAGTAGCCATGTTACCAGACACTAGAGAAGAATAGCAGGATAAAATTTAATACACGAGATGACAAAGAAAACCAATAAGATGGAATTAAAGTTATCAAAATATTTTTAAAGCAAAATTAATAAGACCTGGGGGGTGGACCCAATATTTAACATAATTTCAAAGTAGTGGTGAACACAGTATGTCAAGATTCCTACAACAGTATAGTATGATATGAAAATATCTGTGATTTCCAACTGATGACGAAGTCACTGGTACTACATATACTGCTAATGGTTTGTTATCCACATGGTATTGTTGAAAGAAATGCTAAATTTCAGGTGGAAGTTAGGAAAATTAAAAATGTCCTTGGTTCCCATCCATGTTCCCAGCAGCCCTGCGTTCTGTCTGTTCTCCCTTCAAGAACCCTTCGTGGAGACGCCCTCAGCCACTGCCGGTGCCCAAGGGGCTTTAGCCACTGAACAGTAGATGGTGACGATCATCCTGGGTGACGCAGGAAGAGTCAAGGCAAGGCGGACAGGTTCAGGCAGTGTGTGGCTCATAGAGACGGCAAAAACTAGAGTAGCCAAAGATGTCAGCTCTGCGCGTCCTCTGCCCCACAGGAAGTCACTGAAACAAAACAGACCAGATAAAGGCAGTAGGGATGACGGGGCACCCTGTTGCCGGTGAGTGGGTTCTATGCTGCCGCTAGGCAGTTTTCTAGCCTGCAAATGTACCCTGAGTGGAGCGAGGCAGAAAGCCTTAAATCTCATCAGAACAAGGGAGGGGATGGGAAACTGTCCCACGACCACCTCCCGGGGAGATAGGAAGGCAAGTGGAGAACAGCCTTGTCACAACTACTCATGTTCTAGGAGAATCACAGGGCATTCTGCCAAAACTCAGATAAGCTGCAGTGGAGGCCTTGCTCACAAGCCCTGTGTGGAGACACGCAAGGTTGCAGGACTCCGTGGCGGAGGTGTTCTACATGAAGTGCTCAATGGATTTCTCCCGCCTCTGGTAGTAACTGTTTGGGGGACAAGGGGAGGCAAAAGCAGAGGGGACTTCCGGAGAATTGTCAGATCGCAGTTTAAACCCTTTCTCCTAAGTACAAAGAAGCAGCACGTGCTCAGTGCGGAGTAGCACAGAAGAGGGCAAGGAGTACGTCACACCTTACCCACGGTCCTGCCATCCAGAGGTCATATTTTGATGCCCATCATTATAGTCATCACAATGTCTAGATGAATTCTTTTTCTGCCACATGTGTTGTACATAACAATTTTTAGAGCTAGCTTTTTTGCCTTGAAACAGACATCCAGGACATTTTCCCATGTCAGTAGCTTCAAGGTAATACTGTGAAATTTCTTCTTGGTTCAACAGGTTAACTCGCCAGCAGTGAATTCATTCAATCATGTGAAGTCCTTTCCCCAGACGCCTGAATCCCAGCAGGAAAGGTCTCAGCTTGTCTCTGACAAAAGGTAAGGAGAGAACTCTGCCAGCAGAGGGAGGGTGCAGAAACGTTTCCCTACCTCCCCTCCATCTGAATCACGTGTACTGTTACGTTGGCTATAGAAACTCAAGCCAGTGGCTTTTGAGCGTGTTTGAGCAAGGGGTGTTGAGCACACCTCCTCCGTCCTTCTCCCCCGGCTCTGACAGCCAGCGGACTTACTGCCATGGCAACAAGAGACAAGTGGTTTAACTGTACAAAGCTCCAGTCCTGCCCCCTGCGTAGGAAGAAGGGGTTGGCAGTTGGTGGAAGGGAGAGTGGCACGAGGGAGACAGGGGGGTTGTTGGTGGTAGGTCAGAGGGTAGCAGGCCTGCCAGGATAGGGAGGAGCTCTGGTAAAAGACTGTGTCCTAGCACAGATTCAAGACAGACATGGGCAGCCTCCCATGAGGACGGCCTCCACCTGAGGACAGCCCAGAGCCAGTTTCTTTGAATGCTGGCATTATCCAGAAGGGACTCTATAGCCCTCCACCCCATACTACCTTCTGAAGGTAGGTTCCTTCTCATGCCATCGATGTTATTATCTTTCCAACCACACAACTCAGGTGGTAAAGCCAAGAACGCATGCCTAAGCCAACCTCCATTCCCCAAACAGACCCCCTACAGCATGAGTGGGGTGTTGGCCTCTGCACCAGGAAACTATCCTTTGACTGGGTTTGAATAGGAGCTGAGCTCTCAAGTTGGAAGATGTGAAATAAAGCTTTTAAAAAGAGGTGGTGGGGTGTCTGGGTGGCTCAGGTGGTTAAGTGTCTGCCTTCGGCTCAGGTCATGATCTCAGGGTCCAGGGATGGAGCCCCGCATCCAGCTCCCTGCTCTGAGAAGAGTCTGCCTCTCCCCCACCCCCCGCTGGTGCATTCTCTCTCTCTCTCTCATTCACTCTCTCAAATAAATAAATAAAATCTTAAAAACAAACAAACAAATAAATAGAGGTAGTGGTGGTGTTGGGCTGTGCCAGACAGCACCCTTAACGTGATGTTATGAGAATGGCACATGACCTCTATGACCTTTTTTTTTCTTTTAAGATTTTATTTATTTGAGAGAGAGAACAAGTGGGGAGAGGGACAGAGGGAGAGGGAGAAGCAGGTTCCCCGCTGAGCAGGGAGCCCGACATGGGGCTCGATCCCAGGACCCCGGGATCACGACCTGAGCCGAAGGCAGATGCTCAACCGACTGAGCCTCCCAGTCATGCGGCCTCTCTGGTCTTCTTCTCAAAATCATATAACCCCAGTCCAATCATGAGGAAAGCACTGGGGCTCATTCTACAAAATACCTGACCAGTCCTCCTCGAAACTGTCACGGCCATCAAAAACAAGAAAAATGCAAGAAACTGTCACAGACAAGAGGCGCCTAAGGAGACAGGACAACAAATGTCATGTGTCAGCCTGAATGGGGTCCTAGGTCAGAACAACACGTTAGGGAAAAATGAAGAAACTTCAACTAGAGCGTGGACTTTAATTAATAATCATGTATCAGCGTCGTTTCATTGGTTGGGACAAATGTGCCATACCAAGGTAGGATTGTATAAGGGAAACTGGGTATGAGGGACATGGTAACCCTTTGTGTAGTATCTTTGCAACTTTTCTGTGAACCCAAAACTATTCTTTTGTTGTTGGTTTTAAGTATGGTTGACACACACTGTTACATTAGTTCAGGTATACAATGTAGGAATTCCACAAGTCTATACATTATGCTATCATCTAAAACTATCCTTTAAAACACAAAACAAAACAGAAGGCCAGCCAGGGAGCCCTCCACCACCTGATTGACATTTTCCCTGAACTTGTGCACATCCCCCAAGTTGGCCCTAGGTACCAGCACTTCTGCTTATATTCCAGTTTTAGGAAACATCTCCTATCTGAGCCCCTAAGTCCAGGGTCAACAGCTGGCGAACTGTTCTGTTTGGTTAGCCTGGTGTTTTAAAATGCAGTGTAGATCCAGAAATGAAAAAAATGATAAGTTGGACTTTATTAAAACTTAAAACACTGCTCTGCAAAAGGCACTGATAAGAAAAGGAAAAGATGAGCCACAGACTGGGAGAAAACATTTTCAAAATACATATATGATAAAGGATTTGTATCCAAAGTACCCAAAAACTTAAAATTCGACAAATGAGGAAAACAACCCATTTTAAAAATGGGCAAAGGATCTGAATAGCCACCTCACTCAAGATTTACAGATGTATGTGTATGACAAAATGCTAAAAATCATATGTCATTAGGGAATTGTAAATTAAAGCAACAATGAAATACCACTACGCACCTATTGGAATGACTAAAATCCAAAAACACTGACATCCGCTAATGCTGGTGAGGACGTGGAGCTACGGGAACTCTCTGTCCTTGCTGGTGGGAATGCAAAATGGTGTGGGCCCTTGGGAAAACAGTTTTGTGGTTTCTTACTAAACTAAGCATATACGTACCATACAATTCAGCAGTCATGCTCCTTAGTATTTACCCAAATGAGCTGAAAACTTAACATCCATACAAAAACCTATGCGTGGGTGTTTACAGCAGCTTAATTCATAATTGCCCTAAACTAGAAGCAGCCAAGATGCCCTTCAAATGATGAATGGATAAATGAACTGTGGTACATCCAGACAATGGACTGTTCTGCCGTGCTAAAAAGAAATGAGCTATTAAGCCATGGAAAGACATGGAGAAAGCTTAAATTCTTATTACTAAGTGTAAGAAGCCAAACTGAAAAGGCTACACATTGTGTGATTCCAACATGACGTTGTGGAAAGGGCAAAACCATGGGAGGCAGTAGAAAGACTAGTGATTGCCAGGTGAGGGGAGGGGTGGTAAGGATGAATGGGGCAACACTGGGGATTTTTAGGGCAGTGAAACGATTCTGTATGATACATAATGGTGAGCATATGATATTATGCATTTGTTAAAATCCATGGAACTATACAACAGAAAGAGTGAACCCCCAGATAAACTATGGACTTCGGTTAATAAAAATGTGTCTATGTTGGTTCATCAGTTGTAACAAATGTACAACACTAATGCAAGATGTTAACAATAGGGGAAACCACAAGGCAGGAGAGGGGAGTTATATGGGAACTCTCTGTACCATCTGCTCAATTCTCTATTTATCTAAAACTTCTCAAAAAAATTAGCCCATCAATTTAAATTCACTAAAAAGGCAGCGTAAGTAAACTTGCTCCACAGCAATACAGGTAACTTAGCATTAACGTCCTACATTGGTCCTCTCTGCGCATTCCCTCAGGTACCTGACAAGCTCTGGGACACTTGAGTTTGCAACCTCTGTATAGCTGCCTCCTTCCCCTGAAACTCCTGGACTGTGCAGAACATGTTTGAAAAACAGTGGCCCAGACTAAAGGATAGGGCTTTCCCTAGTCATTGCCCTGGCTCGGTCCTGAGCCTCTCATGTATCTCACACATTAATAAGGTCAAAAAGCCAATGGTGAGGCTCAGAACCCCTGATTATTTCCCCAGCCTCTTTTCTAGATCTCTTGCATAGTTCCTTACGGGTAGAAATATG
The DNA here is from genome assembly GCF_002007445.2 of Ailuropoda melanoleuca. Lineage (NCBI taxonomy): Eukaryota > Metazoa > Chordata > Mammalia > Carnivora > Ursidae > Ailuropoda > Ailuropoda melanoleuca. Next base: position 33,948,164 of record NC_048222.1, on the reverse strand, counting down.
CGGCCCAGCAAATAGGAAGCTCCATCTCTCTTTTCTTTTGTTTCAAAGACAATGCAATTTATTTGTTTCTTGTGTGTTGAGTTCGAGAAGTTCTTTGTACATCTTGGATACCAGTCTTTTATCTGTAGTGTCATTTGCAAATATATTCTCTCATTCCGTGGGCTGCCTCTTAGTTTTTTTGGCGGTGTCCTAGGCTGTGCAGAAGCTTTTCATCTTGATGAAGTCCCACAAGTTCATTTTTTTCCTTTGTTTCTCTTGCCTTTGGAGATGTGTCATGAAAAATGTTGCTCTGGCCGATGTCGTAGAGGTTGCTGCC
>NC_048222.1:33862117-33947748 GCF_002007445.2 Ailuropoda melanoleuca | reverse complement strand
CCCTTCAACAGATGACTGGATTAAGAAGATGTGGTCCATATATACAATGCAATATTACTCAGCTATCAAAACGAACGATTTCTCAACATTTGTTGCAACATGGACAGGACTGGAGGAGATTATGCTAAGTGAAATAAGTCAAGCAAAGAAAAACAATTATCATATGGTTTCACTCATTTATGGAACATAAGAAATAGCAGGAAGATCGGTAGATGAAGGAAGGGAAGAACGAAGGGAGGGTAAACAGAAGGGGGAATGAACCACGAGAGACTATGGACTCTGGGAAACAAACTGAGGGGAGGGGGGTGGGGGATTGGGATAGGCCGGTGATGGGTATTAAGGAGGGCACATATTGCATGGNGGGTAGTAAGGAGGGCACGTATTGCATGGTGCACTGGGTGTTATACGCAAGTAATGAATCATGGAACTTTACATCAAAAACCAGGGATGTACTGTATGGTGACTAACATAATATAAAAAAACATTATTATTAAAAAATAAATAAATAAATAAATAAACTTGGAAAAAAAAACAAACAATGACAATGCAGTGTGTGTGTGTGTGTGTGTAAAGGCCAGTATGCACACTCCAGGGCTATAAGGTAGAAATAATCTTGCTTCCAGACTTCCAGTCATCCTTCAATGACTGCTGGCAGAAGAGTCTTTGGAGAGATGGCCCAGATAGGCCTAGGAGTGCTGTTCATCTCTGGGGGCAGCCAGTGCTCTGGTCGGACTTCTAATGCTTGGCAGAGATAACCAAGTGTCCTGAATAGTATTTGCTCAGACACCTCAACTGTGAGTGTTTGGCAGCCCTAAATTCCCTCCATGCAGCAGTTTGGATACCCAAAATTGTAGTCAGAAAGTTGCCAATAGGCGAGAGAAAAAGATCCCTGCTAGAGACTGGAAAGGGAGAGGTGTAGGGGCTCCACCGCTGACAAAGAAATCACCTGCTACCGCTTTATAGTGCTGGCAGAAAATTGCTCACAGGACTCTAGCAGGGACGAAGTGGGAAGGACACGCTGTCCCACGTCATCACGGCTTCTCAGACGTTCTCTGCCAACATCCAGCAGTGGGGGATGAGTTGTTGGTGTCCTTAAATTCCCTGAGGAGACAGCTTTAGCTTTCTTCTCTTACTTCTTTCTACTTCTCTCTTTCTTCTCTTTTCTTCTCCTGGGCCTTGTAGGCCAAGCGCTGAGCAAATGTGCAGCATACAATCATTGTCCCCATTTTACAGATGAGAACACTTGGGCTCTGAGAGCCCAATTAACTTGCTCAGGGCCTCCCAGCTAATCAGTGGTAAGGCATGATTGGAACCCAGGCCTGTCAGCGCCCAGCTGCTCTACTCACCCCTCGCGTCAGTGGCCGCCCTGGAGAGGCACCTGTGTACTCTGTGGCTTTAGCAGGACGTGGCATTTTCCAGCCCAGGTTCTGTGCTATTTCATATAGCCATGCTTTCTTTGTATTCTGCCAAACTCCAGGTCCTCCTGCTTGGGGCCTCGCCTCTTTCAATGTGTCCACAGTCTGATTTTCCGAAGGGGCCAGGATTCTCAAAAAGCAAATCTACACTTGCCCACAAAGCCACCCTCTGACTGGAAAACCAGAACTCCCTGCCATTGGCCACCACCATTTCTACTGAGAAGCCCTAACTTCCATCCCCTCATTTAACTAACTGAGGCCCAGAAAGGGATGTTTTTTTCGCTGTAGTTGATAATGCGAAGAGCTACACCTCAATCCTGAACTTCAGGCTCCAGGCTGTGCCAGTGTTTCCTTTCTCCCTCCTTCCCTCCCCCCACTCCCAACACTCCCAACCCCCCACCCCCATGCTGGTCCTCTCTCCCTGCCTCCTCTCCTTTCTTGGCTTCACTCCTGCACTGCATTCTTCCCCATCCCTTTCTCCCACTCTCTTGCTCTGCTCATCTTTAACCCCACCCTCCATTTCCTTTCTCCCTCTTTTTTCTTTACTTGTCTTCCTCCCTAGGCTTCTTGCCCCCCTCCCATCAGCCAAAGCTGCCTCTCCATATTGCTTGTCCATTTGTCCCCTCTGCCACCAGCCTCTGGCAGCCAGCTTCTGCCAAAGGTGCCCACCATGGAAAAGGCTGAGAACCAGCCACTGGGCAGGGCCTTCTAGAATCTTCTTGGGGAACCACTCTAAGAATCATGCTTCCCTCCCCGCACCCACCTGCGTGAGAAGTAGCGTTTTGGCATTCCTGCACATTCCTCAGATATTCTAATTGAAGATGACCCCTGCAGGTGCCTGCCAAGAGACCCTTAACCCTGAAGCTCCGAGCAGTGGATTTCAGAGGTGTGCATCGCATCACCGTGGGTTACCTGCTAGGAGTCCCCTCAATTTAGACTTTCACAAAGGATGTCTGAAACAAATGTTCTTTATAGTTTTTTCAAGCAGCGCTCTTGGGCAAGGCAGCTCCCCGCTTGCGGATGTCCTCACCTCATCTTTGAGATGCATCAAGGCCCCTCACGATGCTGATAAACGTGCAGTGCCATCGAAGAGCTGTGGGGGCCGGAGAGCCACAGTCCACGGCTGCTTCCCCCAGGGCCAGAGTGTCTGCTCCAGATGGACGCTGCAGGCCTGGGGCCAGTCCTGTGCTCCTCAGCTTCCGGAAGAAACCTGATCACATCACTTCCTCGGGGATGCCCAGGGCCTGCGGGCTGATCACACTAAATTCACAACACTCCGATTGGCAACCCAGGAGGCCTATTATTAATACTACCTATCAATCCTTATTAAGAAAAAGATAGCTAATTCTGGTGACTGGTGTGTTCTTTCTCCAGAAGGCTTGTCAACATGAGAAATGAATGCAGTGTGCAAGGCCGGTTGGTCAGGAAAGAAGACAAAAGTAATTTGTGGTGCGATCCTGAGGGTTCAGAAACTGAGCCGTGGCATCCAGGGGCACTTGAGCAGCTTCAAGTCTGGAGGAACCCCGAGCCTTCGCAGTGTGCCATCCTCCTACGTGGTCGCAGCAATATGCTGGGCAGCTGGGCCTCTGCAGAGGGTGCTGGACACCCCCATCTTTCTATGGTGTGATCACACCTTTCTGCCCTATCCACGTCCACCTCTGCCCCTCTGCCACCCACTGCCAACCCTCAACAGTTTGTACTTGTGGATGCTGCCTGAAATCTTAGGCAAGGATCCACTGGGAATCCACTGGGAATCTATTGAGTTAGTGAGCCATTTGAGTGCCGGTGACCTGATCTTACAAGACTTGCTACAGTTTCCAAACTGACTTTGACCTGGTGCAATCAAAGCTCCTACAGAATGGAAGGCCCTTTCTCCTTCCCTTCTGGAGGCCTGCACCAGGAACCATTCAGAAGGAGCCCTGGTCATTGGCCACTGTTTCCCAAAGAAAAGCGTGCAGAGCCTGCCACCTTGTGGCTTCCTCTGGTTCAACACCATCCCTAACCAGACAGCCCAGATGATCCTCTCCCCACTGTGAGTCTCTGCGATGCAGGGAAATAGGCGTGAGGGTGGCGGGGATTCCTAGGCTCTGATTTCCCTTCCTGTTTGTTTGACCCACAGTCTCGAACCTGTGGAGGCAGGCCCAGGGAAAGAGGCCCCGCGGCTGGCTGAGAGGGTCGAAGGCTGGAGCGCGGGAAGGGGCTGTATTCATGATGGGGGCAGCAGGTTGTCCAGCCTGTGGAGTGCCTCAGACTGATGGTGCAGGCTAGGCAAAGCCAGCTCCCCTGTCTAACCCTAGCCCACCTCTCAACCTGAGTGTCCCCATCTGTAAAGGAGGGTTTGACCAGGTGACCTTTTAGGTCTCTTCCAGCTCTGATATGGTACCTAGACAGGACCCTCCCACAGCAAGGGAGAGAATCCCAGCCTGTCGCTGGCATCCTGGGACAGCTTTGGCCTCTTCACCTCCTGAGGGACACTGTTGGGTTCTGCTGTTTGCAACCAGAAATCCAAGGCACAGCACACACATTGGGCAGCCCAGTTAAAAATGCACCTGCCTGGCCTGTTGGGTCTGACTCGTCACTCAGGAGCCGGGGCTGGTCAGTCGGTGTGTCCAGGGGTGAGCCATGCATCTCCAGCCGAGTCCAGTTGATCAGGTATCGTGGCTGAGAGCACGGAGTTTGACCCCTCAGAGTCATGGATCAGATTCAGACTCTGCCCGTAGCCAGCTGGTAATGTTTAAAGAATTTCTTTAACCTCCCTAAGCCTCCATTTTCTCACCTGTGTAATGAGGATAATGAGGTTATTGACAGGAGTAAATGGCATGATGTTTGCAGAGCACTTTCCAGGACCTGGTGAGTAGACGGTGTCTATAAATGCCAGCTATTCTGCTGCGAACGTGTGTCATTCTTCCAAGTTAAGGGAAGAATGACCCTGAAGGCAATCGAGAGATCATCCTGGCTGCCTTCTCCATTTCAAAAGTGGGGGGCATTGCCTTGCTTTCAACAGAGCAGACAGCCTTTACCCAAAGCTGTGGGGCAGGGCCTCTGTGCAGAACCATGAGGGCATGACCCCCACCCTGCAGAGCCCAGCAGGACCTTTACTCAGTGGGTCCAGACGATGCGACCATCACCCCAGTGAGTCCAAAGGGCAGAATATTGGACCAGAGATGATTATTTTCAAGCCTTAAGATCTCACAGAGTTTGAGGAGTCCTTGAAGATGGCGGAGGAGTGGGGGACCCCTTTTTCAGCCGGTCCCCTGAGTCGAGCTGGATAGGTACCAGACCAGCCTGAACATCCATCGAATCAGCCTGAGACGCAGGAAGATACATCTGGATCTCTACAAATGAACATCTCCAGTACTGAGTATTGAGGTACGAAGCGGGGAGCCATGAAACCGCGCACAGATATCGGAAGATAAACGGAAGGGGGAGGGAGCCACCGCGTTCGGGTGCTGGGAAGCGGTAGCCACCTGCACGGGGGAGTAGGAGGACTTGCGGACGGCACCCGCGAGACAGCAGACTGAGACCGTGAGTCGGGAGCACGCGCCACCAGGCATCTCATGGAACTCCGGAATCCTGGTGTGCTCACTGGATCCAGACTGAGAGCGGGAGCTCCGGGAGCGTGGGGGCGGCTGGCGGCTGGCAGTGTTAGAAACACAAAGGACAGAGACACGCCGGCCCTGGAAGTGAGGGCTGGGACGCCGGGTGTGGGATGCACATCCCAGGACGCTGCAGGGTTGAGCAGCACCAACAGAAACAGAGTTAAAGTGGCCAAAACATCAGTGGAGAACAGGCCGCAATCCCTCTGTTCTGAGACAGAGGCTAGGATACGGACACTGCTGCTCTGACTCTCAGAAGAGGCAGAGCAAACCGCCAGGGAAAGCCGCCAGAGAACAAAAGCCTGGAAATACCAGCTCACAGGATGCCCATCCCCATCCCCCCTCACAGGGGACACGGAGACTCTACCCAAACAGGGTTTCCTGAGTATCGGCGCGGCAGGCCCCTCCCCCAGAAGAAAGGCTGAAAAATCAAGAAGCCCACATCCCGGGGCACCTGGGTGACACAGTAATTGAGCGCCTGTCTTCAGCTTAGGGCATGATCCTGGCGTTCTGGAAAGGAGTCCCTCATCGGACTCCTCCGCTGGGAGCCTGCTTCTTCCTCTCGCACTCCCCTGCTTGTGTTCCCTCTCTCGCTGGTTGGCTTTCTGCCACATAAATAAATAAATAAAATCTTTAAAGAAGAAGCCCACATCCCTAAGATCCCTATAAAACAAGGGCGCACGGCCTGGGTCCCAGTAAATAATTTGGGCTCTGGACAACCCCGCAACCTCTTCTCATCAGAATGACAAGAAGGAGAAGCCCCCCCAGCAAAGAAAAGACAGTGAGCCTGTGGCCTCTGACACAGAAATAATGGATATGGATGTAACCAAATTATCAGAAATGGAATTCAGAGTAACAATGGTCAAAATGATGAGTAGACTTGAAAAAAGTATTAACGAAAATGTTACTGAGAATATAGAATCCCTAAGGACGGAAATAAGAGCGAATCTGACAGACATTAAAACTTCTATGAGCCAAATGCAGGCAAAACTAGAGTCTCTCATGGCCAGGGTCACCGAAGCAGAGGAACGTATTAGCAAATTGGAGGATGGGTTAGTAGAGGAAAAAACGAAAATAGAAGCTGGTCTTAAAAAAATCCACGCCCACGAATGTAGATTACGGGAGATTACTGACTCTATGAAACGATCCAATGTCAGAATCATCGGCATCCCTGAAGGGGTGGAGAAAAACAGAGGTCTAGAAGAGATATTTGAACAAATTGTAGCTGAAAACTTCCCTAATCTAGCAAGGGAAACAAGCATTCGTGTCCAAGAGGCAGAGAGGACCCCATCCAAGCTCAACCAGGACAAACCTACGCCACGGCATGTCATAGTGCAATTCGCAAATATTAGATCCAAGGATACAGTATTGAAAGCGGCCAGGGCAAAGAAATTTCTCACGTACCAAGGCAAAGGTATCAGGATTACGTCAGACCTGTCTACAGAGACCTGGAATGAGAGAAAGGCTTGGGGGGGCATTTTTAAAGCTCTTTCAGAGAAAAACATGCAGCCAAGGATCCTTTATCCAGCAAAGCTGTCATTCAGAATTGATGGAGAAATAAAGACGTTCCAAAATCGCCAATCATTAACCAATTTCGTAACCACGAAACCAGCCCTACAGGAGATATTAAGGGGGGCTCTATAAAGGTAAAAAGGCCCCAAGAGTGATACAGAGCAGCAAGTCACAACCGATACAAAGACTTTAAAGAGAAATGGCATCATTAAAATCATATCTGTCAATAATCTCTATCAATCTAAATGGCTTAAACTCTCCCATAAAACGCCACAGGGTTGCAGATTGGATAAAAAGACATGACCCATCCATTTGCTGTCTACAAGAGACTCATTTTGAACCCAAAGATGCATTCAGACTTAGAGTAAGGGGATGGAGTACCATCTTCCACGCAAATGGACCTCAAAAGAAAGCTGGAGTAGCAATTCTCATATCAGATAGACTGGATTTTAAACTAGAGGCCATAGAGAGAGATACAGAAGGGCACTATATTATTCTTAAAGGAAGTATTCAACAAGTGGATATGACAATTATTAATATATATGCCCCCAACAGGGGAGCAGCAAGATACACAAGCCAACTCTTAACCAAAATAAAGAGACATATAGATAAGAACACAGTAATAGTAGGGGACCTCAACACCCCACTATCAGAAATAGACAGAACACCCTGGCAAAAACTAAGCAAAGAATCAAAGGCTTTGAATGCCATACTCGACGAGTTGGACCTCATAGATATATATAGAACACTACACCCCAGAACCAAAGAATACTCATTCTATTCAAATGCCCATGGAACATTCTCAAGAATAGATCATGCTCTGGGACACAAAACAGGTCTCAGCCAATACCAAAAGATTGAAATTATCCCCTGCATATTCTCAGACCACAACGCTCTGAAATTGGAACTCAACCACAAGGAAAAACCTGGAAGAAACTCAAACACTTGGAGGCTAAGAACCATCCTGCTCAAGAATGACTCGATAAACCAGGAAATCAAAAAACAAATTAAACAATTTATGGAGACCAACGAGAATGAATACACAACGGTCCAAAACCTATGGGATACTGCAAAGGCAGTCCTAAGGGGGAAATACATAGCCATCCAAGCCTCACTCAAAAGAATAGAAAAATCTAAAATGCAGTTTCTATATTCTCACCTCAAGAAACTGGAACAGCAACAGAGGGACAGGCCTAACCCACTGACAAGGAAGGAGTTGACCAAGATTAGAGCAGAAATCAATGAATTAGAGACCAGAACCACAGTAGAGCAGATCAACAGGACTAGAAGCTGGTTCTTTGAGAGAATCCATAAAATTGATAGACCACTGGCAAAACTTGTCCAAAAACAAAGAGAAAGGACTGAGATTATTAAAATTATGACTGAAAAGGGAGAGGTCACGACCAGCACCATTGAAATTGCAAGGATTATTAGAAACTTTTATCAACAGCTATATGCCAAAAAACTAAACAATCTGGAAGAGATGGAGGCCTTCCTGGAAACCTATAAACTACCAAGACTGAAACAGGAAGAAATAGATTTCTTAAATAGGCCAATTAACTATGAAGAAATTGAGTCAGTGATAAACAACCTTCCAAATAATAAAACTCCAGGCCCAGACGGTTTTCCTGGGGAATTCTACCAAACATTCAAAGAAGAAATAATACCTATTCTCCTAAAGCTATTTCAAAAAATAGAAACAGAAGGAAAGCTACCAAACTCATTCTATGAGGCTAATATTACCTTGATCCCCAAACCAGGCAAAGACCCCCTCAAAAAGGAGAATTACAGACCGATTTCTCTAATGAATATGGATGCCAAAATCCTCAACAAGATCCTTGCTAATAGAATCCAACAGTACATTAAAAGGATTATCCATCATGACCAAGTGGGATTCATACCTGGGATGCAAGCATGGTTCAACACTCGCAAATCAATCAATGTGATACATCATATCAACAAGAAAAGACTCAAGAACCATATGATCCTCTCAATTGATGCAGAAAAAGCATTTGACAAAATACAGCATCCTTTCCTGATTAAAACCCTTCAGAGTGTAGGAATAGAGGGTACATTTCTCAATCTCATAAAAGCCATCTATGAAAAGCCTACTGCAAGCATTATTCTCAATGGGGAAAAGCTGGAAGCCTTTCCCTTAAGATCAGGAACACGACAAGGATGCCCACTCTCGCCACTATTATTCAACATAGTACTAGAAGTCCTTGCAACAGCAATCAGAAGACAAAAAGGGATCAAAGGTATCCAAATCGGCAAAGAAGAAGTCAAACTGTCTCTCTTTGCAGATGACATGATACTCTATATGGAAAACCCAAAGGAATCCACTCCCAAACTATTAGAAGTTATAGAACAATTCAGTAAGGTGGCAGGATACAAAATCAATGCCCAGAAATCAGTTGCATTTCTATACACGAATAACGAGACTGAAGAAAGAGAAATTAGGGAATCCATCCCATTTACAATAACACCAAAAACCATGCGTTACCTTGGAATTAACTTAACCAGAGACGTAAAGGACCTATATCCTAGAAACTATAGATCACTTTTGAAAGATATTGAGGAAGACATAAAAAGATGGAAAAATATTCCATGCTCATGGATTGGAAGAATTAACATAGTTAAAATGTCCATACTACCCAGAGCAATCTACACTTTCAATGCTATCCCGATCAAAATACCGAGGACATTTTTCAAAGAACTGGAACAAATAGTCCTTAAATTTGTATGGAACCAGAAAAGGCCCCGAATCTCCAAGGAACTGTTGAAAAGGAAAAACAAAGCTGGGGGCATCACAATGCCGGATTTCGAGCTGTACTACAAAGCTGTGATCACAAAGACAGCATGGTACTGGCACAAAAACAGACACATCGACCAATGGAACAGAATAGAGAACCCAGAAATGGACCCTCGGCTCTTTGGGCAACTAATCTTTGATAAAGCAGGAAAAAACATCCGGTGGAAAAAAGACAGTCTCTTCAATAAATGGTGCTGGGAAAATTGGACAGCTACATGCAAAAGAATGAAACTTGACCACTCTCTCACACCATACACAAAAATAAACTCCAAATGGATGAAAGACCTCAATGTGAGACAGGAATCCATCAAAATTCTAGAGGAGAACATAGGCAACAACTTCTATGACATCGGCCAGAGCAACCTTTTTCACGACACATCTCCAAAGGCAAGAGAAATAAAAGATAAAATGAACTTATGGGACTTTATCAGGATAAAGAGCTTCTGCACAGCCAAGGAAACAGTCAAAAAAACTAAGAGACAGCCCACGGAATGGGAGAATATATTTGCAAAGGACACCACAGATAAAGGACTGGTATCCAAGATCTACAAAGAACTTCTCAAACTCAATACACGAGAAACAAATAAACAAATCATAAAATGGGCAGAAGATATGAACAGACACTTTTCCAATGAAGACATACAAATGGCTAACAGACACATGAAAAAATGTTCAAAATCATTAGCCATCAGGGAAATTCAAATCAAAACCACACTGAGATACCACCTTACGCCAGTTAGAATGGCAAAGATAGACAAGGCAAGAAACAACAATTGTTGGAGAGGATGTGGAGAAAGGGGATCCCTCCTACATTGTTGGTGGGAATGCAAGTTGGTACAGCCACTCTGGAAAACAGTGTGGAGGTCCCTTAAAAAGTTAAAAATTGAACTACCCTATGACCCAGCCATTGCACTACTGGGTGTTTACCCCAAAGATACAGACGTAGTAAAGAGAAGGGCCATATGCACCCCAATGTTCATAGCTGCATTGTCCACAATAGCCAAATCATGGAAGGAGCCGAGATGCCCTTCAACAGATGACTGGATTAAGAAGCTGTGGTCCATATATACAATGGAATATTACTCAGCTATCAGAAAGAACGAGTTCTCAACATTTGCTGCAACGGACAGCACTGGAGGAGATAATGCTAAGTGAAATAAGTCAAGCAGAGAAAGACAATTATCATATGGTTTCTCTCATGTATGGAACAGAAGAACTAGGATGATCGGTAGGAGAAGAAAGGGATAAAGAAAAGGGGGCTAATCAGAAGGGGGAATGAAACATGAGAGACTATGGACTATGAGAAACAAACTGAGGGCCTCAGTGGGGAGGGGGGGATTGGGATAGACCAGTGATGGGTAGTAAGGAGGGCACGTATTGCATGGTGCACTGGGTGTTATATGCAACTAAGGAAGCATCGAACTTTACATCAGAATCCGGGGATGTACTGTACGTTGACTAACATAATATAATAAAAAATCATTAAAAAAAAAGATCTCACAGAGTTTGCATTGCTAGGTTGGGGGACCTGCTTGGGACCCATCACCCCTTCCTTCTTTCTTCTTTCTCCCTTGTGGAATGGGAAGGTCTAACCTACGCTTGTCCACCGTTTTATTTTGGAAGCACATAACTTGTCTGGTCTCCTAGGCTCACAGCTGGATAAATTCCACCTCAGGGTGATTCGACTTCCCAGGTCTCACCCATATTTGATTTAGATGGGACTTTGGACTTCAGAGTTGATGCTGGGACAAGTTAAGGCTTTGGGGGCTGATGAGATGGAAGGAATGTGTTCTGCATGTGAGGACATGAATTTGGCAGGGGTGGGGAGGGGGTGGGGTAGAATGTTGCGGACTTAATGTGCCCTCTAAAAATTCATTTGTTTAAACCTAATCCCAGATGTGATGGTATTTGGAGGTAGGTCTTTAAGTCACAAGGGTGGAGCCCTCATGAAGGGGATTAGTGCCTTCTTAAGAAGAGGCAGAGAGCTAGCTCACTGTCTTTCCAGCCTGAGAGAAGGCAGGAAGAATTTGGCGGTCTGCTGGAAGAGAACGGGCATGAGAACATGACCACCCTGCACCCTGATCTCGGACTCCTAGCCTCTAGAACTGTGAGAAGCAAGTTCCTGCTGTGGGAGCCACGCAATTTAGGGTGTACTGTTAGAGCGGCCTGAGCTGACTGTGACACCGTCCATGACACAGGATTCCTGGCTCCTCTCGGAGTTAGCTCAGGCTGCCGTAACAAAATACCATAGACAAGGTGGCTTAACCTTTAGGAATTTATTTATTTCTCACAGTTCTGGAAGCTGGAATTCCCAGATCAAGGTCCAACAAAATCAGCTGCTGGCAAGGACCCTCTTCCCGGCTTGCAGATGGCGAGTTCTCACTGTGTCCTCACATGCTAGTGAGCTCTGATCTCTCTTCCTCTTCTTGTCAGGGCACCAATCCTCTCCTGGGGGCCCCACCCTCATGACCTCACCAGAACCTAAGTACCTCCCAAAGCCTTCACCTCCAAATACATCACATTTGGGGGCAGGGTAGGGCTTCAACATATGAATTTGGCGGGGCACACATTCAATCTGTACAGCTCCTAAATAGAAACCTACATTTCTTTTCTGTAAATGTCCTCCCATTCCTTTTCCTTTTGTCTTTTTTCTTTTGCAGCGATGTGAACGCCAGGAAAATCTTGCCCTCGCCTTACCCCCTCCCACAGAGCCGGGAGCACAGCAGCACCAGCACATCCCTGGAAGGCAGGTCTGTCTTCTCCTCCCTCTGGTGCTGTGACAGCCCCTGCCATGGGTGGAAAGGGTCAAAATTGCCAGTTCTCTTCTCCCACATCCTGAGGAGCCCCTTGTCTGATAGCTGCACAGAGTTCAGGTCTGGCCTCCCCCCTGGGACTCTAGGAATACCCTGGAGTCTCTCACAGACGCTGAGTCCCAAAGCTGGGGAGTTTTCTCCCAAGGGTCTTTGCGGCCCTGTGCAGGCAAACTTGCTTCATGTATCCTTGTAAATAGATATAGCCAGGGCCATTAAAGGAAAGAAGAGCTGGCCCATGGGCTGTTGCAATAGCATAGCCCACTAGTCCCACCACAGCGTCCCCAGGCAGGGCAGGACAGAGAGTGGACAAGCCTAGCCTCAGGCCCTATGCACCGTTCACTGCAGACCGAACGAAGCTGAAAGGCCTCTCCCCAGCAGTGCTCTTTATGCCCTCTGGCTAGAACCCTTGAACACCCTTCTTCACCTACTCACCTCCCAAGCTGTCCAAGGGTGAGGTCCAGCCATGCCCCTCCCAGAGCCCAGACAGAAGGAACAGCTCCGCGCACCCCAGATTGCAGCTGGATGCCAACACAAACAATCACTCGTGATCATGGACAGCCCTTTATTATGTTCTGTCCTCACTACCTTCCAAGAGAGTGGATACTGTCACCTGCTGTATTGAGTGACAGGAGGAGGGGGACTCTTGGCAAGCCAGGAGGGCACTGCTATGAATTTTCTTTAGGGGCAATTTATTGGATGGAAAACAAAAAGGGAGAAAGGCACATACATTCTTCCTTTTTTAAGGGGATTTCTTGGAAATCCCACACTTCTTCTTACAAATCTCATTGGCTGGAACCTGGTCACCTGACCGCACATAGCTGCAAAGGAGGCTGGGAAATGTAGCATTTTTTTTTCAGCCACGGTAAGCTTCTCAGCTAAATATCATGTTTTTATGAAGAGAGGAGAGAATAGTTATCTGTCCCAGGAGCAACTAAGCCATGGTAGGGTACGGGGACACACAGGGCAGACGTCCTAAAGGATGTGCCATCTAAATTGGGTGCTGAAGGAGTCAGTCAGGCCCCAGGTGGAATAGACTTGGTGCGGGTGGGGGTTGGGAGGGATGGGGAAGGTGCTGAGACAAAACATATTCAACCATGCAAAGGTCTTGGAGGCGAGCAGTCCAGGGAAATGAGACAGCTAAAGCAAAGGCCCTGAGGCCAGAAGGGACTCATGTTATTGAGTAACAGAATAACAGAAGGAAGGTCAGGGTGGCCCCAGTATACTGGGGGCCAGTTCACACAAGAAGAGAGTTTGTGTTTCATTCCAAGAGTGATCCAAGAAGCCACTAAAGAGATTAAGGCAGGGGAGGACATGACGTGTTTGCATATGAAAGGATTGCTATGGCTTCGGCCCAGACACAGTGGAGGGGTGAGGAGGCCAACCCCTGTCCCATAGCCTCCTGGGTGAGATCCGGTCTCTGAACACGGAAAGCACTTTGGAAAGGTAAGCACAGAGTCCAGATATAAGGTGCAATGATGTGTAGCTTGCGGTTGTCCTCAGCACCCCTGAGAGGCCAGCGTCGTCCGTCCCACTCACCGGGGACAGCCAGACGGACTCCGACATCCTGGCATTCATCAAGGCCAGACAGAGCATTCTGCAGAAGAAATGTAAGTGCATCTTTCTCCAGGGCGTTGCTCACCCACCTTTGGGGGATGGAGGGGGAGGGCCAGAGCAAGAAGTGAGCTGAGAAGGAAGTAGGAAGCTTCCTGCATGTTCCTGAAACCAAAGGACTGATCTTGTGGTCACCTCACACGTGCCTGGCCTCCGCTTCCTCCAGGAAAAAGCTCCAGGAGGCAGCATCACAAACACCAAGATAGGCCCAAGGGGGTGGCGGGCCTAGGTGCTCCCACCCTGCTCTGCAAAGCTTGCCTCCTTCTTCCAGACCTTCACCTCCTTGTGTTCTCTGTCCCCAAAACCATTCACCTCTGTTTAGCCTTCTCCATAAGAGAAGGGGCTGAGTGATTGTTCGAGGACTTGAATCCCTGGCTAGAAATGTCACTCTCTAGGCTCTCTCATGTTGGAGCCTGGTTCTTACCAATGAGTTGTAGACATAATCACCATTTGAAGGCTCAGGCCTGAGGACACCATTAACAGTTAAAGAAGAAATACCTGTGATGTGTCAGACAACAGGAAGAGAAAGAAAAGGCCCTTCCTGGCCTTTGTCACCCTCATCCCCCCATCTCTCTCTTGGCAGCTGTGGACAGGCCTTCTCTTCTCCTGCCTCCCCTCTTCCCCAGAGACCCCCAGGGACGAGACCCAGGACCCCTTACCCCAGCCCTACTTTTAACCTCGTCCCAGTAGTAAGCCAAAGGCTACCAGCCGAGGCGAGCGTTGCTTTCCCGTGTCAACACCTTGATGAGTGAAATGGCAGACTTGGATCCTGTCAGGACTGACACCTGCCCCGGGAGGCCCACATTCGGTTTCACTGCCAGCTCTCTGCAGTTTAGACACTAGGAGGTCTGCACATGGATGGAGCATCCCAGGCGAGGATGCCGAGATGCCAGCCTGCCCACTGTTCTCTCTCGACCGGGTCTCTCTCTGAGACCTGAGATAGGCTGGCTCTGCCACCAGCCAGCTGTGACGCCGTAGCTCGCCTTCTCCCCTCTATTTCCTTGTTGAAAGAGGAAAGAACACCAACAAATACATAAGATCATTTGAGGTGCTGAGCTCGGGAGCAGGAGCCAGCTCAACAGGCCTTGCAGGCAAGGGCAAGGGCTTGGCTTCTATGCCAGATGGAGCGGGAGCTCCCTGAAGAATTTAAGCCAAGGCGTGACATGGTCTGACTGGGGCTTTGGCAGGCTCACCCCGGCCACTGTGCATAGCAGAGGCTATAGAGGCCCGGAATAGCAGTTACCCGGCTCCTGTGGGGGTCCAGGCACGGGGCGAGGGCAGCCTGGCCCCAGCAGCAGGTTGGATGTGAGTCGTAAAGGAGAGGAGAGCCAGGAGGGTTGGTGGTGGGCACCGGCTCTGAGCCGCTAACAGGACAGGGAGGCCATTAGCAGAAAGGCAGGGAGGTGTGGACACCAGAGGGAACTTGTTGGGGGAATTCAGAGTTCCAGTTGGCCCGTTCGAAGTTTCAGAAGCCCTCCTAGACCCCAGAGGAGATAAGTAGGCCCCTGAACACAAGTCTGGAGCTCAGCAGTGAGGTCCGAGTGGACTATAGTGCCGTGCCCCGAGTGAAATCCCTGTCGAAGAGAGCAAATAGGGTTATTGTAATCGCTGACACAGACTCCTGGGGCACTCTGACATTTGGAGGAGAGCAGGAAGATCCAGTCGAAGCTTCGGAGAAGGTTCGGCCAGGGCAAGAGAAAGGCCAGCAGGGGAGCGAGCGCGGCCTCAGGCAGACCTGCAGGAGATCGTGATCCAGGGGAGACGGGCGGTAGACCCCAGGGCTGCTGGAGGCTGAGGAAGCACAGATGGGAGGCTGCCTTCCAGCCACTCCACCTGTCACGGCAGCCTGGACAAGTGCCCTGTAGGCAGGGGACCGGGAGGACAAAATGCCCATTGCAGTGGTTGAGGAAAGAAAGGAAGGAGCGAGAGCAGAGGTGGGGAATGGGGCCAGCTGTCCCAGGGGCTGAGCTGGGAGGAGGCTGGGGATAAGGAGAAGCAGTGGTTATGCAGACTGGTTCACATGCTGGAAGGAAGGGTCCAGTAGAAGAAAGGAGGTGGGTGATGTGGGAACGAGGACCAAACCTGCTGGGGAAACTCTTCATGGAAGTAGAAGGCATGGCATCCTGGACTTCAGTGGCGAGAGGTTGGCATTTGGAGCTGGAAGACTCCCTTCCTCTGGAACAAATGCATAGAAATTAACCATCATTCGTTCCCTTGAGAAGTCGACACGTAAGCAACATTTTTAAGTTATGTTTACTCAGCTTTTGCTCACATAATAAAGACACTATTTCCAGCCCTCTCAGAGAAGAGACATAAACCCAAGGTCTATGTCAGGATGACATCCTCCTGCTAACACAGTGCCCAGACAGCACAGAAAGCTGTGCTGAAAGGCGGAACCCTCTTAGTGTACAGAGCCAAGAGTCTGATCCCCTTTTTGACAGGTGGGGAAACTGAGGCACGCAACGGTTGAATGGCAGAGCCAGGATAACCCAGCTTTTCTGTGCTCTCTCCATGTGGCCACACTGTCTTGAAAAGCTGCTCCGTGGTCAGTCGGGTGTTTGTCTCTTGGCCCCCACCCTCCCTGCAGCTGGGGAGCTTTGTTCTCCAAACAAATAGCAGCCTGGAAGCAATTCATCAAAACAAAAGTTCAAGGGTTCAATTTTTATTCTTTAGGGAAAAAACAATAATCTTGGGTTCTTAGTGACCATGAGGCTGCAAAGGAAGCTGAAGAAGGGTGACAGGGGGTCCCCGTTCCGCCAGGTCAGGTGCGGCCTCCCCAGTGGGCGGCAGATGGCCGGGTCCCACCACACAGCACTTTCCACGCAGCCCCTTTATCAGGCCTCTGCGTCAGGCCAATATGCAGGCCGGGCCCCAGGCACCCTCCCCAGCCAAAGCAAACACTTCCCTCTCCCCTGCGCTGGGCTGCCTCTGCTCTTAATTCAGTGGTGCTGTCTGTCTGCACTTCCTCCGGAGCGCTCGTTACGGGGCGTTTGTGACTGTCAGCCCGGGAGCAGGAGCCCAGAGAGCGAGATGTGACGTACGCCTCGCCCGAAGGCTCTTCCACCTCACCAAGGGCCAGGACGAATCTAGTTGATTTAGGATTCATGGAAAAGCTGTGGAACGTTTAAATCCCTGCCAGGGGCACATGCGGACAGGTATATATCCCCCGTACGGGGCATTCGTCATCCGTGGTGTCAAATCTGCTGTTTCTAACTGCCGAGGACGGCTTTAAAATCTGAGAAAATGAGGTTCACCCCTTTCTACAGTGCTTTTACTTTTTTTTAAAGATTTTATTTATTTATTTGACAGAGATAGAGACAGCCAGCGAGAGAGGGAACACAAGCAGGGGGAGTGGGAGAGGAAGAAGCAGGCGCACAGCAGAGGAGCCTGATGTGGGGCTCGATCCCATAACGCCGGCATCACACCCTGAGCCGAAGGCAGACGCTTAACCGCTGTGCCACCCAGGCGCCCCTCTACAGTGCTTTTAAAAAAAAAAAACTTCCTTAATTCCTGAGTTTGGAACTTTTTTGCGTCTAGACGGGAAACTTGACCTTGACCACTGTGCCCTCTTCTCCAGCTGGTGCCAAGAAGAGGCTCTGCGAAGTGCCTCAGGGCCCCTGCCACCCCCAATTCCTCCATCCCCACCCCGAGAAACCCTCCAGCTCTCCTTGGTGCAGGATCCCTCCCAGTGAAATAGAAAGAACCTAGAACTGGGAGGGAGGAGGCCCAAACGCAGGGCTCCTTGACCTCCGCCCCATGTGACCTTGGGCAGCTCACCTCCCCCGGCCCCCCACACATCTGTCAAGTTCACATGCTGTCTCCCTCTAGGTGGCCAGCCCCTCCTGAGATAACATCCATCAAAGTCCCGTCCAAACAGCCACGCGCCAGGGAGCCATTAGTGGGGAAACTGGCCCCAGTGGTAAAAAATGGCCCAACACAGTAAGGAGTGATTTCCTGTCCATGGTTTCTCTGTAGCCATACCCTCCAGTCTGGGAACCTACAGGCACAAAATCCCAGTTAGACTGACAGCTCCACCACTTCCCTGGGGCTCATCAGGTCAAGAATTGGCACCTTTTATCTGGGTTTGAGGTCTGTGCTGTGGGGCCCTCTGAGCCCTGCTCTGTGGCCGTCCTCCTCAGCCCCAGCCCTGCCCCAGTCACCATGGCAGACGTGTCTGGGGTGGAGCCAACTCAGACCCTGTGCTCGTTACCACTGGCAGCGCTGACGAACCCTGGCCCAGGCTGCAGGGGAAATGCCAGACCCGAGTGCCTGCTGGTGCCTGGTACCTGCCCTCCAGTCCTTGGTATAGACAGTCGAAAGCGGTGGGCTTCAGCCCTGGCTTCTTGTTCGTATTACCTGCTCCCTCCCACCACCCTTCTCTGAGATTCTGATTTAATCTGTCCTGGGAGGGCCCTGGGCATTGGGATTTCTACAGGCCCCCCGTAGGGGTTTCCAATGTGCAGCAGAGCTGGGAACCGTGGGTCCAGAGTGCCTGGAACGCATCCCCTTCAGATGCTCTGGGGTGCCTGGTGTTCTTCCTTCCCGCCCTAAGATTCAGTCAGAACAGCTAGGAATGTCTGAATGCTAAGGACCATCTCCATTTAATTAAACAGCCTGGGGTCTGGCACTCAGAATTAGATCGGAAGGACCACAGCCTTGAATTGTTTTCAATCTCTTCCTCCCCGTCACCTGCCACATTCAGTGTGGCACAGAGAATTACT
The DNA here is from genome assembly GCF_002007445.2 of Ailuropoda melanoleuca. Lineage (NCBI taxonomy): Eukaryota > Metazoa > Chordata > Mammalia > Carnivora > Ursidae > Ailuropoda > Ailuropoda melanoleuca. The sequence continues at coordinate 33,929,268 of NC_048222.1, read as the reverse complement.
GGGTCGTCCTCAGCGATGTCAGGCAGAACATGGCCCTGCTCCCCAACCCGCCCCCCCTTGGCCAGGTCCCCACGGCCACACTCGGATGGCCGCAGCCGTCCATCTCTCCGCCTGCTGCAGTGGTTTGAAACACTATGCTCCCAAGCCCTCTGGCTTGGCTTATGATAGCCAAACTTTGAAGCAAATTAACTGCTTGTCGCTCATACCATTCCTTTCACACGTTAACGTGCTGGGAAATCTAGAGGTTTTGTTAAAAGGTAGGTTCTGGTCCGGTAAGTCTGGGTTGGGGGCCAACATTCTGCACTTCTGAACAAGCTCCCTGGGGCTGCCAGTGCTGCCGATCGACACCTTGAGGAACAAGGAGCCGTGCTGGCCACCTGCTTCTTCCGGGTACCTCATCCGCTTATCGATCTAGATATTCGGAAAGTGAGGCCCAGAGAACGATCATGATTTGCCCAGTCACACCACAGATTGGGGACTGCCCTGGCTAGAACTCAGGGGCCCTGGTTCTTAGCCCAGAGAACCCTTCTCCCTGTCCAGCCGTGCAGTTGGGGGAGCCATCCTGGAATGGAATGACTCTCAGGAGCAAAAAGCAAGAAGAGAATCTCTTGGAGAGTTCAGCAGGGGTGTCTGTGAAAAACCATGGGGTTGGACAATGAGTATGGGTCCTGGCTCAGGGAGATAAAGCTTTTGCAGAGGGCAAAGGAGGCATCGTCCTGCAGAGCTGGGGGAATAAATGCAGCCCTTGGGAGTCGGGGCACTGGGAGGCGTGCTGCCGCAGAGCCGAGGGGAATGGCCTGCAGCCTCCCCCCACCCCGCTGTGCCCTTCAATCCATGGAGAAATTCCTGCCCCATGCATAGCCTAACCAAGAACATCCCGTGTCCTTCCAGGTTTCCAGTAGGTATCCAGCCATGCACTGTGGCAGCAAGAACAGAGTACAGATGAAGGAAGGTGTTCTCACTCACCCTGGCATCAGACGTGATCTGTGGGCTGCTGGGAGCAACCAGTGATTTTGGCTCTGATAGAAGGAGCCGTGTTTCCTTCGGGACGGTGTCCTGGAGGCTGCCGTCAAGGCTGGGGCTAGGGCTTAGGGTGCCGTCCTTGCTGTGGGTGCTGGAGACAATGCCTGGGTGCCAGGGGCAGGTCAGGGACTTCTGCTCACTCTTTTTTTTTTTTTTAAGATTTTATTTATGTATTTGACAGAGAGAGACAGCAAGAGAGGGAACACAAGCAAGGGGAGTATGAGAGGGAGAAGCAGGCTTCCAGCGGAGCAGGGAGCCTGATGCAGGGCTTTTTCCCAGGACCCTGGGATCATGACCTGAGCCGAAGGCAGATGCTTAACAGACTGGGCCACCCAGGCACCCCTTCTGCTCACTCTTGTCGTGATGCTTCACACAGTTGATTATAAACCCGGGACATTATGAAATAGTACCATCAGAATGTAGTGGCAGGGGGAGCTCATGCTGATAGAATATGGGAGAAATGATAATCCGTTATTTTGAGCTACCCACCAGCCAGGTTTAGGAGCCCAGGAATGGCTGCAGCAAGCCAGAGTGTTGGAGCCCAAGACAAAGCAGAGGGATATAAAGCAACGTGATGGCCAGTCCTGATCTCCCAAACCAAACCTTCCACCATCACCCTCACGTCCCAGATGACCCATTCAGGCAGCACCAGAATCAGCTGTATTTCCAGGGAGCCACCCACCTGGCAGGATCCAAGGACATCGCTGCACCCCAAGAGCAGGAGATGGCTCCTGGGAGCTCTGCAGAGAGCTTGAGAGTGGGCAGTACGGGCACCTGGGGCCTCACACCCTCACCCAGCCACTTGGGGCTCTGCAGGTTTTGGGCTGAAACCTCCCACTCCCACCAGGGAATCAGAGCTGCTGGGGACTTGCCTCAGTGAGTCTTTTCAGCTGCAGAATACAGACCCAGGGGAGGGTGGGCCAGCCCCCAGAAGGCCCTCGGAGAACTGCCACCCAGCCTGTGTAAAGGTCCCAAGCCAGCTGTAGGTGGGGAGGGGTGTGGAGTGGGGAGAGGAATGGCACCCACGATGAAGCTGAGTGAATAAAAGTGTCTGTCTGCCACTCCCACTATCTCTGTCCTGTAAATACAGGACCTGCCACCCCAGAGAGAGAGCAGAGAGAAAATGCATGTAATCGGCTTGTTCTCTCTCCTTGCCAGGACTGGGTAAGAGGATCGTGCAGGAGAAGGAAGATGATCACATTTCAGAGCCAGGCTGCCCATAGCGCCCCTCTAATCTACACCCTCATTGATAACATTAGAAACCTGAAACAGAGGGGAGGGGCTGGCTTCTAAGAGCTAGTCAGCGGCAAGAGTCCCCTCCTCGCGGAGCTTTCCCTGACCCCCCCAACTACAGCCACCACCATTTCTCTGTTTCATTTTCCCCGTCAGTACGTGACATATCATCTTTCTTTATTTGCTTATTTTTTTATGGCCTGCCACCCCTCGCCCCAAGACTAAAGGCTCCATGACAACAAGGACCTATATGTCTTGCTCACCACCGTGTTCCCAGCACAAGTTGGTACTGAGTAAATACTCCTTCAAGTAATGAGCAGCAGGGTCAGAACCCAGATCTCCTACTTCTTGGGCCTGCATCTGTCCCACACCTTTACTCTGGCTCTGCGACTGAGGCCCATCGAGTCAGAGTCCAGGCTCTCTGGTCGACTTCTGGCCCTCATGGTTCTGTGGCACATAGTAAGTCCTCCATAAAGTCTATAGAACCCAGGAAGATCCAGCCTGATCCTGGAAGCCTCCCCGAGTCCACAGGGCAGACACGTAGCAAACAGACACACTCAAGAGCGCGGAAGGCAGCATGGAGTTGGCCAGAGCCCCTCGGAGACAGCCTCGGTGTACCTAGCACATCTGAGTGCCTTTGGCCCTCTAGAGCTGGTTGAAGTCTATTGACTTTAGAACTCTTGCTGAGAATTTATCTCCAGGATCCAAAGGCCTTATTGACAGAGATGTGTGGTATGGCCCCACGCAGGGTGTGAATCCACCTCCTGGAGCAATCACAAAGGCAAGAGAGGAAATGAAGAAGAGACAAAAACAGACAACTGGGCCCTGGTGTCCTGCCGAGAGTCATATACAAAGTGTATGCAGCCACTGGAGAGGAAGCCTCTCTCCGAAGGTCCCCTCCCAGTGGAAGCTGGGCCTTTGACGTGGACATAGGCTTGAACACGGTGCATCTTCTCCAAAATTCCCTGGCCTCTAAAAGGGGAAACATGGATACGAGGCTCTGGAAAGACTGTCCAGCAATCCTGAGCTCTGAGTTCACTCCAGGCCAAACTGTGGAGCTTTCCAAAACATCTTCTGGCAAGCAGCCTGGCCAGTGACTCCAGCCCAGTCCCTACTAGAATTCAATTTGCGCTGCTGTTCGTTTGACAGAGGATGTGAGGAGGAGGGCAGTTTAGATGTTAGGAGGAGGGCCTGCTCAGATCTTGCTAAAAGGGATTTTAGGAAGCAGATAGAGAAACTGTGGTAGATCAAATAGCCAGTCTTAAGACTTTACCGCCTGTAATAAAATTACACATCCAAAGCTTTGCCGTGGCCTCGTGGTGGCAGGATATACTTTCCTACCCCTCAGATTTGGGCTCGGTCCTGTGACGTGCCTTGGGCCATGGGATGTTAGCAGACATGATCAAGCCTTGCATGCTCGGGCTTGCTTCTTTGCACTCCAGGGATCTGCCTTGAGAGGAACATGACCGGGATGGGCGCTGCCCCTTCAGCCTCCATTCCAAAACATACGGAGAGTAGATCTGAGCCCAGCGCACAACATGGAGCCAAGCCCAGCTGACCTGTAAGCCTAGAGCAGAGCTTCCCTTTCAAGCCCAGCCCAGATCAGCTGAACCCTGGCTGAACCAAAGGTTCATGAGAATAAATGCTTGTTGACACAAGCCACTGAGACTTGGGGTGATTTGTTATGAAGCATTAATTGGAGCAATAGCTAACAGACACAGATATCGAAACCCAGAAACGGTATATGTCCAAACGCAGAATTTCTCAGAGTTCACTGTTTCTTTCCATGCTGCCTCCTGAAATGCACTTGAGAGTAAGCTGTGTGTAAAAAAGTAAGACACCACTCATGGTCATGGTAGAGCAACAGGGACCTGACTTACCCTCCTGCTTGAAATTACTGAAAACTAGACAAAATGTATAAAGCAATGGAAAAAGGCAGTACAGGACACTGACCCCCAAGAGAAGGGAAACAAGTGAGGTGAGCCCTGTGATTGCAGAACTTACTGCATGCAGGGCTTAGGCCTCAGTCCAGGAAAAGGCCACCAGGGGGCACCAAATGGTTTCCTGAGTTGAGGAACTGGTATCGGGTCCAGGGAGGCCGTGGTGGCTTCTGTTGGTTGGCAAGGTCAAGTACAAGGGATGAGCGAGCTGCAGACGGGGAGAGCGGACAGAGTCCGAAGATCTCCAGAGGGTACTCTCAAGTCTTCAGCTCACGGCTGAGCAATGCATGCAGGGGAGGAGATCACTCAGGGCTGGGGAAAGAACCACCAGAAAAGAGCAAGAGAAACGATTTCCAGAAATAACACAGGGTTGGGAATAGTTCATGCTCCCAACAGCCACAGTAGAGAAACACTCTCACAGAAGAGTCATTGAACAGAAATCATGTAAAGGTATTGCCATGGACGTGGGGCCAAATGAGCTATAGATCAAAGCTATTCCGGTCCTGCCTAACAAAATATAAAAAATAAGCCTCAAGAGAGTCAAACTGCTTTCAGTGAGTTTCCAAACAAAGCTCTAAAATATTTAAACCAGGGGCCCCTGGATGGCACAGTCGGTTAAGTGTCTGACTCTTGGTTTCGGCTCAGGTCATGATCTCAGAGTCGTGAGATCAAGCCCCATGCCGGGCTCCAAGCTCAGAGACGAGTCTGCTAAAGTTTCTCTCTTCCTCTCCCTCTGCCCTCCCCCACTGCCCCCGGTGCTCGCATGCTTGGGCTCTCTCTCTCTCAAATAAATCTTTTTAAAAAAATATTTAAAAGAATAAAAAAAAAATCGAACACCTAGCAATGTAGAAGTGGCACCCGGTAAAAAAAACCAAGCTTTCAAAGAAGCAGGAAAATATGGCCCATAGGAGAAAAACCAATCGAAAGAATTAGAAACAGAACCAGGAATGACACAGATGATTGAATTAATAGACACGGACTTTTTTGTTTTTTAATGCACTGGGTATGTTTTTAAAATATAGGGAGAAAGATGCCCCTTGTAATTCCTTAAGTGTAAACATGACTCAATCATCTCGTCGTTCTTTTAACAAGGATGTGCCATCCACTGTGCTAAGTTCCATTCAGAGGGGACCAAGACAGAGGAAGTGCCAGCCCTCTTAGAACTTACATTCTAATTAGGGAGATGGACAACAAACAAATAAACAAGGGCATCGGAGCTAAGAAGAGGTTGGGGTGGGATAGGATAGGTCTGGGCTCACCGTCAAGGTGGGTAAGAGTGTGAGAGCCGGGGCAGGGTACCGAGATGAAAGTGGGAGAGGCAGGCTCAGAACTAGAATGGCAGGTCAGGCGTTTGATGATGTGAAGATGCCTGGCACTGAGCCGTTGATTAGGAATGCAGAGCATGGCAAATAGAGGGCTTGGGGGATTTGATCCATCGAAGAATATGGAGGGAGAGAGTATTTCATGATGTGTGTCCAGGGTTCTGCCAGGGCAACAAGGCAGAAGAGGTATGGAAAGGTTGGCTGTGAGTGTTGGAAGTTGAAAATGTCCATGTAAAATGGGGGGGGGGGAGAAATAGCATTTCCTTTAACACATATTGCATGTCCAGTGTGGCAAGTGGCCCCTGGCTGTGGCTCTGGATGCTTCTGTCAGGGCAAGGGGGGAGGTGGCAAACTTTTTTAGGGTTAACTGCTCTATTTGGGTTTCCATGGCCAAGTGCCAGCGTGCAGGGCTGAGCCAATTTTATGCATATTGAGGGGGACTCAGAGCAACCAGCAAGCAGAAACCTGGTGGGGGATCCCTCCCTCTCACTTCACTCAACTCCTTGTCTTGAGAAGGCAGCCCTTCCCCAGAGCAGCCCTATCCCCCCTGCACTCCCTGTCCCAGGTGTGAGATCCTAGTGTCATCTCTCCTTTGAAGTATCTTTTGGGTTTGCCTTTTCCATGGGTTTCCTTAGAGCCAGGCAAGGAAATGCCCTCAGCCATGCCTCAGATTGCTGACACTTTGAAGTGCCTTACTGGAAAGTTTCTAAATCTCCTTCCAGCTCTGGCACCTGCCATGGCCAACAGTGTCATCAACCAGGCCCATGTGGGCCTCGTTCCTTTTTGTCCCTTCAGGTTATTCTTTTTTTTTTTTTTTAAGATATTATTTATTTATTTATTTGACAGAGCACAAGCAAGGGGAGCAGCAGATAGAGGGGGAGGGAGAAGCAAGCTCCCCTTAGAGCAGGGAGCCCGATCAGGGGCTTGATTCCAGGACCCCGGGATCATGACCTGAGCTGAAGGCAGACACTTAGGCAACTGAGCCACCCAGGGGCCCCTCTTCAGTTTATTCTTGCATGGGGTGGTTGACCAGATGCCCCAAGGCACTCCAGGATTCTTGCCTGTAGAGTTGTGCTGGGGCTCTCTGGTCAATCCTTGGTTCCAGAAGAACAGCCTGGTGAGCAGATCATTCCACTGGCTGGTGCAGCATTCCACTCATGACATCGCTCAAGACTGGGCCACCAGAATGGCGCTGACCTGCTCACTTGAGCGATTCTTAGGTAGGACAAAGAATCTTCGCATGCGCTGAATGGACAACAAACAAATCCATGAGTACCTGTTGTCTGCTACACTCTAAACCTTCACCGATAAATCATTATACCTCACGTGGACTCTTGAATTTGGCACAATTTTTATCGAATTGCTCCTGTAGACAGGGGCAGGCCTGGCATTGTCCATACTCACAGTTCCTCCATTCACTACATCTCTCAGGCCCCGGGGAGGCTCTGCTCCTCCCTGCAGCCAGGATGGACCATAATTTGGTCAACACCCCACACCCACACCCTGGTCTGTGTCTTCCCAGGCTTATTTCTGCTTTTGCTCCAATGCATCTTGTAGCTCTGAGTTTTTCCATAGTATGCAGACATAAGGAAACATAGGGGCTTCTTTCATATGGGGTATCTGATGGAGCCCTTAACAACCCCTTTTCCTCGTTCAGATTTAGTGGCGCTCGATAGACAGGCATGTTCTTCCCGCTCCTGTCATCTCCCAAGGGCATTTGTCTGACAAGCTGAACGACTCCTTCATTCATTTCCACAAACGAGCTATCGCCCTGCAGGGTTTACGACTGTAATTACAACTCAGAGAAAGGGATAGAGAACGAAGAGTCTGACAGACGCTGGCAGTATCCCCCAGCTCACCTGGAGGTCCCTTGTGAACAGTCCCCATCCACACCGAGAGCTTCCCATCTCAAGTACCTATCCGTCTCTACCTGAAGGTTCTCTTTGGGCGCAAGGGCACTCTCAGCCCATGTGCAGGGCCGGCCAGCCGCGCAGGAGTTAGCCTCTCCTGGAACAATCTTCAACTAATGAGGGGTAGGGGCTGCTGGATAAACACCCCCAGCTTCCTCGCCTCCTTGTGGGACAACTCTGAAGTGTGTCCCACACAGTGTCCCAGAGGTCCCCAGCGGGGCTGAGCCCCAGCAGCCCACAGCGGTCACCTGTTGAATAACTCACCTTGTATTGACTGCCCCCTGTCTCTCCTCCCCACTCTCTTGGGATTGTCTCCTGGGATCACGTCCCCCATGAACGGCTCACACCCAGATTTTGCCTCAGGGTCTGCTCTGAGGTGAGCCCAATGTGAGCAATGGCATCTATTTCAAAATCACAAGTGGGGAGTGGGGGGCTCTTGCAATCAAGCCCTCGGGGCCGGTAAAAGTGGGAGCCCCATCCCCAACTTCTTCCAGAGCCCTGCTCTCCACAGCGCCGCATACTGGGGCACAGGGAAAGATTTCATGTGAGAAAGGAATCCTGCTGCTCTAAAAAACACCATGGAAAATCTGAACAAGGTCAATACCAGGTGTGTGTGTTTGTTTTAAGCCTTTCCCTCAAATCACCCCTCAGCTTTCTCCCTCCTCTCTGCTGGCCACACTGCTGGACTGGACCTCCCGGCGGCCACACTCTGTGGCCATGAGGGCAAAGCCTCACACAAACCTGTACCTCCCCTGCCCCCACACAGGATGCTGCCCCACACCCCTCGCTGTGGGGGACATCCAGGAGGAGCCGGGACCACCACACCAGGACCCGTCCTGTCGCTCTGGCGCCCTGGTGCCGCCAGTCCGGTGCGCGCAGGGAGGCAGCGTCTGAACCCGGGCCCCTTTCCTCCGCTTGCCCTTTTCCCCACAGGGGACGTCCCTGGGGCAGTTGGGCCTTATCTTCTCCCTCCAGTTCCGGTTTGGAACGTGGCCTTTTTCACTCGTGCGGATAGGTTCCTATCGAGTGGCTCCCTGAGCGAATGCCGATGTTGGTTGGCCGGTGGCGGTCTGTCCTTTTCCTTATCTCGGGGCTCATTCAGATGGAAAGGGGCCCCGGCCCAGCTGCTCTGTTTACTTTGCATTCTCTGCCCATTGTACACGAAATTGATCTGAGAGGGGTTTTGTTTTTCTTCTTTTTCCTCCAATCTCCTTATTAGTTCAGCCTCAGAAAGCCCCTTATCACTGCCGGATGTCAGGCCACACTCTGCCCCCAGGCCTGGCCAGGTTCGACTCTCCATTAATTGATTTTGCCCTGCCCACTTGGGGAGCACAAATTGGCTCTGCCCATTAGCAGCAATAATTCCCTGAAAGGAATGATAAATCATGCCCTGTGTCCGTCCATCCCTCACAGCGGCCTGTGCCCACGTGGGAGGTGTCGGGCAGGGAGAGGGAGCGCTTCATGGCCAGGGGAGGTCCCCACCGTCATGCAGGTTCTGCCCTGAACCCGACCTGGGGAGGCCTCAGCTAACAGAGGAGTGGCTGAAATAGGTCCCAGTACAGAGGGCTCAATGAGTGCAATGAATGAATACAGGGAGAGAGAAAGAGGACTGCCTCTGTGGTGTGCGTGGCCTTGAGGGCCTCTTGACTTGACCCCCATCCACCAATTCCGCCATTATATTAACCACCCTTTGCCTCTGTGGCCTTGGGGTTTTCATAAGGACCCCCCATTAAATGGGAAGTGCTCCTAAGAAGGACTCTATCTAAACTCCAGTTGGGTCTCTGGGTGTCTATAAAAAGTGAGCGTGAGAACAGGATGCGGGGTGGGGGTGCAAGCAGAAGAGAACATGGGAAGGGGAGAGCGAGCGGGCAGGCGAGGGGGAGACAATGTTGCCGGCACGCAGGAGGGTCTCAGGAGGTAGGCCACAAGTGAATGGAGTGTCTCGCCCCCGGTGAACCTGCCCAGGACCTGACTCAGCCCTCCCTCCAGCCCAACACATCAGAGACATACCTCGGGCACCCATCCCTGCACCCACCCCTTTCTCCCACTGACATAGTCCACACTCTTCCCCTTCATTTCCTTCCACCAGAACTGCCACCATTACGTGTGGCCGGTGTCCAGACCCATCAGGGACGCTCGGGCTACAAAGGTTGCTAAGACCTGCCTGAGACCCCAGAGCCCACAGATGAGCTTTCTAAATGACACACAAAAGAACTCCTCACACGTTGAGCTTCTCCAGGGCAGTAAGAGAGATTATTACACAGTCTTGCAGGCATAACCACGAGCCTAGCTTAAAGTCAGGCACTAGCAAGTCTGTAATGATGAGATGGTGGCCAACACCCTGTCGTCCCACCTCCCCAGACCACAAAGGAAAGCCAGTCGAGGGTGAGTCTCATGAATCTTGGCGCTTCCTTCCTCCTTGGAGATGAGCGCACATCCCAGCCTGGTGCTGTCTGGGAAGGCTCTGGGTGTGGAAGAGCCTCGTATAGGACAGCTTGCCATCCCCAGGGGGCTTTGCGGAACCCACAACTAGCAGGACGGCAGAGAAGGCAGCCTCCACACGAGGCCAGGCCCCACCTAGACCCTGGGACGGATGAGGTCCTTCGGAGGACACGGAGGACACCACGGCCTGCCCTTGGGACTGGTCACAGCGCTGGGATGTCCCCATGCACGGCCTCCCCATCCTGCCCGCACCTGCCCTCTGTGATTTGCTGTGGTTGTGGTTTGGGCCACAGAGCAGATTGAGAACCCTATGACATTCCGCTCTCTGGATCATCCCCGTACTAGAAATGGTAAAATTCTCCCCCTTTTACTTTCTACAATCTCTCTGTCTTCCCCTCCCTCATCCTGGACATACAGTCCCTATGGAGGAGGTCTCTGCCTCCCCATAACCCCTTCCAAGTGACAGCTGTCCGTGTGCGGCTCTCAGGCCCCTGGCTGGACCAGAGCGGCTGAAGGTGGTGCGTGACGCAAGGACGACAGACACCTGTGAAGTGGCCCGTGTGAGAAGGGGCCCTCGGACACTTGGCGTCACCCCAGAGGACCTGAGGCAAGAAGTACCGAGAGAAGGAAGCAGGGAACACAGCAGCTGACGTTGACTGGAGGCCAGGGGTCCCCCTGGAGCAGAGTTCCGAGCAGAGGGAGGGAATGGCCTGATGGCTGGGACGAGTGGAGGGGCCACCCCGTGAGGAGAGGGGGCGCAGACCGTTAATGGTCAGGAGTGGAGACACAGGCTCAGTTGTTCCAGAACGCTGGCAGCTCCTGGCTTCCTACCACTAAATTATTTCAATTACTTAAGATAAATGGAGTGTCTTCTTATTCCTTCCATACCAAATAAGCCTTGAACAATGAAAACAACAACGACAATGGCAAAAACTTGTATAGCCCTCGGGAAGTAACACGAAACCTAACAGTGGATTGAACAAACAGGGTGCGTGTTTCTAACGTTTTTGAAATCTAGATAGGCGCGTGCAGAAATCGGCTGAGCGTCTTTGCAACACTCTTTTTTTTTTTAATGATTTTTTATTATATTATGGTAGTCACCGTACAGTACATCCCCGGATTCCGATGTAAAGTTCGATGCTTCATTAGTTACATGTAACACCCAGTGCACCATGCAATACGTGCCCTCCTTACTACCCATCACCAGTCTATCCCAATCCCCCACCCCCCTCCCCTCTGAAATCTTCAGTTTGCTTCTCATAGTCCATAGTCTCTCATGTTTCATTCCCCCTTCTGATTTCCCCCCTTTCTTTATCCCTTTCTTCCCCTACTGATCATCCTAGTTCTTATGTTCCATAGATGAGAGAAATCATATGATTAATTGTCTTTCTCTGCTTGACTTATTTCACTTAGCATTATCTCCTCCAGTGCCATCCATGTTGCAGCAAATGTTGAGAATTCGTTCTTTCTGATAGCTGAGTAATATTCCATTGTATATATGGACCACAGCTTCTTAATCCAGTCATCTGTTGAAGGGCATCTCGGCTCCTTCCATGATTTGGCTATTGTGGACAATGCAGCTATGAACATTGGGGTGCATATGGCCCTTCTCTTTACTACGTCTGTATCTTTGGGGTAAACACCCAGTAGTGCAATGGCTGGGTCATAGGGTAGTTCAATTTTTAACTTTTTAAGGGACCTCCACACTGTTTTCCAGAGTGGCTGTACCAACTTGCATTCCCACCAACAATGTAGGAGGGATCCCCTTTCTCCACATCCTCTCCAACAATTGTTGTTTCTTGCCTTGTCTATTTTTGCCATTCTAACTGGCGTGGTGGTATCTCAGTGTGGTTTTGATTTGAATTTCTCTGATGCCGTTCCCTCAAGGACACGAGGTGGCTGGGCAGGGCCAGTCCTCTGTGTGTGTGTGGGGGGGGGAACTGGGACCAGCTGCAGCTGAGCCCTCCGTGGGGACAGAGCAGCCTTACTTCACACCTCCATGGCGGGCACCACACACATTTGATTGGCCAGAACTGGGTCACATGGCCACCCCAGCAGCAAGGGAGCCGCGAAGGGGGTGCAAGGGACACCATCAATCCTCTGATCCCCTCCCCATTTTTGTGCCTCTCTTACGTTCTTTAATGTAATGTTCTTTTTTTGCTCCCAATGGCCTGGCCTGCCAATGACCTGGGACTCCAGTGGATGGTTCACAGGCTCCTGGAGCCGTTCTGCCTCCTGGTGTGTGGAGCCAGGGATGCCTCCACAGCCAGCCGGTGTGGGACCATGAAAGCCCGGCTCCCTTGCTGCCCCCTGGGACTCACAGGGTGTGCTTTCCGCCCCCGGGGCTCTCCAGGAACCAGGCGGAGCTTGGACTACGGTCCCTGTGTGGCCCTGCCTGCCCCACCTTCTTATCAGTCTTGCCCTAGTCCACTGCTCATCCCTAAACTCCCCTCTCAGGGTTGCTCCTGGGAACTCAGCTGAGAGTGCCGGGGAGCAGGGTTATGGCAGGTTAGACCTGTCACGCTCCATTGCTTGGAGCTGACAAGTACACAAGTGGGGCTCTGTTAGCCAGGAAGGGGGGAAAGATGTGGACAGGAGGCTCAGGTTGTCCACTGCCCCAGCTCATCACAGAAAACGTGAGCAGGGAACTTGGTTCCCCACACACTGTCGGTGCAAATGTACAACGGTGTGGCCACTGTGGAAAACAGTCTGGAACTTCTCAAAAAGTTAGAGTGACCACATGACCAGCACTCCACCCCTAGAGACAAAAAAACATACATCCTCACAAAAACTTGTCCATCAATATTCGTGGCAGCATTATTCATAATAGCAGAGAAGCAGAAACAAACCAAATATCTATCAACTGATAAATGGATAAATAAAACACTGCTCTATCCATACAATGAACTAGGACACAGCTATAAAGAAGGATGAAGTATTGACACGTGCCATAGTATGGAAGACACGTGCCATAGCACCGATGACACATGCCATAATATGGAAGAACCTTGAAAACATTACACCAAGAGGCCAGACACAAGGGGCCACATATGATGTGATTGCATTTGTATGAAATGTCCAGAATAGAGAAACCCAGACAAAAAGCAGACTGATGGCTGCCTGAGGCTGAGGGGGAAGGCTGGGTGGGTGGGGGATGATAGCTAAAAGGAGACAGGGCGTTGTGGACTCATTGGACTCAATGTGGAGATAGTTGCGTAATTCTGAACGTACTAAAAACCACTCAATTGTGTACTTTAAAATTGCGAATGAAGGGCACCTGGGTGGCTGAGTTGGTTAAGTGTCTGCCTTCGGCTTGGGTCATGATCCTGGGGTCCTGGGATCAAGCCCCACATTGGGGGTCCCGCTCAGCAGGGAGTCTGCTTTTGCCTCTGCCTCTGCCCTTCCCCTCCACTCCTGTGCGCGCTCTCTCTCTCTCTCTCTCTCGAATAAATAATAAAATCTTTTAAAAAATAAATGAATGAAAGTGTGAATGATATGGTATGTGAATTATATCTCAATAAAGCTATTGCAAATACACAAGCAGAGAAGAGAAAGAGAGGAAAAGACCCTGGATTCCCCTCCCCTGAGAGAGCCCCTGTGAACATCTCAGGCCAGGATATACTTTTAGCTTCTTTTCTATTCACACGTACATCTTACCAGTGTAGTATGCTCTGAAGGGAAGGTGCTAAAGGATTTCAAGCACAGAAAACTATCAGCAAAAGCTATGAAGCAAATGTGTCCGATTAAGAGCGTCAACCCCGGTACCACTCCCGATCGAGGCCGTGATGTGTCTATCTGCTTTGCCCTGATTTGTCACCCAGTTTATGTATCCTCAGGGTCCCCCAATAGGTAGGTCAATCCTCCCAGCCCCATTCTATAGCCAGGGCAACGGGGCACAAGGCATAGTCACACCGATCCTTATTTACTTTTTTAATAAGATTTTATTTATGTATTTATTTATTTTAGAGAGACAGCACGAGTGGGGAGGGGCAGAGGGGGAGGAGGGAGAGAATCTCAAGCAGACTCCACGCTGAGTGGCGAGCCCGACTCAGGGCTCAATCCCAGGACACTGAGATCATGACCTGAGCTGAAACCAAGAGTCAGATGCTCAACTGACTGGGCTTCCCAGGTGCCCCCCCAATCCTGATTTCTTCCCAGCTTTGGGGCCTGAAGCGTCATGGGTGAAAAACTGGGGGCTGCAGAGGGCACTCCTTCAGGCCTGGGCAGAACGAGGGGGGAGCATCTGATTTGGTCCAGAAACACCCATCCAACCTAGAGGCAGAGGGTAAGACAAGATGGCCTCAGGAGGACCCTGTAGGTCTGTTTGAGGGGTCCATGCTGCTGACCTGTGCTCTCCATGGTGGAAAAAAAAAAAAAAGGCTGGTTGGGGGTGGCAAACCTGTTTGCACTGGACGCACTTAGTGCAGCCGAGCCGAGCTGCACTGTTCAAACAGACTGCCCGGCCTCCAGACACCTGTGCTGAGGAGGGTGAGGAGGGCGAGGCAAGCAGGAGGCTGGGCACGGGTCCCTGGGCGCTTCCCACCTCTCCTCCTAGAGCGAGCCCCACCGCCCGGCAGAGTCCTGGCCACGCCATGCCCCACGCCATGCCCCACGCCAGGCTCTGCAGCTGCTGGGGCGGCCGGGTCCTGCCCCTGCTGCTGGCCTATGTCTGCTACCTGCTGCTGGGCGCCACCGTCTTCCAGCTGCTGGAGAAGCAGGCAGAGGCTCAGTCCAGAGACCAGTTCCAGTTTGAGAAGCTGCGCTTCCTGGAGAATTACACCTGCCTGGACCAGCGGGCCCTGGAGCAGTTTGTGCAGGTGAAGGGGGGAGGCTGGTGCAGGACGGCGGGCAGAATGCGGGTCCTCGTGGCGGGTCCAGAGCTACCCCCCAGGGGCTGCCGCCCTGCTCAGAAGCAGCGCGTGGTGGGAGCAGGGAGCCAGCCGAGACCTGGTGCTGGATTCTGGCCCCAGGTCTACAACTGGATTGCCGTGTGACATTGAGCAAGTCGCTTCAGCTCACTGGTCCCAAATGTCCTTGTGTAAAGGGTGAGAATAGTCTCTTGGTGCTGCAGACATTACGGCAAATCCGAAGCACTTTGTAAGCTGCCACTTGCCGCATCCGTGTGAACTGTGTGTCAACGTTGTCAACACTGCAAATTTCCTTCTCCCATGCTCTGCCCTTCCCCCACCCCAACTCCAGGGCTGCTAAAGCTTCTGTCCTCTCCCTGCTCACAGCCCTGTGCTGATCACACTTGAGGGCTGTGGGGGCGAGAGACACAAAGAAAGATCAGGAGCAGCCGCCATGCTGGCCTTCCCCGGCCTGGTAAGCAGTGGCCGGGGTGACAGCTCCACCAGCAAGGTGTCCGTGGGGGGGTCTCTCTGGTGGCAGAGCGGGTTGCCCCCCTACCTGGACCCCTTCTGCTTCCCTGCACAAACTCTGGGCCCCAACACCCTCTCTCGAGGAAGCAGGGCAAACACCAGGTGTTGTGATTGCCTTCAAGACCCGGGCCCAGTGAATGACAACACCCACCACAAAGCAACAAACCAGGTGCAGAGTGGTCACAGAGATAAACGGCACATAGCGAGCATTTACAGCATCCCTGAAACAGTGGGAACAGGGTCATGGTAGTGGTGTCAGACCAGTCACGATCCATCCGGAACCATGCATTTTATGTGTGTCCTCCTAACAACCGATTCCCATCCCTGTCTCCAGTCGGCAGATGGAAACTGAGGCACAGAAGGGTGGAGTGTTGGCAAGACTGCACAATGAGTGGTGGAGACAGAACTCACCCCTGGGCTAGCTGCTCTTCACCATATAAATCAGCATAAGTGGCAGGGGTGGGGGGTGGGGGGCAGGCCGGATACGGCCTAGAGCAGCAGTTCTCCAAGCGTGGACCGGATGCAACAGCCTCACCCGGGAGTCCTTTAGAAACGCCAACGATGGCACCCCACCCCAGACCCTCGGAATCAACAGCTCTGGGGGCAGGGCCAGCAGCCTGTCCTTAACAAGCCCTCCAGACCAAGCCCGTACCCTCAAGACGGAGACGAGCTGACGTAGAAGATGACGGGTGGCCTGGGTGGTCAGAGAGAACTTTCCAGAGACTGAGAGACCTGTCCAGGCCCTTTCTCCCAGGAAATGAGGCTTCCTTCGGCTCCGGCAGTACAGGGCGAGGGCCATGCCATCCTTGCGGGGCTGAGAAGGCTCTGGAGCCTCCCAAGACCTCGGGGGATGAGACAGAAGCCCTGGAGGCTGTGACACTTCCTCCTCCCTCAGCCGAGGGTTAGAGGTAAAACCCAGGAGCCAGGGGGTGTGGGAAGGATTGAAAGCTGGAATCTAACCAGCTCTGTAAACAGAGGTGGGAGACAACAGCCTTGACTGCAACCCAGGCACTGATTAACCACACCCCACCCTGGCCTCCCCGGGGGGAGCCAGGACACCCCTGTCCTCAGCCTCCTTGGGAGGGAGCCTCAGTCGCCAGGGGCTGACTGGCTGACTGGAAGAACGCTGGTCTGGGATTCCAGAACACACGTTACTGGCACAATCACAGGAGGGAAAAGCTATTAACAGCCCCAGAAGCAGTATCAGACACTCCTCCAGAGGAAAAAAGCCTTGCCCGGCTTCACGGGACTCATGTCTGACTTTCTCCACCACTTGTGGATTCTTAGAGAAAACTATCAGATCTCACTGGGCGGCCCCACACTCAGTACCCTCACCGAATCAAGTCCCCTTCCTCAGCAGGATAGAGAGCTTCAGGTTGGCCATGGGAGACAGCTGGGCCTAGGGCAAGCGCTGTTCCCAAGGGTGAGGGTCTCCAGGGAGCAAGCATGTTCCAGAATGTTCTGTCCTGGCCTCCCTGGGTGTGTGGGAAAGGGAGGGAGACCAAAGTCCACATGTAAAGAGACCAGTTCTGCCAAAGTGAAGAAAAGCAGACAGCCTGTCTCACGACTCCCAGACTGGCCCAGCCTAGCAGGGCTACCCCACCCTGGCAGGGAGCACACTTGCGCAGCCAGTGGGGAAAGAGTTCCCACAGGAACTAGAGGCCAGAGTGGCCCCCTCCCCCACTGCCTCCTCCTGCTTTGGGGGCTCTATCAAGTGTGCTGCTGCCTGAGACAATGCACGGTGACAGGGGAGGGGACTGGGGAGCAGACTGGAGAGGGATCCCTAAGCATCTCCAAGAGGACTGGGCCTGGGGACAGAGGGGCTTCGGCTTGAGTCTGCAGGCGTTCAGGTTGTGTAAACACACACTCAACACACAGGCACACACATGCAACATAGAGAACCCGTGTACGTCACATGTATACAACACACCACCCAGAAACACTGCTACACACCTGACCTTTCCCCGGGGCCTCTGATGGAATTTCTCTTATAGGTAAGCCTGGGCTGGGCCTCACTAGGGGGCAGCAAAGAGCAAAGCCTCCGGCGGCTCACCTGATGTTCAGAGAGCAGAGGTTTGCCCCCATCCACCCTGTGGAGGGCAGTCCCATGGCTTCCCTGTGGTCTCCAAACCCCACGTTCCGCAGTAAGCCCTTCTGGGAGCAGCCCGCCTGAAATTCTTCCCACTGTCCTCACAACACAACTATGCTTCACCCTCTTGGCCATAGGTGGCATCTCCCACCTGGCCCACCCCATAAGCACCTTCTGTCTCTTTAGGCCCATTTCCTCTTCCCCGGCCCATGTTTACAGCCCACGCCTCAGTCAGCCCTGGCCCGTGGAATACGCCGCGGATTTGGAATCCAATGACCTTGGGCAAGCCGTTTAGCTACTCAGCCGGAGCCTTGGTTTCCTTTTCTACAAAATGGAAACAAGAGCAACTAAGAATCTCACTAAATGAGATAGCAGGAAAGCACCCTGCAGAGAGCTTGGCCACCAGCTGGTGCCTCAGCTGCCTCTTCCTCCACCCCCTGCCACCCCCCCCCCACCCCACCCCTGCACAGGTCATCATGGAAGCCTGGGTGAAGGGTGTGAACCCCAAAGGCAACTCCACCAACCCCAGCAACTGGGACTTCGGCAGCAGTTTCTTCTTTGCAGGCACGGTTGTCACCACCATAGGTAAAGGGTTGGGGTGGGGAAGGGCTTCCCCAAAGCCCCCGTCTTGGTTTGGGTTCCCCAGAGCAGATGCTGAGACCAGGATGTGCTTTGTCTAGGAGATGATTCCAGGAAGTATGAGTAGGGAGGTGGGAAGGTAGAGCAGGAGAGGAGAAAAGGCAGCAAAGTTCGCAGACCACTGGCCTCGCTCCCACCGGGGCCCTGTGCGAAGCCAGGCAGAGCCCAGCCTCAGAACGGTGCCTGTGAGGGGCGAGGAAGTGGGGCTATTTGCCTACCAACTCCTGCCCTCGCTGGTTGAGAGCTGGTCCCAGATGTGTTAACTCTCCAGTATTTGGAACTTGCCCTCAGACCGAGCACACTCTCAGGTAGAGAGAAATGAAGGGACTTGGGGTGGAGAGCCACCTGTGTGTGCAAGAACTGTCCCCAAAGCTGCAGGTGATGCCCGAGGTGTTCTGGGGGAAAGAACACCCAACACCATCTGCTACACCCGCTCACCTAGAAAACCCACACCCCCTCTCCCAAAGGAACCCCAGACCTCATATCCATGGTCTCCCCATCCGTTCAATTAAATTTGATCCCACGCACCACACCTTCGAGCTCAGGGGACAACTGAAGCAGAGGGAGTCGGGGGTTAGGGAGGGTACAAACTTGGATCAGACCCAGGCACAGCCCTCAAGGAGCTTCTGAGCCAATGAAGAAGAATGGGATAAGCACGCAAAAAGCAGTAGTACAAGGCAAAGTAGATAATTAGACAGGAATGACACAAATCACCATGGGGAATCACTCCTGGTAGAGAGGAAGAAGGTCGCAGTCAAGAGGGCTTCCTAGAGGCAATGTCCTTGGAGATGGGCCTTTCAAAGACAAGCAGGATTCTTACAAATAGAGATCATTCTAGCGGGGGAAGGGAGAAGAATGTTCATGGGAACAGAGGACCTTCCCCTCCACCCCCAAAGGTAGTGGAAGACCAATCTCCTCCAGAGCCTGTGGGGAGGCAGTTCTGAACTCTCTCTTCTCCGTATTTGCACCCTCCTCCCCTGCAGGATACGGCAACCTGGCACCCAGCACGGAAGCAGGCCAGGTCTTCTGTGTCTTCTACGCCCTGGTGGGCATCCCGCTCAACGTGGTCTTCCTCAACCACTTGGGTGCAGGGCTGCATGGCCACCTGGCTACCCTCGAGAGGTGGGAGGGGCAGCCCAGGCGCGCCCAGGTAGGGCCCCTCCCCCTTCCAGCCTTGCTGGGAGGGGATCTGCAGCATGGTGGAAACGGGAGTTGGCACTGAGACCGCAGTTTGGCAGGCAGGGTCTTAGGGGTAGATGCTTGTGGAAGAAAGGGTTATGCAGAGGGAGAACTGTGATCTGGCTGGAACGAAGACTTGGACAGCCCCTCACGGAGTTCTGCATGGTGTGTGGCTGTCGGAGTTGGCTCCACAGGGGGCTGAATTGGCCAGGGCTTTATTCCCTGGCATCCATCGGGCACAGGATGGCCTTCCTGGGAAGGGTGTGCCCTTGGGCCAGGCAGTCTCTGTAGCCAAGGGTCACCTCCAAGTAGCTGAGAGCTGGAGGCCACTGGCTGACGGCTGGTCAACAAGGTCTTCTTTGAAGGGGGAT
The DNA here is from genome assembly GCF_002007445.2 of Ailuropoda melanoleuca. NCBI lineage: Eukaryota > Metazoa > Chordata > Mammalia > Carnivora > Ursidae > Ailuropoda > Ailuropoda melanoleuca. Next base: position 33,909,742 of record NC_048222.1, on the reverse strand, counting down.
CTGGGTGGCACATCGCTGTGGGCATCACAGAGCTCCAGCACTTCCCCTTGTGGTTGAAAATGAACTCCAGGCCACCCGCCACACCCCCAGTGCCTACCCGCTTGGCCAGTGCCTTGCAAAGCAGAAGGAGGGCCGAGGTGCAGAGGAATCCAGGATAGTTCAGTGCGGTCCTCCCTCCCAGATTGGAGTTCCCAGTGGGCCTATCCAAGTGTGATCCCCAGGCCCAGAGGAGTCTCCAGATTCCAGCCTGACCCACCAATGAAATCCCTCTGACCAAATATTTCCCTGGCCTGGGCAAGAGCGCACACACAGAATACAACTCCCACCCCAAAGGTCGGCAGGGCAAGGAAGGGACATAGCTATGGCCCAGCTCCACTCCCAGATTTGTCCCCCTGCGCACCCCCTCCCAATCCTGGGGCCTTCCAAGTAGACTCAGAGACAGACCCTCTCGCTCCCAGCTGCTGCAGATCCTGGGCCTGGCTCTGTTCCTGACCCTGGGGACACTGGTCATTCTCATCTTGCCGCCCATGGTCTTCAGCCACGTGGAGGGCTGGAGCTTCGGGGAAGCCTTCTACTTCGCCTTCATCACTCTTAGCACCATCGGCTTCGGGGACTATGTTGTCGGTGAGCACAGGGCGGTCCCATAGCTCAGGGTAGGGGGCACGGGGATTCGGCGGATGCAGAGATGTCAGCAGAAGGTAACTACTAAGTGTCAGACAGTCCCTGGTTATCCAGGGGAGACAGGTGGTTTGCGAGGCCATGTGTGGCCTGGGACCCATGACCCCTTCTCCCAGGGACCTCCACTGCAGATCCTTGTTGTGGGGAGGCCAGTGGGAACCACTGTGCAACCTGGGGCGATGGGGACTGTGCCCTCAGATCCCTGGCATGTGTCGTGTCTCCTTCCCTGCCAGGCACAGACCCCAGCAAGCATTACATCTCAGTGTACCGGAGCCTGGCCGCTGTCTGGATCCTCCTGGGCCTGGCGTGGCTGGCGCTGACCCTCCCACTAGGCCCTCTGCTTCTGCACAGGTGCTCCCAGCTCTGGCTGCTCAGCAGGGGACTCAGCCTCAAGGACCGGGGAGCTCCCGAGATGGATGGGCTCCCCAGACCTCAGAAGATCCCCATCTCTGCTTGAGATCTACCGTGGCTCCAGGAGCCCCTCCTGCTTCCCCTACCTCTGTATGCCTTCCGGACTTCCTGTGCCATGTCCTTTCCCATTCCTTCCCCAGCCAGGGCTGGTCTCAGGAGCTCTCCAGAGAGCAAAGGAGATGTGATGTCCGAGCAAGTCACTGCAAGGAGATGTAGGACAGGATGAAAGACAGATGTGCGTAGAGTGAGACGTGCATCGTTGTCCCAAAGCCACTCCCCTAAATGTGACCTGGCAAAGCCGAATCCAGACAGGGATCAATCTGGCCAAATCCACTTCATGCCCTCCCTGCATTCCCCTGACCCAGGAGACTTTATCTAGTACAGCAGACAAAGAATGACTTTATTTTCACCTCACTTGATACAAGCACAGTGTGCATTTGTCAGACCTCTACTGTGTGTCAGGCAGAATGCCAGGCTCTGGGGGTACAACAGTGAAAGATCCTGCTCTCTGTGTGCGTTTTGTCCACCAGAAGGATTAGACAAGCAGAGAGGTCCGACCCAGTACCCCAAATGCTATGATGGGGTAGAGCGAGTATGACAAGAGCCCATAGGAGTGGCTGGCAGGGAGGTCAAGGAGAGAGGCTGGGCAGGGACTTTGGAACATCTTTGTGCAAACAGGATGTCGGCCCTCAGGAAGCTGGCAGCTGCCTCCCAAAGCCCACCAGCTCCTCTTGCCTAGAGGTCTGGAGCTGTCCATCAGCAAGGTGGAGATCTTGGGGGTCCCACCTACCTTCCAGAGTGTGGCCTCCCCTGGCTCCTCAGGGCACCCTTGACCTCATCGCCCCCTCTGAGCGCCTGTCTTAAGAGCCTTCCCAAACACACCCTGGGAAAACAGGGAGCCAGCCGATCCCAGGAGAGCCCCAGGAAATCCCAGGAGAGCCCCAGGAAACGAGCTCCGTGGAAGCCTGGCCTTTCTCCTGCGGTACCGTGACTTCTCTGGCCAGAAGGAGAGGAGAGATTGAGACCAGCCCATCCAAAGCCCAGCCTCATCAAGGACCCCAAACCTCTGCCCCTGCATCCGCCATCACGACCACCCATAAGTGGCCAGGGGCTCGGACAGCACTGAGCCACGGCTGCGACTCAGAGAAGGCTCCAGCTGGGACACACACAGGGAAGGGTCTACTGCAGCAAGAGACCCAGGTTACGCTGCCCAACTTCCTGATATGGAGAAGAGGCCTGGGAAACGGAAGACCCCCGGGGAATTCCTTGCATACCTGGACCCTGGGCCTCTTCAGCAGCAGGGAATGGACAAACCCACTGGTCAAGACTCCTCTTGCCTCTCAAGTTCAGAGACGAGTGGTGATCAGCTGGGGTCCCTCGCCTTTGGGTACACCACGGAAAGGGGGTGTTGCAAGAGATCCAGGGAGGACTTGATAGGTGGCAAGTGCTTGGTGATGGTCCCAGGGTCTAAGAACTTAGGCTGGGGCCCTAAGGCAATAAACTTGGCTTCTACTTTCTCTTTCTCCTGCGTGCAGTCTCCAGGAGTCCCTCCCACTGCTCCCTACAGTAGGACACACTGGGGGGCTCTGGGCCCCTTCCACCTGGGCACCTGTGGTCCACCCCCAGCCCTCCCCTTCTCCCTAAGCTAGGCCTGGGGGATGAGCACTGCACACACACTCAAGGCGGGGCCAGATGCCCACAGCTCCGGCCTCATTTTGTCCCTGGGATTGGATCCCAGGGCAGGGTGGGGCCGGGCTGTCCCATTCCCCCCGGCAAGCCTCCTCTGCTGGCCACAGGCAGGCGTTGGCTGGGGAGGAGACCAGCCGAGCTCCTAGCCCTCTCCTTCCACTTCAGTCCGGGCCCATGGCTCCAGGCCCCGGCCTCACTGCCTCTCTGGCGCTGTGCAGACCCCGAGCCCGGGCGGCGCCCGACCACAGGGCTCCGGAGTGCGCGGTGCCAGGCACCGTGCTCCTCCTGCTCGGCTACCTGGCTTACCTGGCGCTGGGCACCGGCGTGTTCTGGGTGCTGGAGAGGCCCGCGGCGCGTGATTCCAGCGCGAGGTTCCAGCGTGAAAAGTGGGCGCTGCTGCAGAACTTCACGTGTCTGGACGGCCCAGCGCTGGACTCGCTGATCCGGGTCAGGGGCGAGCGGGGCAGGCGGGGCACGGCCGGGGCGAGGGGGCACGCCTTGGCTGCCCGCCGGGAGCACTGAGGGGACAAAGAGGCGGAGGGGTCGACGCGGGACGCCTGGGGGCGCGGGGGCCGGAGGGTCGGGCTGGACCGCGGCGGGACGGGCGGCTGTGGCGGGAGCGAAGCGCGGTGCTCCGTCAGTCCTCGGGTAGGGCGGAGAGACCACGGCGCGCCCGGTGGAGAGGGTTGCCAGGCGCCAACACCGGAATTTGAGCACGGGTCTGGGGTTGGACGGGCCTGCCGGGTGCGTCTGCAGCTGGGACAGGGCCTTGCAGGGGAGGCGGCGGGGCGAGGGTCCCACCAGGCCAGTGCGCCGCTGTGTCGGGGGTCGCACAGCGGGCCAAGGACGGAAGGGCGCGCCTGAGCCCTGGCACGGAGAGCGCAAACACGCGAACTGGGGGAGAGGAGGGCAGGGGCCGCTGGGCAGTGTCCGAGGATGCGCTGAGTGCGGTAGGAAAGGGTACAGGGCGCGCTTGTCCCAGCGAGTGAGTGGGATGGGGCCGGGAGCTCGGAGTGCACGGACCCGCTCTGAGAGAAGCCCGGGCAGTCACAGGGGCGCTCTTTGGCCGATCCTGTTCTACTATGGGTCTTCGGACTCAGGGGCTGGACGCGTCCAGGCGATGCAGAGGTCCCTGAACACAGAGACTGCTCAGGGGATGGGGGACCCAGTGGGGGCGTGGGGGAAGGGGGAGGCAGGGAAGGGGGCATCTCAGATGGATGGAAGTCTCCTTCGACCCAGCAGGCCACTCCCGACTAGGACCCACCCAGAACTGGCGGATGCTTTAACGTCCCGGGACCTCCCTTGGTCGGGGGACCCAGACAGCTGTGTCCCTAGCCCCGAATGCCCAGTCCCGCAGTCCGGGCGCCGCCTCCACCAAGGAAGGCAGGGCCTCAGTCCCAGAGTGGCCAATCCGAAGCCAGTCCCCAGAAGGCAGCAGGGAAACATTTCTGGGTGGGAAGTGACCAGGCCCTGGAGCAGTGGTAGAGTCCTGAGCACTTGGTCTGGGCTCACTGGTCAGCGGGAGGACTGTCTCTGCTAAGGACCTCACGCGGCACCTCCACCCCCCACCTCTGCACTTTCACAAATGCAGCAGCACTGCCTGGTCCTGGAGGCGGGGTGGCACCCCCTTTGCACAGGTGGTGAACCTCCCTTACCTGCGGTATCAGCCCAGGGAGGATGACCGTGACAGCAATGAGAGCAGTGAGTGCGCTCACTGTGTATCCAGCATTGTTGGAAGGTGGGNGGGGGAAGGGGGAGGCAGGGGAGGGTTGTTGGGGAAGGGGGCATCTCAGATGGATGGAAGTCTCCTTCGACCCAGCAGGCCACTCCCGACTAGGACCCACCCAGAACTGGCGGATGCTTTAACGTCCCGGGACCTCCCTTGGTCGGGGGACCCAGACAGCTGTGTCCCTAGCCCCGAATGCCCAGTCCCGCAGTCCGGGCGCCGCCTCCACCAAGGAAGGCAGGGCCTCAGTCCCAGAGTGGCCAATCCGAAGCCAGTCCCCAGAAGGCAGCAGGGAAACATTTCTGGGTGGGAAGTGACCAGGCCCTGGAGCAGTGGTAGAGTCCTGAGCACTTGGTCTGGGCTCACTGGTCAGCGGGAGGACTGTGTCTGCTAAGGACCTCACGCGGCACCTCCACCCCCCACCTCTGCACTTTCACAAATGCAGCAGCACTGCCTGGTCCTGGAGGCGGGGTGGCACCCCCTTTGCACAGGTGGTGAACCTCCCTTACCTGCGGTATCAGCCCAGGGAGGATGACAGTGACAGCAATGAGAGCAGTGAGTGCGCTCACTGTGTATCCAGCATTGTTGGAGGGTGGGCGGGGATCGACTTGTAGTAACTCCTTTCATCCTCAGCTGCCTCACAGGTAGGTACCAATTCATCATCCCATTTTCGAGAAGAAGAAACTGAGGCTCAAAGAGGTTTAATACAAGTACATGGCTGCATAGCCAGGGAGCTGGGCCGGTTAACCACCAAGATGGGGTTCATTGCAGATCTGGGGGGTGTTCCCCAAAGTTCCCGCGGGGCTTTCATCTCCCTAGCTTCCATCCAACCCCCCTTCTGCTCCACCTGCACTTCGCCCCTTCCTCAACCATCCTCAAGATAAGGACCTGGTGTCTCCAGCCCAGATCTCCCCCTGAGTACAGACAGGTACATGCAACTTCCTCAGATTCCCCCAAGGTCAAGAGCAAGCAGCCCTCTCCCCGCCCCAGCCCTGCACCTCCACCTATTCCAAGTCTCTGTCACTGGCCCCACATCCGCACACTCTCACTGTGGTCTTAGAGGCTTCCCTCACTACCCGCACCAAATAGGGGCAGAGGCCTAGGCTTCTGAATATCTCTTCCCTGTTCCTTCTGGACCACTCTGGGCCAGGACGCAGGCCACTCGCCCCTGCAAGAGTCTCTCACACCTCTGCTGCCAGCTGCCAGAGAACACACAAAGCGGACCTTGCCTCCTCTTTGCTCATGACCTTGGGAGAGGCCTGCTGCTCCATCCCTGGCATGGCAGAGCCGAACATGGCCTGGCTCCCAACTGCCTTTCGTCTCCCTGTGCTAGATCCCAGGCACAGTCCTGCCCCGCGGGCTCTGCCCCTGCTGTCCCATCTCCCTAAATGTCCTTCCATCAGGAGCAGTCCCTTTCGACCCTCGAGGAAGGCCCAACTAAAACATCACCCCCTCCACGAATCCTCTGCCCCATCCCCATCAGAATGAACACCTCTCCTCTCTGCATTCTGATATTCCTATTATACTTGGAATCATGATGATGATGGTGGCAACCACTCACACTTACCATGTCCCAGGTACTGTTCTAAGTCTACACCGAATACCTCATTTAACCCACACATCACCTCTATGAAGTAAGTGCTATTAGTATTCCCATTTTACAGATAAGGAAACTGAGGCACAGAGAAGTGGGGTATCTTGTCCAGGATCATGCAGCTATGGTGCCTTAATGCCCAGAGCTGCACTGTCTGCACTGTATTAGTTAAGTCTGCTTCTGTCCCGCTGAGGACTGAGGTCCCGTCTCTTACATCTCCAGGTCCCCTAAAACCACGTGTCCTGCCTGACAGTGCTCGTTGCAAGGATGGGAGTGAGCAGGGGAGGGGGAGGGAATGGTGTTCTTCCAGCGGAGAGACACCCTGAGCTGAGCTGGGCTCTAGGGTAAAGAAGAGAAGGAGTTGTCCCCATGGTCCCTGCCCCTGGGGAGGCCCTGGGGGGAGGGGAAGAGCCTCCTTGCCCTGGAAGGGCTGAGATCATAGAGTGGTTGTGAGGATTGTCCATGAGTGTGTGTGTGTGTGTTTGCAAGCACACGCATGTGCATGTATTCATGCACACACATGTATGTGTTTGGGTGCAGGGGCCCAGTTGCCCCACAGAGCCTAGTGGTCACTGCAGCCTCTCTCCCAGGGCATCGTCCAAGCGTACCAAAATGGGGACATTGTCCTTGGCAACACCACCAGCATGGGGCGCTGGGAGTTCATGGGCTCCTTCTTCTTTTCCGTGTCCACCGTCACCACCATTGGTAAGAGCAGGATGGGGTCAGAGTGAGCGGGGTTGGGGAGCCTGGCCTCTCCCTAGAGGCTGGGGAACAGGGGACCAGTGCCTTTTGGAGGGGTCGCTAGGGCCCCGTGACTAGGGGTCGCTAGGGCCCCACGACTCCAAGTGTAGTCAGCCCCTGCCCCTGCCTGTGGGCAGAATCTCAGGCTCCCCTGGGATCTGCTGAATCCGTTTCTGCAATTCACCAAGGTCTCCAGGACGTTTGTGGGCGACACTCAAGTTTGAGAAGCACTGTGCTGGAGGATTTCTGCCTTGCACAACCTTCCAGGAAGCAGAGGGTCTCCCCTGTGCAGCAGTAAAGATGCTTCTCGGCTTCATCAGTGTCCGGAGCAAGCCCACCCAACACTGAGCCCAGGGGTGGAGGCAAGGGCAAGGGAAAATTGGGAAGGAGGGAGGGGCAGAAATCCAAAATGAGCCTTCCCACCCGGTGTTCTCAGCATTGGGGAAAGGTGGCCATTCTGGGAGGCCTCTCCCCAGCTCACTAAGGCAGCCCTCACCCCCCTCACCATCTTCTCCAAGCCCCCTTCCTCCCTCACACACAGGGATTCTGGGAGCCAGACCTCTCTCTCCTGTTTCCCAAGCCCTGCCTTCAGGAGGGCAAAGGTAGGACTTGTCCTGGGAAGGTGCCTGGGGGCTGTTGGAAAGGGAAGGAGAAGAGCAGCCTAGGTCCCTCCAGCTCTGAATCCCAGGAAATAACTCAAGTCCAGAGCCCCATCCCCTCGCCCTTGGGGTCGCCCCGCCCTGCATGACACCAGACTTACCACCAGGGGGCAGGCTGACACCACTGCTCCACCAGCTGTGGGCCAGCCAGGCTCCTCCCCCAAGCAGCCAGGGTGCCAGCCTCTGTCCTCCAGAGTGGAGCCAGGCAGGAGCACCCAGAGGACTCCCCATCTAGTTGTAAAGAAGCGAATAGTTCTTGGAAACGGGTCTCAGGACCACACAGGAGCTTGGGAAGTCCTCCACCTTGAGTCAAGCATGCTTGGGAGCCCCCCTCGGACCCCGGGATCCCTGTGACCCTGGAAGGACTAGCCAGGATGGTATTTATTCCTCTTTACACCCCCTGGGCCTAGAACAAGGCCCTGCAAACAATGGGCACTCCACAAACATTAACACATTAAGGATTTCCAAAAATACCCATTCCACCTGCACTCATTGAGTCCCAGGGCAGGAGGGGAAGTTGAGGCGCAGTCACTGTGCGGAGGCCTCCTGGTTGTATGGGGGTCTTTAGTCTCTAACCCCCCCACACCTCCTACACCCTTTGCCTGAGGCTCTGGCCTTCGGCCCTCTGAATTCTGATCTGGCGGCCTGTCCCTTCCTCTTTACTCCGTCTGAGCCAGCTCTCTCTGAAGGGAAGGAGGGCAGAGGAAAGGGTAGCCCGCCCCACCCTGCACACATGGTCTACTTGCTGTGAGGGGCTCTTTTACAACTGAGATTTCATTTTGTCCATATGGCCTCACCTCCATCACAGAGGAGGAAACTGAGGCACACAGAAATTGCACAATTTCCCCCAAGGTCGCATAACTAGTAAACAGCAGAGTTGGAATCTGAAACCCAGCTGGGGGACAATATTGTTCTTTCCAGTAGTGCAAACCTTTAGGAGGTTTACAAGACAGAGTGGGAATTCTAAACAGCAGGAAGAAAGAGAAGGACGTTCTGGGGTGGACAGTAGGGAAGCTCATGACCCTGTGATTCTGACCACACGCACACGCACGCGCACACGCACGAGCATGTGGAGAGCATGCAGAGAGAGGAGGGGGGCAGAGACAGGAAACAGGGTACCTATGGAACACTCCACGNCGACCCTGTGATTCTGACCACACGCACACGCACAAGCATGTGGAGAGCATGCAGAGAGAGGAGGGGGGCAGAGACAGGAAACAGGGTACCTATGGAACACTCCACGAGGAAAGGAAGGAGTAATCTGAGAGGAGCAATAGAGAACTGCCTCTTTGGCATCCCTGGGGCCCTGGATCCAGCACCCGGGAAGGGCTGTACTTTCCAAGACTCAAAATGAAATAGGGTCTGACAGGCCCTCGAACACTTCTAGACCAGCCAAGCAGGCCTGAGCTCCCAAATTGGCCATCGCTTATGAGCTCCGTCCCTGCTCATTCGTTCACTTAAACAGCCACGCATTCATTCAACAAACAGACTTAGTATCTATGGGAGCCCGACAGCTCCGGGGCAACAATGGTGAGTGGAAACTGGCAAGTCCATGCCCTTGGGGGGCTGACATTCTAGTGCAAGAGGACACCCAACAAACAAACAGATACATAGACAATATTCAGGAGGCGGGAGGTGCTTCGAGAAAAATAATGTCGGGTAAAGGGTCTGATACTGATGGGGGGTTATTTTATAGAGAGTGGCCATCGAAGGCCTTGCTGATACAGTAACACTGAAGCAGAAACATGAACAAAATAAGGGAGAAAGCCATGTAAATATCTGGGGAAGCAAGTGCAAAGGCCCTGAGGTAGGAGTGTGGCTGGTGGGCTTGGCCAACAGGAAGGAGAACTAGGCTACTGCAGAGGGTTGGAAATGAGAGCTGACTTCGGAGGAGGCACAGGGCAGCCACACAAGGCCTTCCTGGTAGGGCTCTCTCAGGATGTCCTGGGGCTGGACTAGCAAAGTAAACGAGGTGACAGGTGGGAGGCCTGCTGAAGTGAGAGGTGGCTTACGTGGAGCTGTGGTCACCAAGCATTAAACAGGCAAATGAGGTCTTCACTGGTGTCCACTGACTGTACTGACCTAGGGTTGGCTGCAAATGATGGGGAGGGGAAAACTCACTTAATGTCAGTCTGAGAAAGGCAGGAGCTTCATGGGCGGGGGGGTGTCCTCCCAGATTTGGAATCTAAGTGCCACCATTCCACAGGTTAGAAAAGAACCCCAGGGACAGAGGATAGGACTTGGGGGGACCCACAGCTAGACAAGGGGGGATCAGGAAGGAGTCGGGCAGAGAGGTTTACTGAGACGCTTACCTCTCTCCCTGCATGCCCAAAGAGAGCTCCTTCCTTTAGGCGAGGGATCCTAGGAAGGCCAAGAAATGGAGGATGCACAGGCCTCTACAGGAGGCTGCTGATGTCCTCAGACCAGAAGCTGGTCCAGTGGACGTGAGTCATTCATCCACTCATGAAGCAAACGTTCCTTTGGCACCTTCTGTATACTCGATGCCTGAGGGTGCCCATCCCCATCTATGGCGCACCTCCATTGCTTCCTTCGGTCCCGTGCACACTGTGAGGTAGGTGTCCACAACCCCGTCTTGCAGACAAGGACACAGAAGCTCAGAAAGGTCAAGCCACTTGCCCAAGGTCCCACAGCCTTCAAGGGGCAGAGCTGGATTCAGATGCAGGAAGCACCTCTGATTCCAAAGCCCACGCACTAGACGAGTGCATGCTCTGGCCGCTCTTGGGACTATGCCCTCTGAGAGCCCTCAGTAAGGTGGGGGGAGGTAAAGCAGTACAAGCGAGCATGGAGTATGTAGGAGTGCTGACCCAGTCTGCACCCCCGGGGGGCAGGGGGCAGGGCACCTGTTCTTCTATTTACTTATTCATTCCTGTATTTCCCACTCGTTCGTTCATTCATTCATCCATTCATTCATCCTTAAACTCATTCAAGACACATTTGGTGAGCACTTATGAGGTGTCAGATCTGTGCCAGTTGCTGAGGATATAAAGCTGATTACGACTCAGCCCATGCTCTTGAGGGGCTCATGACCCTTGAATGGCAGACTTGGAAACAAATCACGCTCATACGGTGGGTTACCCTCAGAGCTGGCAGAGCGCTGGCCGAGCCGCTGCACTAGGCAGGCAAGGAAGGAAGCAGGCTCTCGATAGAGGGAGAGTCATGCTCAAAGGCACAGAGGCAGGAGGAGGCCTGGGCGTTCAGTAGGGCAGGAGTATGGCGGGAACTGGGAAAGTGGGGGACCAGACAAGCTCGGAGATGGGCTGGGTAAGACTTTGGGCTTTCCTCAGTAGACGCAAGGAATAATGACAGCTCATAACCTGGGAGACGATATAATCAGGCTTGCATTTGACACAAGACAAGACAGCAGTGCTGACCAAGAAGTGGGGGGGCAGAGATGGAGAGGAATGACGGAGGAAAGAATGCCCAGGCTGACCGAATCCTTTGAGGAACGCCTCCTTCTCCCCCTAGCCTCCCCATCCCTTATCTTCATGACAGAGGAGATAGCCAACCTCCTCTTCCCCCAGGGCACCTGACATCCATCCACCACCCCTCACTCCCAAGGAGTTTGGGAGGGAGCCCCTCTGGAAGTCAGGTATCAAGACAAAATCAGATGTGCAAGAGATGTATCGGGAGAGGGGAAGGAGGTCTTTGAAGCATGAAGAAGGAGCCCGAAAGATGGTGGGAGCCCCAAGCAAGACTGCCTGCGAGGGGGGCCGCATGAGTCAGGGACAACCGGCCTGGGGGCCACGCCCAGAGACAGGAGCCTGGAGGCAGCAGGGCTGGGGCTGGAACGGTGTCGGTCCCGGAGGGGCAGCACCGGCAGGCTCCACACCCTTCCGAGCCCCTCTCCACGTCCTTGTCTGTCCACAGAGGGGGAGACGAAGGGAGGGAAGGGAGTCCCACACTGGGTGGGTTTGCGCTCACACACACGGCTGAGCCTCCTGGAGCTTGTCCTCCAGTCTGTAAAATGCCGGGCATAACCCCCACTTGGAAGCTGGGTTGTAAGGTGGGACTGGGGGAACGAAGGCAGAGTCCCGGAGCGGGAACCCGAGGCCTCTGTAAATACCAGCTGCCAGGTCTGGAGGGGATGAGGAGTGACGGCCCCTGGGGATGCAAATGGCCCCTGATGTGCCTCCTTCTCGTCAGGCTATGGCAACCTGAGCCCCCAAACGATGGCCGCCCGCCTCTTCTGCATATTCTTCGCTCTTGTGGGGATCCCGCTCAACCTCGTGGTGCTCAACCGGCTGGGGCATCTCATGCAGCGGGGGATGCACCGCTGTGCCCGCAGGCTGGGGGGCGCCCGGCAGGTGAAGGGGCTGTGGGAGCACGGGGACGGGTGGCTTACTTCTAAGGTGAGCCCGGTAGTGGGAATTGGGGGCCCCAGGGGAGCAGGGGTTACTTCTGGGAAGCAGGGTTCCTGGTGGGGATGTGGTGGGGTTGGAGGCCACTGCCCAGAATGGGGGTCTTTAGTAATAAAGGGGTATCAGTGGGGGAGACGCCATGGCCCCTGGGGGACGGGAAGGGTACAAGCCAGCCAAGGTCTTGCCCAGGAACCGGGAGAACACAGACAAGGTGGAGGGGCCCCAAGGGGACAGCCCCTTCCTCCTGGCAGGGAGCGTTCGCCCTGCCTCCTGCTCAGGACCCCCCGCCAGCCTGTCTGTCCCCCCAGCACTGGGTAGAGGCCACACGGGGGCCGGGGCTCTATGTGCACCTGCAGGACCCGACCAAAGCTCGGTGGCTTGCGGGCGCCGGCGCCCTCCTCTCGGGCCTCCTGCTTTTCCTGCTGCTGCCCCCGCTGCTCTTCCGCCACGTGGAGGGCTGGAGCTACGTGGAGGGTTTCTACTTCGCCTTCATCACCCTCAGCACCGTGGGCTTCGGCGACTACGTGATTGGTGAGAGAGCCCTGCAGGCGGCGGCAGGGGTGGCCTGGGCACTCCACTGTGAGGCTGCCCCCTGCCTGCTCTGTCTGCTGGCACCTGCTATGCACCAGGCCCTATGGGGGCTTGCAGGCCCAAAGTCCAGAGGACACGGTCCTTGGCCAGTTCAGCCTACTTTGTCGTGTGATGGGGCCAAGGTCCAGCTAAAAAGCGACACCCGGAGTTTGACCCCGGGCTTGGAGCTGGCTGTAAGCGACACTCCGGGCCCTCTGGACAAGCATTGGAAATGTCCGAGGCTCAACTGTTGTTATGAGCACTCACCAAGTTAGGGGAGTCCCTGACCTTCCTCCCTGATCCTTCCTTGTCCCAGCATCTGTCCTCCCCACTTCACCCTGCCCCATGAAACGCCAAGCGCCCCACTCTCCCTGGGCCGAGGGCCCTACGTTCCACACCACAGGCTGCAGGGACCAGGCAGGAGAGTCTGGGAGAATCAGGAAATGCGAGCCTCCCCCGCCCTCATTGGAAAACAATTGGCAGACAAACTCTGAGCGCCAGCAAGGAAGGGCTGTGTGGTCCAGAAGGCCCAAGGTGAGGTTGAATCAGCAGCGGTCACCACCCAGTGTGGACAAGGCGCGGGGCCAGAAGCCGGGGCCTTGCCTCATAAAGCTATGGCAGCCGCCCAGCAGGTGGCGGTGGAGGGACATTCTGTGGGGCCTCGGGGGCGCTGGGCCCTCAGCTTAGCCTCATCATTCCGGTCCGCTGCCCTCCCCTGCAAGAGCAGTGGCCTCTGTACCACCAGCACACTGGTCCCAAGGGGCTCTGCGCCCTCCCTCAGATCCCTGGCCCTCAGTTAGGGAGGAGGCTCTGTCCTTCTTCACGTCCGTAGAGACAGAACCCAGCCTGGAATACCGAAATGAAGTCCTACAAAGGACCAAGCAGCTAACTCATCAAACAACCTAGAGTGACAACTGTCACACCCATTTTACTGAGGAGGAAGCGGAAGCTCAGAGAGGCCAAGCCATTTGCCTGAGATTGCACAGCCAGCTCAAATTCTGATCTGTTGACTCCCAAACTCATACTCTTTCCAGACCACCTCCCACATTCCCTCTCTGGGCCTCAGTGTTCCTATGTATAAAATGGGGGGAGTGGGTTAGGTGATGATTTTCTCACCTGTGTGCAGGGCCCCCTTCCCTGAACCTCTCTTTCCTTAGGAAGAAGGGTTCTATGTCAGAGACCTCATGCTGTCCCTTTCTGGTATCCTTCATCCTGGGAGGAAGCTTGTTGCTCTGGAAGGAAATCTTTGAGGTTTCCTCCAACTGGGTATGGTCCCACTCCTATCCTCAAAGTGGAGAGATGTGCCTGAGGAGAACTGAGCCCAGTGGCTCCAAGGGCCTCATCTACCCACCTCACAGCTCAGAGAGAGATTCTTGGATCTGTCCTCTCTTCTTTATTTCCACTGCCATCTCCTTAGTCCAGGCAGGGCTGTTGTATATGGCTGGTTACACAGGTTGGGCACTGCACAACCCTAAGGGGTTGCCATTCACACAGAGCACAATGGGATGGCACCCATGGATTTGTGCAGCCTATGTCTTTGTCCCCCTCCCACCGGCTCTTAGGACCTTTAAAAATGACAGATGCTATCATATCACCTGGCCAGCTTCTCTGAAAACCTTCAGTGTTTTCCCACAGTCTTAGGATAGAGTCCGAAATCCATGACTAGGCCTGGGAGGGCCCTCTGGGTGGCTGAGCCCTGCCTCCCTCTCTATTCTGAGCCCTCCTTCTTCCACCCTGCAACCGGGCCACCTGGGGCTCAGCCAGAGCAGCCTCAGCCCAGGCCTGTGTATGTGATGTGTCCTGCCACAGCCTCCCGCACCATCAGGGCTCAGAGCATGAAACTCAGGCTTTGTCCCGGGGCTAGTCCTGAACCCAGAAGGCCTGCTTCTCTGAGGGTGTCCTGTGCAAGGAGAGGGGAGGAAAAGTGGGAGCAGGACTCTTAGCTGCAGTCTCTTCATGCCCACTGATCAGCACGTCCCCCAGAGTCCGGTCCCGGGGGACAGCTGCCCTGGAATTTTGCCTAGAGAGGCCACCGTGGGGCTGAAGGGGAATGTCTGTGAGGACGTCCTGAGGTGCCACAGTCCCCTGAGGCAGGGTGGGCCGGAGGAGGAGCCGCTGTCTCTAGACACGGACACCCTGAAAATGCGAGGAAAGGCCTCCAGCAGCATCAAGGGAGGGCCAGTGACATCCACAAGCCCTCTCTGCTGGAGCACGGAGCGCTGAGCAGGGTCCCCGCTTCCTGGGAGCCACCCTGTGGGGAGCGGCTGAGCCAGGGAGGCTGGAGTACAGAGCAAAGACTTCCCAGAGCCCCCTTCCACCGGACATCCTGACTGAGGAGGTCTGGTTCCAGTCCACAAGAGGAGGCCTTTAAGCCCCCGGGCAGACCACTCCCACCGAGGGGCGCTGGGCAGAGCTGTTCCTTCACCACATCTCCAGAGGTGTGCCACTCGCTCAGCTTCCCTCTGCAGCCACGTCAGTGCCCTGAGGCAAGTGACGACACAGAGAACCCTTGAGTGTCTCATGTGCAAGGAGAAACCGAGGCCCAGAGTGGGGAAAGAGGTTGACTAAGGTCCTGGAGCAGGCACTCCAAGAGCAGCAGGTCAAGGACAGACTCCCAAGCCAGGACACCTGGGTTGCAGAATCTTCCACAGTTAAGCAGGGACAAACCCCACCCCCACCTCTGCTCCATGTCTCTCCGCCTTCTTGTCCTCCAAGGACAAGGTCAAACCCTTTCCTTGGATGGGAATCCTGAGGTCCACGACATGGACTCGGGGTGTCCGTTGTCCCTGTGTCAGCAACCATGGGGGTATCGTTTTTACAGCCGCTCCTCTTTCCCCGAAGCCTGTAGCCAGAGCAGCACCCCATCCCAGCTGCCTGCTTCTGCCTGGCCTCATACCCTCAGGTCCCCAATTGCATTTGCAACTCAGTGGAGCGCCTTGCCAGCTGCTGCCAGATCTCCCGCCACTATGACTTTGGCTAAAACAATGAAATAAAAGAGGAGTAAGACACCTCCTCCCCTCAGTTGCCAGGAGCAAGCCGAATTGGTGGGTGGGAAGGGCAGGGAGCTGGCTCACTGCTGATCTCATTTGGGACCGCCAGCGGAATCTGGGCTCCATAACCCAATCAGCTTAATCCAATCCTGGCTCCTGCCAGGCAGCGAGGTAGGCTGCGGGCTCATTGCCGAGCTGGGGCCCAGGAGAGGGGCCCAGGCTCGAATGACAGGAAAGAGAGGTTATCTTGGGGCCAGCTGGACAGGATGGGGGTAGACAGAGGGGCAGTGGGACAGGACACGAAGACAGAAAAAGATGTTGAGGACATAAGGTAGATCTCACCCTTTGAATAAACCAGATCTGATGAGGGAGGCAAGAGAGAGCCCTAGGAAAGAGGGAAGAGTTACGTCACAGAGCAGGCTGAGCTTCCCAAGGACCTCCACCTGTCCTTCCCTCGGCCATTACTTCTCCAGTCCTGACTATGTTGGGGGCGCCCGTGCCGGGGTCTAGTGGCGAGTAACACAATGACCCGACTACACGTCTTGGGCACCTGTTATGTGCCAGGCACCATTCTGAGAACCTCAGATATTTGAACACAGTCCTGGAAGGTGTGGAGTTCTCGTTGTCTCTATCTTGAAGATGAGGAAGTCAAGGCCCAGTGAGACTAAGCAGCTTCCCCAGCAGAAGCACCTGGGCTGGAGGAGGGAGTAACAGAGGGGCTCAGCCTAGTCTCTGGAAGTGAAGACTAGCTGAGATCTATCTGCAGGATGAGGGGGAGTTAACTAGGCCAAGAGGAATTGGAAATGAAGAGCACTCTGAGTTGGGAGGATAGCAAATGCAAAGGCCCTGGGGCAGGAGTGATGATAGAAGGAGAAAGAGGGGACAGCCCAGAGTGTCAAGCAGAGCCCTCAGCGGGAAGAGGTGTGCAGATCGAGGCTGGAGGAGTCCATAAGGCCCTTGCGAGAAGAGTTTATGATTTCATTCTGAAAGCCGGGGGCTTGGAAAATAATCATCTTCCCCACTTGACAACTGAGGGACCATTCAGGCAGACGAAGGCACCCAGCTAGGAAGGACCAAGGCAGGATACAAATTCCAGTGGCTCCATCTCTTCTTCTGAAAGCTCCTGGCAAGTTGCCTCTGTTTAGATATGAGGAAACCAAACACAGAGACAGGCAAACAACAGAGAGGGCATTAGAATCTCTTAGAAGGCTTATTAAAACACAGATTGCTGGGCCTACCCCCAGAGTTTGCATTCAGTAGGTCTGGCACGGGGCCTGACAATTTGCATTTCTGGCAAACTCTCGGGAGATGCTGATGCCGCTGGTCCAGGGACCCCACTTTGAGAACCATTGGGATAGAGCACAGAGTCTGTCAGAAAGCCAAAGAGGAAATTCAGCTTCTAAACCCAAGGTGTCAACCCAAGGAGGCTTCCTAGAGTCCTACAGAGGGGGCCGCAAGGCCAGCAATCTCAGACCAGTTTGAACTTCCCAAATTCTGCACATATGCATCAAGACACACATGTGCGTGTCTGTTTCTGTTTGGGAATGGGGCCTCGACCTTCCCAGGCCTCCACCCTCTGACCTTGCCTCTCCCCCAGGGATGGACCCCTCCCGGAGGTACCCGCTGTGGTACAAGAATACAGTGTCCCTGTGGATCCTCTTTGGGATGGCGTGGCTGGCCTTCATCATCAAACTCATCCTCTCCCTGCTAGAGACCCCAGGGAGGGCGGGTTCCTGCTACCACCACAGCTCCAAAGAGAACTTCAAGCCCCGAAGCTGCAGGCAGAGTGCAGATGGGGAGGCGGAACCCCGTTTGCCACAGCCCGGCTGCCGTCCAGAGGAGCCTATGGGAATCATGCAGCGTCCAGAACCCTCTACCCAGGCCTCATGCTGTGGAGAGGACAACTAGCTATACCTCAGTACGTGTTCCATCTTCTTCCTCAGCAACAAGAACCCTGGTTTTAAGGTTGGCACGTGACCACCCAGACTAAAGACTACTTTTTTCTTTATCTCCCCTTGAGGCTATTTGCAGCTATATGATTAAATTCTGCCCAATAGAATACACAGAGAAGTATCCTGTGTGACTTACGAATGTGACTTTTCAAAGCCGGATGGGGGGGGGAGTATGCTCCTCTTCACTACTTCCTCTTTCTAGCTGGCTGCAATGCTGATATCGTGGCTGGAGCTCCGGCAACCGGCAACCACATCGCACCATGAGGTAGGGGCCATGTTTGAGCTTGGTGACAGAGTAAGATAGAAAGAGCCTGGGTTCCTGATGGTTGCAGAGCTCCCATAACAAACCTGGACCGAATACCTCCAGACTTCATTTATGGGTGAGGGAAATACATGTCGATCTTATTGACTACAGTATTTTGGGGCTTGTTTGTACTCACACCCACGGGTAATTCTAACTGACATACACAGCCAGAGACAAAGGCAGCATCTGAGACTGAAACACACGGCGAGAATCTACTCCCTTCCCAGGTGAGTTTGCCCAGGACTCCCTGGTGGAAGGGATGAGTTGAAGGCGCAAGTGCAAGTCTTCCTTCACCTCCAGAGACCTTCTAGGTAAACTCACTGAAGATTTGCTGATCATTGTCAGGGCTGAGACAGCCAGCAGGCAACTGGTCCCACTTTGGCTGCGGATCCTTGCCCTAGGGCTTCCTCACGCCCGCCAGGGGCGGGCCAGTGGGCTCCTCCAGCCTCACCCAGCCCTCTGCATTTGAAAACTCCAATCACAGTTTGCAAGGCCACGTAGGGTTTGCAGACCTCACTTCAGTATGTAGATGGACTGTCTCACGGGAGCGTTTCTCCCGCTTAGGGTTACCGCTAAGGCGGCACACATCCTGTGAGGTCGTTGCAGCCACACCTGAGGGTCACCAGGGGCAACTGGGTCTTGGCCTTGGTGGATGCCTGTGACTGTGACTCAGCCCCCCTCACTGTAGTCACGTGGTGGCACAGGGACCCAGGGGGCTCCATGTGGCCGCTCCCTGTGGACAAACACCTCGGCCTCAGAGCCCTCCTGAAATTGGTTCAGGGGCAGACTTTAGGCCAAGCAAGAAGGAAGGGTTGTTACACCATCTATCTTACGCCATCTGGCCTGGCCCTAAGTGGACCAAGGCCAGACCGAGGAGCAAACACCAGCGAGTAAACAACAGGGTCCATGCCCTCCTAAGGCCCACAGGCTGGGCAGAGCAAAATGGAAGTGTGGAAGAGATTGCTGGAGGCCTGGAACTGGCCTGGCCTCCTTGTACTTAACATACTCCGGAGAGAAGACCCATAACTCAAAACTGGGAGAGACAGAGAAGCCAGTGCTGGGTTGGTTTCCATGGTCCCAACTCTACCTCGCCTTGAGGCCCTCTCTCCCCATGCCTGGCCTGTTAGACCGAGTCCCTCTCACCCCCATCAAGCCCTTTACCCCACACACACCCGGACCCAAGCTCACAATGCCTGCCCTTGCCCAGGGAGAACAAGCCCGTGGTACCCACGGTGGGGCAGAGGAAGGCTTCTGATTGGCCAGTTGCCTGCAAATGTCTGCTCCACAGCCAACGAGAGGCGTCGCTGGAGCCCTGAGGCAAAACCCAGACAGGGAGAGGGAGAGCGGGGTGGGAACGTAGAGAATAGTGAGCGGTGTGGAGTGCGAGGAAAAGCCGCAAGAAACCGTGTTGGGAGCCACCAGGAGAGGTCTGGATCTGGGAAAGGTGCAAGAACAGAGTCAGACCTCGGCACGGAAACCATAGAGGAGAAGAGGCAGTGAGGGCTTCCAGCCACAGACGAGAGGGAGGGGAGGTACCCGTGCTGACGGCGACAGGGCAGTCTGAGAACGCTGTCCTGCAGCGTGCGGGCAAGCAACCAAGTCCCTCGTTCCCTCGCACCACCTTGACCTTGACGTGGAGGGAAAGCGGGCCCCTGGGAGCAGTAGAGCCCGGCTGTTCAGGGTGCAGAGCTCGGAGCCAGCTTACCTGGCTCACGGTTTTGGTGACCCGTGCAAATCACTTCACATCTTGCATCAGCTTCTTCTTCCGCGAAGGGAGATAAAAGCCGGGCTGCTGTGCCGGGATTCGATGAGTGTGTCAAGTAGCAGCAAGGTGTGCGTCATCCCCGAGGAGGCGTGACGCGCCATCTCAGCTTCTGGCGTCGCACAGCGGCCCGGGGACACGGCAGGAGGCGGGGCTGCGCAGGCTAGTGGCTACTGGCAGGCAGGGCCTCTGCTGATCCCTCTCGGGGCTCGGGGCTGGCCAGACAGGCTCCACTGAGCAATTGGTGATGCCAGACTCGGCTCCACCCTGGGGGGCTTCCAGGCTGACACCATCACACCTCTGGCCAGGATGAGAGGCCTGGACACGCATGAGTCAGAGAGGACCCTCCTGGCAGACACCGGGAAGCGAATGCAGAGTGTGCACACGCAGGGCCAGGGGACAGGCCACCGCTGCGCCCATGACGCGGAGGGACAGGTGGACCCCTCACACCCGGGGCTGCCCTGCCTCCCCTCCCGGACAGGCTGTCCAGTTCTGTGGGCTCAGCGCAGACAGGGCAAGATCGGACTCACTGTCACATGGTGGTTCCCTTTAAACCAGCGACATTCGTCATCACCACGTCATCATCCTGATTTCCTAACATTTATGGGGTGCTTATTATGTGCCAGGCACCATTTGTTGTAAACGCTTTCCTCGTACTGAGGTATTTACTTCTCCCGTCAACTCTGGGAAAGGGGCTGTTCTTTCTAATGCAGTTGTAAGACGGGGAAAATGACATTTCCCCTGGATGCAAAGCAAAGGCAGCCGCCTGTCCGGTGGTGAGCAGGAGAGGTAAGGGCCTGGCCCCGGGGCAGGGAGACTCTCCCTTTAAGCCCTGTGTGATCTTGACCAGCCACTCCCCTTTCTGTGCCTCGGTTTACTCACCTGTAAAAAATGAGGCTGGCTTCAGGGAGTCTGCATCTTACTGGTTCTATTCTCTCAGCTTTTTTCTGGATTGTTCTAGCCGGCCAAGTTTCAGCGAGGGCAGTTCCCGGCCCCACCCATCTCCTGGGCTGTCTTAAGCATTTAGGTCCAAGGAAGTCTCGCTCTGTCTGTCTTTGTCTGTCTCTCTCCCTCTCTGCCTCTCTCTCTCCCTCCCTCACACACACACACACACAGAGGCACACAAAATTCCCCAGGTCCTTCCCTCACAGCCCCTCCAACACTGGCAGCCTGGCTGGGGGAGGGGTGTCCTTTCATTTTAGGAGCTGGGCCAGAGCAGGTTTGACTAAGTAGGAGCCAGAGGACCCCCATAGTCGGGGCAACAGCTATGTTGAGAGTCTCCCCGTCCCCAGTGCCCTCTATCCTTACCTCACCGGCTCCCCACCCCTGGGCTCTAGGCCCAGAGAGCCCTGGCCTGAAGTTGACCCTCTGACAGTCCCCTCTTCTCTCCCTAAACCACCCACGCTACTGGCCACGGGGCCTCCCACTCTACTGTCCCTCCCACCCCCCCACCCCAGACACTCTCAGTGCTGGGCCCTGGGCCCTGGCCTCACCGACCCTCTCTCCTTCTCCCCCCTATACTGTGCTGTGCTCTGTTATGTCCTAACTCTCTTGCCCTTTGCTAACCAAAACTCATCTCCAGTTAAAATTGTTCGTTGGGGTTAAAGAGAGAGCAATCCCCACCCCACTCCGCACCAAGTCCTCCTCAGCCCATCCCTAGGGTCTTTGCCCAAGATTCCTGGCCCACCCCCACTCCAATCACAACACCCTCCCCATCCCAATGGCAGCCTTGGCAAGGCCTGGAACAGGAAGGACAATCAGAGCTGGACACCTCCCACCCCAGTTATGGCTTTTGTGGGGAGCCAGGGATACTCTCTCCATCACACCAGCATATTCTCCAGAAGCGTGAAAGCAAAACCATTCAGACTCACTCCCCATCAGCCACTGAGCCCCCTGCCCCTGCCTGGCTCTGGGATTGGGATCCTGCTCAGCCTTTGCCCACATTCTAACCTTCCCACATCTTTTCAGACCAACTTTTATCTCCCTTATTCTTCCCTGAATTCAGGCAGATGTGAATCTGTATCCTGACTCTCTCAATTACTTGCTTGCTGTGCAATGTTTGAGAAGTCACATAACGTCTCTGAGCCCAAAATGGAAATGCTGATACCATCCTCAGGAATGTTTTGGTGAATGTGGGGGAGTGAGTAATGAATGAGAAAGCCCCGAGCTGGATCCGCTACCTCACATCATAGGGCTCAGAAATATTCGGTCCCCTCCCTTTCTCTTCTTCTTGGCCTGAAGCTCTCCCCGCCCCCACCCTTTCATCAGGCAGCTCATGAAGCCCTTAGGCACCCCTTCTTTTGAGACCTCCTAGACCCTCCCACCCTTTGGCCTCCAGTGGACTTGGCAGGGGCAGGAAGTGAGGTGGGGATGGAGGAAACAAATTTGCCAAAGCTCTGGGAGGCAGCAGGAGAGAGCCTGTAAAGCGAGAGGGGGTTCCTGTGTGTATTGGAGGAGTGGCTCCCACTCCGCCCACTGGCTGACCTCTTGGGTCAGGTCACTTCCCTGGGGGCTGGGTGTGAGTCTGCAGCCGCTCTCCTTGATAATTTGTTTTGGCTCCTTCTCCCCATCCACTCTCAGACTTTCTCTGAACCCCCGAGCCTCCGCGGTGGGAGACAGGGTCTGCCCCCCATGGCCTGAGTCACCCAGGCCTCTTTGGTCTTTGCCTTCTGACTTGCAGAGGCCTGAGAGGGCAAGTGGTGGGAGGGGAGGAGGGGAGAGAAGTCAGGGGGTTTTGCCCCTCTCCCAGCAGGCCCTGGTTTTGGCAGTGCTGTGCTCCTTCCCTAAGGGCACAGCGCCTGTCCCGCTGGCCCCCTTCCCAGGGCAGCAACACTGACTGGGTTCTAGTAAGAGCGCCCCCCTCCCCGCCCCTCCAGGCCCGGGGGTGGTAAGGACTCCCCACAGCCGCTAGTCCCTGGAGCTGCACCTAGACCTGCCCACACTCTCCGTGCTCCCTTCATTACACTTCCTGCAGTGAACCCTCAGAAAGTATCATCTGCTTCCTGCAAAGACCCAACGGATCCGATCCTAACACCAGTTCGTCAGTGCCCCCTCCCCCCTCCCTGAACCAGACTGCAGCCCAGCTGGGAGAGGGAGGCTCAGAACACTGAATTAAAATCGT
Source organism: Ailuropoda melanoleuca (assembly GCF_002007445.2). NCBI lineage: Eukaryota > Metazoa > Chordata > Mammalia > Carnivora > Ursidae > Ailuropoda > Ailuropoda melanoleuca. The sequence continues at coordinate 33,887,166 of NC_048222.1, read as the reverse complement.
GGAGGAATCCACCCAGCCTCCCTGGTCCAGGAGAGGCTCCAGCTCTGGCTCAGGGTAACAAGAGGGGAGACGCAGGCCAGGTGCTAGGCCCACCCCGTCACCCTGGCCTGCCTCTGCCTGGCTGGGGATGGCAACATGAAGGAAAGGGGGGAAAGGTTCCCCTCGACCATGTTCTGGGCCCCGCAGAGGAGTCGGGGAAGAAAGGACAGACCCCGCTCCCCATAGGAAACTCCTTGTTAGACTGGGGGCACCATGTCTCCCCCATCTGACTCGCTGCTCCCTGAGGGCAGGGGCTGGTCTCACTCATTTGTTTTCTTCTTATCCCCAGCATGGAGCGCAAACAGCAAACAACTGCTCAGTGCAAACCTTAGAGACACAGAAAAGTGCGAAGTGGGACCCCCGCCATCTGGTCGTCCAGAGGGTCTCTCTAAAAGGCCCACAATGCTGTTCAGCTCCTGCTGTGTGGGTGGGCCAGGGCTGGTCCCCAGAGCACTTGCCTGGCTTCCATCCATCTTGCCAACTCACATGTGTATGACCTTGGGCAAGTCACTTCACCTTGGGGTGGCCAACTGGTCCCAGTTCTCTGGGACTGGCCTAGGAAAGTGCCATCTCCAAGGACATCTTCCCTCAGTCCCAGGAAGAGTGGACAGTTGTTTGCGCTACTTAACCGCCCTGTGCCTCAGTTTCCCCCATGTGCCAATAGCAATCTGCCTCAGGAGGAAGGCTGTGGTATAGATGGGATGAGTTCATGAAATCGAGAACCTAGAAAGCACCTGGCACAAAGTCAGCTCGGTATGATTTACCTTCTTCGTCTGAGTTTCCCAGGAGCAGATCATGGGGCAGCATTTGGCTGCAAGTATTGGCTCCGAAGAGGACCAGTAAAGAAGTAAACCATGGGAAGAAAAGGAGAGTCGACGGGCAGGGGAGGGCTGCTGGGCAATCGACCTCCATTCCACTGCAGAACTCTGGGTGGAGTGTGCCTCAGAGCTGCCCGTCCAGAGGGGCAAGGAAGCAGAGGCATACGACCCCCACTCCCATTTCTCACCTCCTGAGGGCTGCTGCCTGAAAAGGGAGGTGCTTCCTCCCCAGCACACGTGGTGCAGAAATCTGTGGAGTAGTGGGAACAGGTCCGTCCCAAGCAGGCAGGGCACTGTTGCATAACACAGATGTGTTAACCCCATTCAAACTGTGCAGGAGACATGGGAGCAGAGGAGACATCTGTCCAGTGGTGGGAAAGGGGAGTCAAGGTGAAAGGAGATATTTCCTGGGTGAGCTTTGAAGCACGAATACGAGTTTTCCAGGCAAAGGAGGAAGCAGGGCTTGCACATGATGGGCCTGCAATAAATATCTCAATGAGTGCCAAGTAAGTCCAGAGACACTCAAATGCTTGAGTTAGTGGGGCTGACTGGGTCGTGGAGAGGCAATGCCAGTCAGAGGAGGAGGGGATGGGGTCAGATGCCTGTGGGTATCAGGAAAGGCTGGATCGAGGCACAAGGACCTGAGTTGGTCCCTGGTTGACAGGTGAGGAGGAGGGAAGGTAGACCACGTGAAAGAACCACAAGAACAAAGGCAGAGAAGCAGGAATGGGCAGGGCTAGAAAGGGAGGCCGAAGAAGGGGAAGGAAGGGGAACGAAGGGAAAGAAAAATTAGGGAAAAATTGGGGGGAGGAGAAAAAGAGGCATAGAGACATGAAAAGCTCGATCACAGGGGTAGAGGGAGAACCACAGAGTCCTGCTTCACAGAGGTCCAAGGAAGAGAGTGAAAACAAGGTAGTATCAAGTCTCAGGAGCTGAGTCCTGCCCACAGTGGAGGCATGAGCCATCCGGGAAGGCTTCCCAGAGGAGGCGAGCCCTGAACCAGGAGCTGCAGTGAGCCCAACACCAGGAGCTTCACGGAAAGAAGGCTGCAGGGGCCCTGAGAGTGAGAGGGAGCAGAGAGCAAGGCGCTGCAAGCAAGCCAGAAGGAGGGCGGGTTCCAGTGGTTATTACCGGAGCTGCACAAATATTGTTGTTTTGACTGGTAGTGGGGGTTGGTTTATTTTTCCCCAGGAACCACAAGGGTGATGCACAGGTTCATTTTAGAACATGACACCACGGGAAGAGCAACAGTCTTTGGCCTCGCCTTTCCCGCTTCTGGTGAGAGGCACACATGGGCGCATGCATGCAAGCATACAGGCACACACGCACACGCACACGCACACACACGCACACACACACACATACAGAGTCATAAAAAATAACCCAAACCACAAATGTTGAATCCACCGAAGCCAAGTGTCTGCTGGAAATATCTCAGTTGTCACCATGGTAAGACTGTCCCACTTTTTTATATGCAAAGCCCTTGCAACAGTGCCTGGAATATAAAAAGCCCCACAAACATCTTTACTGTTATTTGGCGGCTGAATAGCCCAGCGGCTTACAGCTTGGACACGCAGCCACATCATCTGAGTTCGGAGCCCAACTACTTACCAGCTGTGAGACGGTGGACAAGTTGCTTAACCTCTCGGTGTGTTCATCCAACATGGGGGTAATACGACCTCACTCAAAGGGTTCTAAGAGTAAATGCGTCAATATGTATAACGGGCATAGAAAACGGCCTGGCTCGGAGTAAATATTACAGACATGATGGTCACTATCATCATCACCACCGTCACCTCCTGTCCGTGAAGTGCCCAAACTCCCCCCGAACCCTGTGCTACGGACTCCCAGCCCTCCTAACCCCCAGTTCCCACTGAAAACCAACCATACCCTGGCCAAGAGTGCCCCGAGACTAGGAGGGACAGAGAGAGAATGCGTGATCCCGGGTATTCAACAAGAAATGTCAGATGCCTCGGAAACCTCAATACCAAGAGAGTGCAAACCTCCCCCCTTGCACCCCAAAACTGCATAACTACATCCAGGGCCCAACACCACACCCACACCACTCTCCACCCTCTGCCTGTACCAGCTAAGCTGAGTTCCAGGAGTAGGGATGGCAGACGAACTAAAGCTTGGATCTGGTCGGGGTTAAATCTCTCTTGGTGGCGGGGTTTGCCTGGGGAGAGAGGAGGTGAGGGCCAGTGGGCCACTGTTTCCAGGTTCAGCTTGGAGCAGTAGTCCTCAGACCCGACTGTGAGTCTGCATTCCCTAGAGGGCTTGTTCGAACACAGATTGCTGGCCCGATCACTGAAGTATGTAATTTCCAGGACAATTTGCTTTTCATACAAGTTCTCATGTGGAAGCTAGTGGTCCAGGAAGTACACTTCAAGAACCACTGGTTTAGGAGCTCGACCCTGAATCCCAGTTCTATTCCCAGGAGCTGTGTGGCCTTGGTCGGGTCACATAACTTTTTGGGTCTCAGTCTTTCCACTTCTAAAGCCAGGACTCTAATACCTGTCCTCAGGACAGCTGTGAGGATTCCAGAAGGACGTGCTGGCAAAGTGGTCAGCACAGTGCCTGGCTCCCAGTAGAGAGTCACTGTGACAATTGTCATTATTCCTCCAGCGTTTGGAACTGGTTTTCCTCTAGCATCTGCTCTATCCCTGTAATGCACCCCTAATTATTAGATGGGCACATGGATGCCCAGAATAAAGACCTCCTTTCCCAAGCTCCATTGAGGCAGTGTGGCCTTATGGTAAGAACTAAGAGGTGTATAGTAGATGGGATGTTGTTTTGCTACTGAAACAGAGATGCAAAATGGTAGTGACCTAACTAACGGAGAAATGTATTTATTTTTCGTATAAGGCCTAGTAGGTTGTTTATGACCCTTCTACCTTATTGTTCTATAATTCTCAATGTAAGACCTTCATCTCATCTTATAATATGGCTGCTCCAGCTCCTGCCATCACATCCACATCCCAGCCAGTGGAAAGGAGAAAAAGGAGAAAGAAAGGACATACTTGTTCCCTTTCAAATCACAACTAGTAGCTATAAATATCATTTCTATTCACACTGTATTGTTTGGAAGTTAGTCACATAACCACATCTCACTACAGAAAGCTGGGAAATGTGCTTTTCAGCTGACCGGGTATATAACCAGTTAAAAATGCCATTACTATGTCAGAAGGGGTGAATGGCCACGGTGTTGGCAACAGGATAGAGTCAGTTTGTGTGCGCAGCCTCTAGGAATTGTCCTTAAAGGAAAGGAGTATTCCTTTTCTCAGCCCTTACTTCTTCCTGTTGTTGGAATATTCTAGATGTGACAGTAGAAGCTTGAGTGGCCCCTTTGGACCATAAGGTGAAAGCAGTGTTCAGGAAGCAGACTGACTACGTAGGAGGGCTGTAGCCCTAACCATGGTGGTGCAGCCATCCCAGCCCTGCGCTGCTCCCCTCTGGACTTGGTTTATAGGAGAGAGAAATACAGCTTTACCTCCTTTAGCGCACTGCTACTTGGGATTTTCTGTCCCTGGAAGCTAAACTTAATCTTGACTGATAGTGTTCGTCCCAGCACTGAACTACTCCTCTCCTAGCACTCCAGCTCAGCTTCCCCAAATTGTCAGTTGTCATATGTTCTGGGAAATGGGAGGGAAGGAGGGACTCAAGGGACATTATTTTACTCACCCCTGGCCCTGTGTTGCCTGCGATTGACTGAAAAGTGGCCCCAAGTCTTCATCTTTCCCCGGATCCCTCCCCTCTGCAGACTGACTCTGAAATGCTTTCCCAAGCTCTGTGTGGGCTTGGTCATGTGACTTGCTTTGGCCAATGGGTGTTAGCAAATGAGATGCCCACAGAGGCTCAAACAGTGCTTATGAGTCTGAGCTTTTCTCTCTCTCTCTCTTTCTCTCTCTGTCTCTCTCTCTGTATGTCCGGCTCTGGCTCCAGCTCTGTCTGCCATAGCTATAAGAACATTTCTAGACTAACCTTCTGGAGGAAAAGAGGCAATGGAGCTAGGAGTTTCATTTCAGAAGCAAGAACCAAGGCTCAGAGCACATGAACTGCCCATGGGCATCTCTGGTATAAGATGGGGAAGGAAGGAAATGCCAACGTCCTCAACACCTGCTATGTGCTTGGATTCATCAATTCATTTCAGAAAGGTGGTAATGCCATGGGATCCGTCCAGCCAGGCTTCCAACCAGCCAGCCTGGCACTAAAGCCCTGGGTCTCCACACTACCCCATAGTGCCCCCAGAAGACAGCGCCTGACCTGCTTCCCCTCACCCATTCCAGTGCAGAATCAGACCTGAAGTATTTCTCCATGAGGACAGACCTCCAGGTTGTTAAGTCCAAGTGTATTAGTCAGCTCAGGTGGCTATAACAAAATACCTAGACTAAGTGACTTACGAACCACAGAAATTTATTTCTCACAGTTCTGGAGGCTGGGAAGTCTGAGATCAAGGTGCCGGTGTGTGGTGAGTGCCTGCTCCTGGTTCATAGATGCCATCTTCTCACCGTGTCCTCACATGGTGGATGGGGACAGGAAGCTTTCTCGGGCCTCCTTTATAAGTCCTTTATAAGGGCACTAATCCCATTCACACAGCATCTACCCTCGTGGCCGAAGCGCCTCCCGGAGCCCTGACTCCCAACACTATCATGTGGGGGGGTAGGGTTTCAACACACGGACCCTGATGGGAAACAGCCCTTAGCGTCAGCTGCACGTTCAAGCCTCATCTTCCTTGTCCGTCTTAGCACGTTGGCAGGCGTGTGGCTGAACTCTACTGGATTTCCTCCTGCCCGCCTAGCCACCCTTCTCAGGTGTAGCAGGATAGCCTCTCTTTATTTTTATCCTTCTTTTATACTTTCCTCCTTTCTTCCTTCCTCCCTTCTTTCTCTTCTTTCCTACCTTCCTTTTCTCCTTCCCTCCCTCGTTCCTCTCTGAAATGGAGGACAACTGACCTTCATTGTCAGGTAAAGGGTTGCTTCTGGGGGACACTTAGCTACTCAAATACAGGTCAGCCAGGCGTCCATTGTTCTGAGCTTGGGGGAGTCAGTGGACAATTTGTGAAATCTTTAGAGATATTCAGAGAGAGGAATGTGCCATACCAGTTACAATAGTGACCTCTGGCCATGAGATTTGTAAGCAGATGAGACTACAGGGCTCCAGTCCTCTGTCACTCCATGCTTAACCTCAGGCCTTCGGCCCTTGGGACTGAGGAGTCCCCTGAGAGTGTTGTCAGCTGCACATACCAGAGTTCCAGAGGGAGATGGTGGAGCTTCTGCAGGAGGACCCATGGAGCCTGGAAAGTTTAACCGGAGTCCTATCTGCCATCCCAGACCCCATGGCCAGCCCTATTTTCTGTAAATGTTGGTTTTTCCCAAGGTTCATCCTTAGGCCATCTTTTTTCTCATTCCATATTTTCCCCCTAGGCCATCAATTGCCTGCCAAGATTTCAACAACCAACCACAGCTTGACCTCTCTCAAATTTTCATCTCTAAACCGGATTTCTCCTTTGAGCTCCTGAAGCTAAGCAGTCGAGATCATCACCTTCCAAATCATCTTTGGGTTCAGGATGGTCATGTGAGCTCCAGCTCACTCAGGAAGGAGGAAGGGGAAGAGAGATGTTCCACACTCCCCACCACTTTCAAGGAGATTTCTTAAAGAGCCAGGAACACATGGACTTCTATTTCATGGGCTAGAAGTTAGTCACAGGATCACATCTGCTCCAAGCAAAGTCTTTTAGCTAGGCGACAACGAGCCCAGGGTGCCGCTGATCTGGTCTCTGCCTACCACATCAGCTTCGTTTTCTGTGTTGCTGTCAAACTCAGCCTTCTTCCCTCTGCAGTGGTCACTCTGACCCTCTCTTGGTTCCTCAGACAAGCTCAGTTCTCTGCATAAACCGTTTCCTCTGCCTACCACAGTGTTCAGGCTCTCTCCTCACTCCATCCCACATGCTCAACCCCTTACCCGTCAGCGCCATCTCTTCAGAGGCCTTACCAGAAGGAAGGCATGACCCCACTGGAAAGCCCTTGCATCTCCTGGAAACCTTCGTCCACAGCACTTACAAGCTTGTAATTATATATTTTATTTTGGTGTTTATTTCAATTCAATTCAATTCAATTCAACTCCACAGCTGTTTGTGGAGTTCCTATTGTATATCAGACACTCGTCTACAGCACCTCCTCCTGGTCCCAGGGCTCCCTTCCTGATAATTTCTCTGTGTCTGCTCTTTGCCCTTGAGGGGCTGGGACCAGACCAGCCAGTGGACTTGGGCAAATCATGACTTGAGACAGTGAAGACCATCTCCCAGTCCATCCTTTCCAGGGTCTGAGCAGCCTGGTAGCAGTCAGGGCCAGTGGACAGGGAGGGGTGGGGAGCATGTGATAGGCTCCTGGAGACAAGGTCCTGGGTCAGCTCTGCCACGCATAGGACATGAGACCTTGGGCCAGTCACTGCCCTGTTCTGGACGTCAGTGTCCTCATTTATAAAAGGAGTATGTCTCCCAGCTTGACTTTGGATGAATGTTCTCTGAAGAAATGACCAAGACCTTTCCGAAAAATCCATGATGGGCTTTGGGTTTCATTCATTCACCATTCATTCCTAGACTCATTGACACATCTTTACTGAGTGCCTCGTCTCTAACAGGAATGATTCTGGAGCTGAGAAGTCACAGGTGACCCAGACAAGGACAGGAATGGGGTCAAGGATGCAAACACATCAACAGGCAACCCCAGTTCGGTGTGGAAAGAGAGATTTCCACCTATAATCTTGTATTGGCAAGAACTACAATGTTCTTTATTTCTTTATAACTCGATCTCTATTTCAAGTGCGCTATTTCAATGGGGTGAAAAGAGAATGTATTCATTCTCTATCGCTCCTGCCTTCCCTTCTGCCATCAACTCCTTTCACTCTCTCCTCCTTTCTTCTAGCCCAGGGAAAGTATTTTTCAAATCAAGGACGGAATGGGGGCCAGGGCAGTCTGCTTATGATGGTTGTGTAACAAAATACCAATACCAAAAATAGCAGCTTAGGGGCACCTGGGTGGCTTAGTCGGTTAAGCTCCTGGGATCCCAGGCTCCTGGGATAGAGCCCTATATCAGGCTCCCTGCTCAGCGGGGGGTCGGGGGTTCTTCTTCTCCCTCTCCCTCTGCCCCTCCTCCCTGCTGTGTTCTCTATGTCTCTCTCTCAAATAAATAAACAAAATCTAATAATTTAGCAGCTTAAAATGGTCACATTTATTTTGCTCACAAAGCTGCAAGTCAGGCAGGTGCTGGGGATTAGAGGGTGGGGGGGACAACTCTGCTCTACCCCGCATCAGTGAGGGCCGTTTGAAGGCTGGGTAGGTCATCGACAGTCGCTGGCTCGCTTGTGTCTGGAATGGGCCATTGGCTGAGACCTAGCGCACCCTCCTGTGTCCTAGGCTTGCTCACGACATACTGGCTGCTGGGCAAGGGTGAGCCCTGAGAGGGGACAGAAGCTGCACTGCCCTGTACGACCTAGCCTGGGAAGCCACGCGGGGCACTCGCCCTGCCTTCTGTCCATCCAAGCAGTCACGAGCTCCCACCCAGTTTCCATGGGATGAGGAAGTAGGCGCCATGTCTTGTGGAAGAGCATGTGGGGAAGCAATAGGGCTGTGACCATTTTTGGAAAATACAATCTACCATGCAAGTGGAGAGGGAATCTCTTTATGTTTTTTCCCACTGTTTTGTTTATTGTGGTAAAACACACATAACATAAAATTTCCCACCTTAACCATTCTGAAGCATACAACTCAGTGGTGTTAAATACATTCACATCGTAGCAAACCATCCCTGCCATGCATCGCCTTAACTCTTTTTGCCTTGTAAATCTGAAACTCTGTACCCATTAGACAGTAATTCCCCCTTCTCTCCTCACCCCGGCCCCTGACAACCATCATTCTACCGTCTGTCTCTATGATTTGACTACTCTAAGCCCCTCGTATAATTGGTATCATACCATATTTGTTTTGGGGAGTGGTTTATTTTACTTAGCATCCTCAAGTTTCGTCCATGTTATAGTATCTTGCATAATTTCCTTCCTTTTTAAGGCTGACTGATATACCATTGTGAAGATAGGCCACATTTTGCTCATCCATTCATCCATTAATGGACTCTTGGGTCGCTCCCATGTTGTGGCTATAGTGAATAATGTTGTTATGAGGGCGCCTGGTGGCTCAGTTGGAAAGTGTATGCCTTCGGGTCAGGTCATGATCTCAGGGTCCTGGGACCGAGCCACGCGTGGGGCTCCCTGCTCACTAGGAAGTCTACTTCTCCCTCTGCCTCTCCCCCTGCTCATGCCCTCTTTCCCCCTCTCTCTCTCCCTCTCTCAAATAAATAAATAATCTTAAAAAAAAATAACACCGTTATGAACATGGGTGTACAAACATCAGTTGGAGATCTTGCTTTCAGTTCTTTTGGGTAGATACCCAGAAATGAAATTGCTCTTTCCAGTAATTCTATTTGTAATTTTTGGAAGAACAGCAATACTATTTTCCACAGCTACTACAGTATTTTTTTTAAAGATTTTATTTATTTATTTGACACACACGGAGAGAAAGCACAAGCTGGGGGAGGGAGCAGCAGAGGAGAGGTGCTCTGGGAGCCTGAGGAAGAACTTTCCCCCAGGCCTGGAGCATGGGAGACAGAAATGTGCAGGATGAGTGAGAGTAAGTATGGTTAAGAGTCAGACTGGTTGGGGGAGAATGGGGCACAAGGTTGGGATGAGGGAATAAATGTTCTATATTGAGAGGGAACAGCATGTGCAAAGCCTCTGAAGGAAGAAAGAAAAAGGATGTTAGCATCAAGAGAGAGGGAAGAGATGAGCATAGAGATAGCCAGACCAGTTGGACTTTGCCTAGAATCTAGGGAGAGAGGTCTTTAAAGGGCTTTAAGCCAAAAAATGAGATAAGATTTTGAGATAAGATTAAAAGATTATTTTGAAGAAAATGTCAACAAAATGAAAATACAACCTATGAGAATAGGAAAGAATATCTGCAAACCATATATCCGATAGAGAGCTGATATCCAAAATGTATACAGAACGTAAATACTTCGATAGCAAAAAAAGGAAGAAAAACCCACAAATAATTTTTTTAATTAAAATGGGCAAAGGATCTGAATAGACATTTTCCAAAGAAGACATACGAATGGCCAACAGGTCCATAAAAAGGTACTCAACATCACTAATCACCAATGGGCCTGCAAATTCAAACCACGATGAGATTCCACCTCACACCTGTTGGAAGGACTGTCATTGAAAAGGCAAGAGATAAAAGCCTGGAACCCTTCTGCGCGGCTGGTAGGATTGTAAACTAGTGCAGCCGCTCTGTTTCCATACTGTTTTCGCAGTATAACAGTAACTCAAAAAATTAAAAATAGAAATACCATGTGACCCAGTGAGCCCACTTCTGGGAATACATCTGAATATATGAGATATCTGCACCCCATGTTGACTCAGCATTATTTACAGTAGCCGAGATACGGAAAATACCCTAAGAGTCCACTGACGGATGAATGGGTAAAGGAAATGTGTTGTATGGATACTACGGAATATTATTCAGCCATAAAAAAAGAAATTCTGCCATTTGTGACAACATAGATGAAACTGAAAGTCATTATGCTAAGTCAGATAAGTTGGGCAGAAAGATAAATACTGCAATCTCACATGCGGAAATCTTAAAAGAAAGGAAGGGAGGGAGGGAGGAAAGGAAAGAAAGAAAGAAAGAAAGAAAGAAAGAAAGAAAGAAAGAAAGAAAGAAAGAAAGAAAGAGAAGAACTCAGAAAAATAGAACAGATTTGTAGTTAACAGAGATGGGGGTCAGGGATGAAGGCGGTTGAAAGGTACAAACTTCTAGTGATGGGGGAAATAAGCCCTGGGGGGTAACATGCAGCACAGTGACTACAGTTAATACTGTCCGGTGGTATGTCTGAAAGTTCCTAAAATAGTAGATACCGACAATTCTCATCACAACGAAAAAACTTTTTTTTTCTTTTTTTATATATCCATATGAGATGATGGTTGTTAACTAAACTTACTGTGGAAATCACTTCACAATATATGGAAGTCCAGTTGTTAACCCGTCCACCTAAAACTTACACCACGCTGTATGTCAGTGATGTCTCAATGAAACTGGGGAAAAAATTAAGTGAAATGGATTTGAGAAGCATTTGGAGGATGGAAATATTGGGTCTTGGGGCTGGTTCGGACACAGAGGAGCAGAAAGGGGCAGCTCCCTGAGCTCAAAGAGCATGCACCCTCACAGTCCCTGCCAGGAGCTGCTGTGTCCCATACACCCACCTGTCAAGCGGCCAGGCCTGTGGGCATGACAAGGCCTTCTGGAACCGGATATGGAGGACATCCCCAACTGCCCATGGATTCATGAACTGCCTAAATCCATTAATGAGATTCCTCTCAGGTCTCTCCAAGGGAACAGAGCCAAGTCCTCTCTGGAAGGAAGAGCCACAGAGCCCTACACAGGGGATCACATCCCCAACCCTTCATCCACCCCTGTTCACACCCTCAAGGAGCCAAGTGACCACTGACGTTCAGTAGGAATACCTGGGTAAGGGAGGACAGGAAGGATAGAGAGCTGCCTTTTTTTTTTTAAAAGATTTTATTTACTGATTTATTTATTTGAGAGAAAGAGCACAGCAGTGGGGAGGGGCAGAGGGAGAGGGAGAAACAGAATCCCTGCTGAACAGGGAGCCCGATGTGGGACTTGATCCCAGGACCCTGAGATCACGACCTGAGTGGAAGGCAGACACTTAACCCACTGAGCCACCCAGGCACCCCCACAGAGTGCCTGCTTGCACAGCTGAGGCTGGCTGGCAAGTTCACACTAGGACTAAATCTGAGGCCACGTGGGCCCTGTGCCACTTGCTCTAGGCTCCCACCACTGGCACCACTGTGCCACCATTTTGCTTTGGCAGCAAAGCCAAAAGATAAATGTGCCCTATCTTCCTGCAACATCCATTTGACTCAAAGAATGTGAGGAAAATATTATTTTTGTATTAAACACAGTTATGATGGAATAGAATGCAAAATTTATGTGTGGGTTTTAGATAAACAGAAGACTTGAGATCTTACTAGGGCTTTGAGTTGGTTGTTTTGAGCCAAGGCCCTTGGGGAGAATGTGGTCTGGCCCCTTTGGGCACCATTCTGGTGGAAAAGTTTGAGAAAAATCAGCGTTCTTTAACAGCCACGGTCCAAAGGACAGGCTCTGCAAAGAGTCGCCCCTGCCGCCAGGGACAGCTATGTGTAGAATGGGCAGCCAGGTCACATGGAGTCACCCTGGGCTGCCCTAGGGCTGTGACCACAGAGTCACTGGCAATGTAAGGGATGACAGATGTTGGCAGAATCTCTCACCGGTAGCTGATGTTCACTTCTCCTGGTCCCGGCCAGTTGTCAAGTGAGGCATTCCTGTTATCTCCCTGTGGGTACAGCACAAGCCAGTTCTCTGGCCTCAGCTCCCACTGAAGACAGAGCCAGAGTGAGCCTGGCTGGACTTCAGTCAGCCATTAGCAGGAGCAGACAAGAGGGAAGACGGCCAGTCCTTCCACCATCTATTTAGTCACTCGTTTCACCCGCAGTGTCCAATTCTGCCACCTTTGCTCCCTGGTCAATGAGTACCAGAGTGGTTCGAGGCTAGAACAGGGGACCAAAGGGCTGGGTAGGAATGGATTCAATGTAGGATGGGTGGGAGAAGATGAAGAAAGGGTTGTAACCCTTTGTGGTCTGACTGGGAGAAGGTAAAGACAAGAGGAAAAAGGAACACGGGAGAGAAGTGAGAGACTCGATGTCCTGGAGTCTTCCTTTGTTCTAACAGGAGCCCCAGGAGGCCACCTAGTCTGTTCCTGACAGTGGGTCCAATAGTCCCACTGAAGGGGTACACAGTGACCCTTGGCTAAGGGAGCTTGGTACCAAAAATGAGAGCTGAATATACCCCTTGGGAAACACCCGATGGAGGGCTACACACAGCCCTGCCCTCAGGGAGCCCCAGTCTGAGGTGAGACCCTCACCTCAAAGATTTCACAGTTTCTAATATACCAAAAAATGCCCAGAAGGACATTGTGCTCTAAGAGAGCCCCAGCCCTGGTGGGGGATCTCATCAGGGCCCCGCAGAGGCTTTTGTCTAGCTGGCACAGGTACTCCTGTGGCTTTGCTTTGAATTCCCGTAAACAGAAATGGGAAATCCCGGGGACTGAAACACTTTTAATCACCCTCCTTTATTGCCCTTCCCTGGGTGACTCAGCGGTAGGAAAATCACAGCTCCCAAAAGGGAGAGTGATGAGAGAGTGGCAGCTGGTGACACAGCCTGCACAGCTGGGCCGTCTCGTCCCTGTCCCTGCAGTGGTGCCGCGACCAGTTGAGAGCAGCCACTGAAGCTGCTGACAGAGCCATGGTGGGGGGCGGGGGGCGCAGGACCCACACTCCAAGCCCCCAGGGATTCCCCCACAGCAGGGCTGGGCCCGGGGCTGGGCAGGGGCCAGTGCAGAGAAGTGAAAGTCCGAATGGTCTGAGGGTGGTCGCTCCCTGTCCAGGGCTCTTGCTTCCTGCCCTTTCAGGCTCATACTCTGCCCCTCAGCCAGAATGACTCCCTTTCTTCACTCAGGTGTGCCGCACCCTGCTCTCCTTCTGTCCCGTCTGAGTCTGACCCCTCAGAGCCGCCCTCACACCCTCTGAGCCCCTCTGGGCACTGCTGTCACCTGACTGATTTGGGGTAGGCGGGGGGCTTATGACGTTTCTTCTCTCAGCCCTTAAGCCTCAAGAATAGGTGTTGGGCAGAATGGTCTCAGTCCTTAGGAAAACATGAATGAATGAAAGAAAGAAAGAAAGAAAGAAAGAAAGAAAGAAAGAAAGAAAGAAAGAAAAGAAAGAAAGAAACTAGAACCCAAACCCAGTTTTCTTGACAAAAGCAAGAGGGCAGGAGACATCTGCCCCCCCCGCCCCCGCCTTTTCCTGGGAAAGTGGGAGGGAAACACCTCCTCAAGCTAAAAAGGGCTTTAGAACTGTCTTGAAACTGAGGCTTAGCAAGGGCAAGGGACCTACCCAAAGTCACATCAGTTTACCAGAAACAGAGCCAGGACTTGAACCAGGGTCCACTGTCTTGCTCCCTCTGCCTGATTCTCCACCCTTGTACCTGGACCCTGGGCTCTGGGTCAAGCTGACACCCAGAGAGAGACACTCTGTTCTGTTCTGGCTCCAGCGGGGTGGGGCGGTACAGCCATGGCAGCGGTTGACGGGCCCCACCCAGTGTGGGCACATTTCATCACCAAGAAAGTCTGGCGAAGGCTTGCAGCCTCTGCGCTCAGGGAAAGCGGTGCTTTGCCGCAATGACCACTTGGATCCCTCATCCCAAATTTTATGCAAGCACCCAGGACATTTCAGCCCTGGCAGCAGGGAGTGCAGGGCTGCCTGGGGACCCTTCACCTGCCAGGGCAGCTCCTGGGCTTACTCGAGGCTGGGGGGCCAGGCGTAGGCTGCTCTGGAGGGGTCCTGCCCCGCTTTTCCTACTGTCCCTCTATGGCAACAGAGCTCAGAGATGATCACTATTCTAACTTACTCTGCCCATCCCTTCGCAAATATCTCCTCACCCAAGACCCTTCCCAACCCAAGAGGAGGTAGTGTTATGACCCCCATTTCACAGAATGAGGACCCCGGGGCCCAGAGAGGTGCAGTGACTTGCCTGGGCAGCTCCCAGCTCCAAATCCTTGCTGTTTACCACCACAGGGCCAGGGCCCCAACTGCTGCCTCACCCCTCAAATTCTTGCCAAGGAGAAGGCCACCCAGAACCCTGAGAGCAGGAAACAGATTCTGGATAAATTACAAAGTGGCTGCAGGTGCTAGAGGGAGGGGGTGGTGGAGGGACCCCTTCCCTGAGCGGTAATAAAAGTGTAAACTGGAAACCCATTTGGAGTCTCCCTTTTGCCTACCGTCCCCTGCTAGGGAAGGCAGGGGGCAGGAACTAGCATTTGGACATGAGGGAAGCACCCACCGTGTGCCGCCCCTGGGCTGGGCGCTTGTAAGATGATATTGGGCCCAGGGAAGGGCAAGTAACTTCCAGGTTCTTTGGTGTTGGAACCAGCTCTTTGTAGGACTGGTTTCCTGAGGGTGACACCCTCTACAGAGGGGCCCGGGGCTCTGCTCTTGGATCCTTCCTGGCCAGTACTGTCACGAGCAACTGGGATGAACGCACCACAGCCCACCTGTTGAGCTTCCGGAGAGAGCCAGTGCTGAGTGGACATAGGGACACTGTGGAAGACAGGATCCAGATGGTGGTCTGCCCTGCAAATGAGTTTGGTGTTCCTACAATAGCCATTGGGCCCTACTGTGTGCCAGGCCCTGGGGAACCAAAGGGACAATGAGGGGTCAGTGACCTTGATGCAAGGCGGGGGGGGGGGCGCGTTGAGTGGAAAGGCAGGAGCCTTTGCCAGACTGAGAGGCCGCCCAGCCCCCAGGATGCAATGATTAACCTGGAGGTGGGGCCGGGGTGGGAGGGAGAAGGGGAGAAGCAGGGGGAGAAGCATTTATTGGAGAAGGGCTTATCTGGGTTGGCTTTGAAAGGCAAATCAGAATAATAGGGCTTCCTGCCCAGGGAGCCATGAGATTAGTGTGAAAATCAAATGAGATAATGGAGGGGAAAATATCTTGGGACCTGACTTTAAAAACCCAGACTCTCGGGCCTATTGTATTTCCACAGGTGAGAATGCTCAGCCTCGGAGACGTGGGATGATTTATTTGCGTGAGGATGCCTCATATGACCATCCAGAGCCTTCCACCTTCCCACTCCTCACTTCCACCTCCGCTGTGCCCAGTGAAGAACATGTTTGTATGGAGTTGCACTGGGAACTACTGCTCACCCCAAAATAACCCCGTGTTACCACACTGCCTTGATACCATTACTGCCAAAACAAAAGGTTGGGCCTTTTCGTTAACCCGAATGGCCTTATCTCATCTAAAAGCACATATTCCACAAGACTGGGATTCCACAGAAAGAACCCTTTCACCTCCACTGTCGGCTTCAAGAGCACCTGGGGAACCCCAGGTTGGGGACATCTAGCAGGGCAACATATCTGGTCACTGGCCTCCCACCAGGTGTTCAGACATCTTGGGGATCTCCTCCTCACTCAGCCATTCTCTGGTAACTTATTGAGCACCTAGTGGATGCCAGGCACCGGGCCCAGGCTGGAGTGAGAGGTACTCACATGGGCATGTGTGTGTGTCTCGTTTTTTCTCACCTGGGTGTACCTGTTCAGGAGGCCAGGTTGTCCAGGAAGCAGCCGCTGAGATAAAGGTGGGCACGGGGAAGGGTCACTGTGGAGTGACTTCTGGGAATGGAAACGGGCAGAGGTGGGACTGGGCAGACCTGACAGACGTCCTCCAGCCCGGCCGGGGAACTGTGGAGCAAAGATTGCCCAGCAGAGGAGCCCTGACGGCGCTGGGCAGAAATGACCAGGCCCTAGAACCACTGCTGTGCTCAGCCAGTGGCCCTCAAGGTCAAGACCGGAGAGCTGAGGCGGTGCCTAGAGCACACGCCGACAGGAGGTGCTCACATGACCTTGACGGCCAGCATGTCCTCTCCTTCTGTGTCCTGGGTGCCCCCTCTCCACACCCTAGCCCCAGCCCCGGGCTTCTGGAAGAGGCTAAGACCTAGAACCCTCAGCTCACCACACTCCCTGCAACTAGACAGGCAGTTGAAGGGACGTCTGCAACAGCACATGTCCAAGCCCCCCACAGTCCTCCATTTGACACACGTTTCCCGGGGGTGTGAAGTGAGCAAATCAGACCGGTGTCTGCCCTGGGGAGCTTCCAGTCTGGCCCGTCTCCCTGCGCGTACCTGGGTTTGGGTCTCAGTATCTGTGTGTCAGGGTCGGGCTGAGCA
Organism: Ailuropoda melanoleuca; assembly: GCF_002007445.2. Classification (NCBI taxonomy): domain Eukaryota; kingdom Metazoa; phylum Chordata; class Mammalia; order Carnivora; family Ursidae; genus Ailuropoda; species Ailuropoda melanoleuca. Next base: position 33,870,414 of record NC_048222.1, on the reverse strand, counting down.
CATGCCTGTGTCCGCCGTGCGCGTGCACGCCTCAGGAGCATGCAGTGCACACAATCAGGGGCCCTTGAAGGGTGAAGACTGTCAAAAAGTTGCAGCTTCGTTGGAAGGTGAGAGCACCAAAGAGGGAAGAAAGGGCAGGCCAACGGGCTAGCCGAAAACCCCAGCCTTAAGAAAAGAAAAGCGAGTCGGGGCAGCTAAGCCCGTCTCAGGTGGGGCATTTCCATGCAGAAATGAGCAAGCGGCAGGTGACAGCGGGGACAGCTCAGGCACTCCTGGGCTGGCAGGTGGGCTCAGGGCCAGGGAGGAAAACTTTCTGCTTTCTTAAGAACTAGGGAGTGGAGGGAAGAGAAGGAACCTTGAAGAAAGTCCAAAGACCAAGAATGAGAGCTGGGACGAGCCCTTCAGACAGGAAGGAGCAGGCTGGCAAGGAGAGGGCAGGGGGATGAGGGCCAGCAGAGCTCCGGGACAGCCCATCTGCCATTTCTGTCAGTCATCCTGGAAGGAACCACAAGCAAACTGTATTTGAATAAGAAGAAGAAGTGGCAGGAACTTTGGATAGCGTTTGCATAATGTCAGGACGCCTCTTCCCCCAGTTGAGTCCAGTGTCCTGGCTGGAAACTTGGAGTCACGCTAGATCCCTCTGTCCTTTGCCCCCTCTGCTCTTCAGTCCCCAACACCAGCCTACTTTTTTTTTTTTTTTTTAAGATTTTAATTTCAAGTAATCTCTACACCCGGTGTGGGGCCCGAACTCACAACCCTGAGGTCAGGAGCGCCATGTTTCACCTGCTGAGCCAGCTGGGCTTCCTGAGACCAGTCCACCTTTTAAGGGCTTCCGGAATCCTTTTCTTTGGCCTATCATTGGCATGACCTCTGGCCTCACCTGGACCACCATCCCCTCTGTCCCCTGGTGTTAACAGTTTCTTGTCTGCCAGCCTCCCATCTCCTTGCCCCTTTGATCCATTCTCTTTGCTACAAAATGTTCCACAGCCCTCTCTTGCCTAATAAACCCTACTGTTGTCAAGACAAAGCCCCATGTTCTTACCTCGGCTTTCAAGATAGGACGTCTACTCTGCTTTGCACTCATCTCTGCTCCCCAGCTGCAACTCTACGCTGGAGCCCTTTCATCCTTAAAGTCAAGACCTGCTCCCCCACACCCCCACCAGGGCTCTCTGGCCTCTGGGCTTCGTTAAATGCTGTTCCCTCTGCCTGGAACACACTGCCTCTAACTAATTCCTGCCCAGACCTTCAGCTCTCAGCTTCTGCACTGCTCACTCCAGGAAGCCTTCCCTGGATTCGCCACCACACCCCAAGTTTAGGTGTTTCTGCCCCAATTCCCAGCCATAGCCCTTGCCGGGTTACTGTTCCTGGAGAATTATAGCGACTCCAACGGGGACAGTTCCCCTGTCTGTCTTGCCCAGACTGTGCCTGCAGGGTGCCGTCCAACACCCATGTCATCAGCAAGTATTTTTTTTGAGTGTCTGCGTAATATCAGGAGCCACAGATAGACCCTGGGGAAATGATGTCGAGTTCTTGTTTTTGCTGAGCTTCCATTCTCAGTTCTTGCGTATTCCAAAGTTATTGCAGGCCACAGGGGCGCTTGTTGGTTGTATTGTGGGAAAAGGAGAGTGAAGCAAAAGAGGGAGGGAGTGAGGAAGGGTGGAGAGAGAGAGAGAAAGAGAGAGAGAGGGAGAGAGAGAGAGGGAGAGAAAGGAAGGGAGGGAAGGAGGAAGGGAGGAAGGGCGAGATGAATGAAAGGAGGATTCCTGTCCAAGCTCCCCAGTGAGGTAAGCCAAGCTCTTCACAGTTCCGGGCCCTGCCTTACGCCAGCAGCTTCCTCACCTCTTTTCACTTTGCTGCCCAGATTTTATGCTCCAGAGAAAACGCAACTCCCCGAGGCACCATGATCTTCCCTACCTCTGAGCGTTTGCACATGCTGTGCCCTTGCCAAGAGCGCCTTTGCTGGCCTCGCGGTTCCTGGTTGCCCTTCACGACTCAGCTGTCCTGTGTCATCTCCCAGCTCAATCACATGCTTTCTTCTCTGGGCCCCTATGACGCAGCACATAGCTCCCTGGCACGTGGCACGTGGCACGCTGACTCTTCATCTCTCTGCCACGTCTTTCTCCCACCAGACTGTGAGCTCCACAAGAGCAGAGACCAAGTCTCTTGATCTCGGATCCCTAGAGAGCCTAGACCTGTGTCTGGCCCAGGGCAGGAGCTTTGGCTCCTGTTGAACTGAATGGGAAGGGTTTTGACTCGAATCCTCTGCCTTATTCACCATCTCATTTGTCTCCCAGCCCTGCCCAGGCAAACGTGCTGAGACCCACGTGGGGCTGGTCATCCGGTCTGCTCGGCCCTTGCGGGGCTCGCCACGTTTCCCAGCTGGGATGCCCTTCCTCTGTCATGATGTCTCCCCCAACCTTATTTTCTTGTGGGTCTTCAACTCCAATGCACTGTGGACCCTGGACAGGCACAAGACCTTCAGGGTCCTGAGCCCACGCAGGGACCTGGAGAGCTTGATACCTCTCTCCCTGTGACCCTCTTGCCCACCCCCTCCTCCCTCAAAGGTAACCACCAGCCTGACCTCAACACTACCAATTCATCGCTGCTGTGTTTCTGTAAACGGAATCACACACTGCACTCCTTTCTGAATCTGGCTTCTTTCACTCAGCATCAGGTTGATGAGACGCATTCCCAGTGTCGCGCGTAGCGACCACGTCTTCATGCTCATTGCTGCGTGATGTCCCATTATTAGAATAGTCCATAACTTATTTACCCATTCTACATTTGATGCGTATTTTGGGTGTTTCCACAGTTTGATTTTTATACATGAGGCTGTTTTGGGCATTTTGAAGTCTCACGGTGTGCAGACATGTGCGTTTCTTTGGGGAGAAACCTAGGAAAGGCATTGCCTGGTCATAGGGCATGGACGTGGTCAGCTTTAAAGCTACGGCCAGTCGTCCAAAGTGGCGGCACACTATTTTCTTTTCGTTAAGGAGAAAGCCTAGGCCTACATAAACATAGTTCATACACGGTGGTGGCTGGTAATAGTATTTGTGGCCGAGAAGGGGAATGGGGTGTTTAGAGGACAGGGCTAGGGGATACTTAAGTTTCACTCAGCACTCCTTATGTATTTGGAATTTTGAAGCTAAAGTCAAACCTAGGGCCAATTTTTTTTTTTAATTAAAAAAGAAGAAAAAGGGGAGAAAAGTCCATGTGCTTTTCAAACACCTTCCTGGTATCTTTGTAATAGACTCCTCGGCCTCCACTCACCCCCAGATCCCTGTCTGAGAGTGACCCTCCCTACCCCACACCTCTGTTCTTACCTTTTATGTAAATGCCAACAGTTACCGGGGAACAGAGCTCCTAGTCTGAGGAGGGAGGCTGTCCCCCCCAGGAAGGAGGGCCCAGCAGGATGTCAGAGCCTTGGAGAGGACAGAGGAGACAGAGTAATAGGACTGCATGAACAAACAGAGCTACTCACACCCAAACTTCCCAAGCAGACACCGAAGGAAGGTGTGGTCTGGACTGGAGATAATCTGGAAAGACCTGCCAGTTAGGAAGGGTTTGAAAGGCAGGGGTGACAGAGGGAAAAGGAAGAAGGGGAACACCACCCAAAAGTGTGGGAGGAGGCGGGAGCTGCGTATACATGGACCATGGCACGTTGCTCCCCCCCTCCTTCCCACTCAGAAACTTCCACTCACACTTTAATACACATTCCACCCCAACCTGGAGAACACTGAGCACTTCTCACTCAAGGACACCACCTTCTTCCCCATCCTGCAACCAAGGGCCCACCTGCACCTCTAACTACAGCCACGAGGAAGTGGCTGCTGGGCTGGGCCTATGGGGAGGAGCCAGTGCCTTGGGGCTGCAACTGCTTCTCTGAGAAGGGCTGAGTTAGGAAGGTGACCAGTGCAGCTTGGGGCCGTTCTTCACTCACTGACTCACTGGCTCGTCCGTGCTGTGGGCGAGGCTCGGCACAAGGGACTGGTGGCACGGGGTGAAGAAGACACAGTGCTCTGTGAGCTTGGGGCTGAGAGGGCTTCATTGGCTCCACGTGATTTTAGAGAGGGCAGGAGGGTCCTCCCCTCCCAAATAGAGCTTTCCCTCTAGCTTGCCCAAGATCCCACCATTGCAGTTGCTTAAGTATAGACCAGCCATGGGTTGTGGGGCTCAAAGCTCCCACAATTTGGGAGGGAGCACTCTTAGCGAAATCATTCAAAATGACAAATTTTACAAAAACCTGTGACCATGAGAACACATTGCTGGGGCCCATCCTGGGGCCTGGGACGTGCAGGACAGACCCTGCAGCTTGAGCTCTGAGAGCTTCTCTTCTCAGTAAACCCAGCTCACTGTTAACTAAGGCACTGCTTCTTTTTTTCTTTTTAAGATTTCATTTATTTATTTGAGAGAAAGAGAGTGAGAGAGAGCACAAGCATGGGGCCGGGGAACGGTGGGCAGAGGGAGAGGGAGAAGCAGGCTGTCTGCTGAGCAGAGACCCTGAAGCCTGAGCAGAGACCCTGACTCAGGACTTGATCCCAGGGCTCCTGAGCCTAAGGCAGACGCTTAACCAAGGGAGTCACCTTGGCGCCCCCCTAAAGCACTGCTTCTTAGAAGTGCCGGTACTGATGAGAGGAACCCGCCCTCAGGATATGGCTCAAGGGAAGGGTGCTGGGCAGTGAGGGCAGGCATTCTGACAGGAAAGGCAGGGCTCCAGGGGGCGGGCAGAGAATACGGTGGGAAGGGGAGATAGCTAAGGCTCTTCCCCCACCTGGCAGACAGCCCACTCCTCCCTCAGAACACAGCCCCCCATTGCTCACAGAAAATCTGCCTCCCTCTTTGGAGCCGCACCCCACTTTCCCTGCAGAGTCAAGAGTAGGGTGCATGCAGAAATCGGCCCAGTGTGAGCCTCCCTCCTCCTGGGGGTCCCTGAAGGAAAAGTGAGCAGACTCGTTCTACATCAACTCTGTGTGGACTTTTCTGACCCAGCTTCCAGTCTTCATTCTGATTCAGAGCAGTGGTTAGAGTAAATCAACTTACACCAACGAAAGGCTTAAAAAATTCCAGGGTCTCCCAAGTTCTTCTTAACCAGGGACTTTTACTTAAAGTAGGTGATGGTGTCTGTCTCCATGTCAGTGCCTTATAACTTCAATAAATAATCGCTTTTCTCACACTGAGGCCTTTCTAATGATGACACAAAACCTAGAAGTCATAAAATAGAAGCTTGAAAAATTTATCTCCAAAAAAAATTTTTTTTCAAACTTCTGCACAGTAAATGCTATCACAAACAAAACCAAAGGATAAGCAACAAACTTGGAAAAGTATTTGTGGTTAACATCACAAACAGTTAATTTCTCTAATATAAAGAACTCCTACAAATCAATAAGAAAAAACCCAACAATAGGGAAAAAGTGAGCACACTCGGGGTGGGGGGCAACAAGCCACAGGGGGAAAAAATTTGAACAGCTCAAACATTTGAAAAGGTGCCCAATTTCACCTGCAAAAAGGGAATTGCATATTTAAACCCCACCAACATAGGATTTCCACCTACAAACATCAAGCATTTGTCAGTATACCGAGTTGGCAAAGAAATGTAGAAACAGCAGCACTCAGATCTTTCTGCTGAGCGTGTTACCATAGAACAAGTCCTCTGGAGAACAATTTGGCTACAGCTATTGAAATTATAAATGCACACTCTTTTGACCCAGGCATTCCACTTTGCTTTTGTAGTTTTTGCATTTGAAACCACCTGCCCCTATTAGCTGTTCAAAAGTAAATTGAAACAAATTAAAAACTTCTCCCTGGGTGGATGGGAGAGCTTACCAGCCCAGCCTGCAGGCTTTGTGGCTCAGTGGGGGGACAGCTTCTTACTCAGACACACAAGATACTTGATGTCTGTTTTTTTGGCCATTAAACAACCTTAAATAGTTTTTAGATACTGTCATTTATTGTTTTATGTCTATCTACAATGGCTGGTTGGTTAGGAAGGGGAAGGAGAGAAAGTGCTGATTCTAAAGCGTAACCACCCGATACGCTGTGGCATATTGCATTTGGCGATTTCCGTCCCAGTGCTCATCAGCAGATCCATAATTTGCATTCATCTGATCAAAATTATTTTTAAAGCACAACAAGATGTCCTGGGCTCTAATTATTGAACAATATTAAAATGAAACAAGAGAGGGCTGATTCTTTCCAATTTGGCTGGGCTTTTATTGGAAATGGAGGCTTTATATAGCCGCGCTGTGTTATGTGTGCAGACACACTTAGGAAAAGCGGTCTGAGGGGCGCCTGGGTGGCTCAGTTGGTAGAACGCCTGCCTTCAGCTCAGGTCATGATCCAGGGGTCCTGGGATTGAGCCCCTGGTCGGGCTCCGTGCTCAACGGGGAGTCTGTTTCTCTCTCTGTCACTCCCCCTGCTGTGCTCTCTCTCTCTCTCTCTGTCAAATAAATAGGTGAAATCTTAAAAAAAAAAAAAAAAAAAAAAAAAAAGGAAAAGTCGTCTAAAACCTTTCTCCCATCATGTGCAAACCACACTTGAAAGTATGACGAGGAACCGGCTGATTTTTCACGATGCGAAATACGAGAATTCCATACACCATGTCCTGAAACAGTTTCTTTACACTTGAAAATGGTATCAAACCCGCTTTTAAATACATTCAATCCCTAATCGACGCACAATATAACTTGTGATTTTGAATTTGTCCAACAAAGCATGCTTTTCCTTAAGTAGTAAGCGCACTTAACTTGGAAAACCTCAAGATTAGTCTTTGTACAAGTATTTAGTTTAAATGAACTCTATAATATAGCTGTAATAAAATATTTCAAAGATGTAATTTTTTAAAAAGATTTATTCATTTATTTGACAGAGAGAGAGACAGCCAGCGGGAGAGGGAACACAAGCAGGGGGAGTGGGAGAGGAAGAAGTAGGCTCTCAAGGGAGGAGCCTGATGTGGGGCTCGATCCCAGAACTCCGGGATCACGCCCTGAGCCGAAGGCAGATGCCTAAAGACTGAGCCACCCAGGCGCCCCTCAAAGGCGTAATTTTTTAACTGAAAACATTGTGATTTGAAAAAAGTGCTGAAATGACCATTTAAAAATATTTTAGGCAATTCCCAACATTATATACTGGTGTTGAGAGTGTCAGAGACTTTTGAATAATTAAGAAACTCTAAGCTATGACATTAGCTATGCTTTTCTTGGCTTCTGAGACTTAACAGCCAGATGTGTCGTCCCTCAGCATCCGGGCTGTGCAAATGCTGACCCCTGGGGAAGCACCTAAAGAAGCCAGGCAGGAGTTAAACAGATCCGTGTAGGTACTCCCAATCTTCAGCAATTTATAAATACTCTTCACCTTGCTTGAGCCTTGTGAAACTTCTATTATCTCTATTTACCTATTATCTATCTACCTAACTATCTTCTGTTATCTATCATCTATTATCTCTATCTACCTATCATCTGATGTCTATCTATCTAGTTATTCCCACTTTACAGATGAAAAAACTGAGGCCCAGGGAAGTTTACACCACTTGCCTGAGGTCACACAGGTGTCAAAGCCAGGTTTACGGCTCTTCTTGACCTGTCACTTAGAGGTGACTATAACAATCCCAGCTCCCTCCCCTCCCACCGCATACACCCACCACACACACTCCCCACCCCGTTTGCATTTTTTTAAATTTTATTTATTTATTTGAGAGAGAGAGAGAGCATGGAGGGAAAGGAAGGAGAAGCAGACTCCCTGCTGAGCAGAGAGCCTGATGCCAGGGTTGATCCCAGGACTCTTGAGATCATGACGTGAGCAGAAGGCAGACACTTAACCGAAGGAGCCACCGAAGCATCCCACACCTGTTTGTATTCTGAGGACAAACCTGGTGCTTTTGTGATAAAAGGAGCTCAGAGAAATGGTGGATGGAGTCTGGGAGGCAGTCCAAGGCTGAAGGGTAGTTGGCCTGTAGCTACCTTAGTGGGGGGCCTGGGCAGAGGGCATGGAAATCAGCGTCTGCAATTCTGCTCCATGAACGAATGGGTGACGTTCAGCGGTCATCCGTGCCTGACGGGGTCAAAGCCCCTGGAAAGCCACTTGACTGGGCCCGGGTAAATGTTTAAGCACTGGGGTGGTGGTAAGGAATAAGTCTTGGGGTGGGGGTGTTCAAGTGCAAGAAGCATGGAAAGGGAGATTTTTTTTTCTTTTATAATAATTTTTTATTATGTTATGTTAGTCACCATACTGTACATCCCTGGTTTTTGATGTAAAGGTCGATGATTCATTAGTTGCGTATAACACCCAGTGCACCATGCAAA
>NC_048222.1:33793878-33862017 GCF_002007445.2 Ailuropoda melanoleuca | reverse complement strand
TTTTGATGGATTCCTGTCTCACATCGAGGTCTTTCATCCATTTGGAGTGTATCTTTGTGTATGGTGTGACTTTAACTCTAGGAGTATGTAGTCCCCCCCCACTACTTCCATCGGATGTCTCAGAGGCCAGGAAAGGGCTGCTCGGGTCGGACTGACAAGGCCTCATCCCAGGAGCAAGGGGGAGGAGTGAGAGACCCTTGAGTCCAGGGGCCTCCCTCCCCTCTCTCACTTAATCGAGGTAAGTTCAGTCGGTACTAGGCATTGAATTGGGGCTTAGGCGTTTCCTTTCCTGGGGGTCAAACTCTTCTGGGTATGTGGCTGTCAGACTTTATTCCCCCCCATCCCTTCACCACCTCCTAACAGGGCCACTCCACGGGCTTCTGCTTCCCCAGTCCACCTCAGATACCTCCCGGGCATGGAACCACTGATCCCTGAAGGTTCTAATGTCCGCTGGCCCAGGCAAGTGGAAAACGAGTGAGTGTGGCTGAGTCACGGAAAAAGGCATCCAAGCAGGACCAAGGTCCCAGGCCTGCCCTCCCCTTGGTAGAGGATACTGGGCTTCCCAAATAAGGTTTCTGTCAGCTGGGAGCACTTGTCTTAAACCACCAGGACCCTTGGCCACCATCAGTTTCATGGCTACCATCTGAAGGCTGGGCAGGGTATTGCACAAGTGGGATTTCTTCCCAGGTTTTCCGTCCAGCCTGGATTTGAACCAGTTCCTTTGAGGGCCAGGAGAGCTCTTAGCCCTATGTGGAGTTTGCTGGCTTTCACAGCATATCCACCCTCGATTTCTTCCTTATTATACTATTATATTGTTGGAAGTGACGAGATTCCAGCTTAAAACAAACAGGCAAATAAACATTTCCCAGACTCCCTTTCACAGCAGGATGGCTGATGATACATTGATGGTGAGGGAGGGGGAAGACTTGAGGGGAAATGCAGTAAGGATCCTAACTGAGCTGACTGGTGCCTTTGCCCTATCTCCCATACTCCTTCCTCCCTCAAACGTGGATGTGCTGGCTGGAGCTCCAGCTGCCATCTTGGACTATGAGGTGACCCAAAAGATAAAAACTCATGAAAAGGATGGAGACACACAAAGCTGGAAGGAGCCTGGGACATCATGACATCACAGAGCTGGACACTGAAACTCTAGACTAGCTTATCTATGGAGTTCTTTTACTTGAAAGAAAACAAAGCTCTATCTTATTAAGCCACTATCATTTTGAATCTCTCTAACTAAACAGCCAAATGCAATTCCTAACTGAGGCATTGAGTTTCCCTAAAATTCCCTCCAAATGGACACAGGGTCCCATTTTCCAAAGATCTCAGCCAAGAGGGGATGACGTCACGCATTTTTGTCTTTGGACAGTGGGCTGGACGGCTCGGGGTGGGAGCAGCACAGAATGTGCTCCACAGTCTCAAGCCTGAGACACCATCTACCATCATGGCATCACCCTCAACAGACGGGGGGAGTCCTCGTTCCTGTGTTATCAGAAGCAAAACAAAAGCCCTTAGAGTCAAGGTTGACTTCCAATTCTGGACCTATAAGGATCAGCTCCTCCCTGCTTGCTCACCCTTCCAGAAGCCTTCTGGGCTGACCAGTGAAGAGCCAGCAACCCTTCCAGGCATCACCCCTCGCTGGTATCTGTGGGAAGCAGTTGCTCCCGATTGCCTGCTTCACATCTCCCAGGCACGGGTCTGGTTTCAGCCACAGCTATGGTAGACAATCCCATGTAAGCTCAGGTTCATGCCTCGTCGAGGTGGCTGCTTCCTGCCCCAGGACCTTCCCCAACATCTCAGCAGCCTGCTTGCGCTCTGCTCAGGTGGCACAGCGGGGATACGATCTGGACTCACGTGGCCCTAAAGCCGTGCCTCTTCGCCCTGGTTGTAGCAGGATGCCCTGGAAAGCTTTGAAAGAAACACTGCCGGCTTCCCATTCCCAGTTTCCTTTCTCATTCTCTGGGGTGGAGTTTGAGTCTTAGTCTTTTTGGAAAATTCCCTGAGGTTTCTACAGTGCATGCAGGACTAAGAGCCACTGTTCTAAGGCCCGGCAAATTTGACTCCCTCAGCAAATCGACCTCGGGCGAGATGGTCAATTTCTTTGAGCCTCGTCTGTAAAATGGGTAAAAAATACTTAGTCTGTCTACCTCACCAGGCCAGAATGATACTAATGGCTACCTGAGCTTCCCTTTCCCTCCCCTCCCCTAGGTCTCTTCTCTTCACAGAAGGGTGGGCACACTGGGCAACCGAAGGAGTGAGGCCATGGGGGGTAAGGGTTTGCACAGAAGCGTTGTTTCCGACTGGAGAGGACTCGGCTCGGCTCAGAAGCTGCAGCAAGTAAGTATATTGGGGATAATGGGAGCTAAGTTTCTCACTGTCAGAGAGGTGCTTTACATGCACGGAGAGAGAGAAAGGTAGAAGGACCTGGAGCTTCGGGATTGGAATAGGAAGTATCGGTATGAACTCATAGTTGTAAAATACATTTATGCAGATAGATACTGAAATACTTGTGGATGTCCCTGTGTGGTGTATCAGGTATTGTGTGTGTAGGATATACAGTCGAACTCACTATTTATGTAGCTATAGATAAATACATACAACATTGTATCAGTTTCAGGTGCACAGTATAATGACTTGATATTTGTATGTATTGTGAAATCACCACCGCAGTAAGTCAAGTTAACATCCATCACCACTCATAGTTAAAAATTTTATTTCTTGTGACAAAAACATTGAAGATCTAGTTTCATCAACTTTCCCCCCTTTTTTTTAAGAGAGGAGGGGAGGGGCAAAGGGAGAGGGAGAGAGAGAACTCAGGCAGGCTCCACACCCAGCACAGAGCCCGATGGGGACTCAGTCTTACGACCCTGAGATCATCACCTGAGCTGAAATCAAGAGTTGGACACTTAATGGACTGAGCCACCCAGGCATCCCAAGCAACTTTCAAATATGCGATATGGTGTTATTAACTATAGTCGCCATTCAGTATATTATTACATCCCCAGGCCTTATTTATTTTATAGCTGGAAGCTTGTACTTCCTAACACTGTTCATCCATTTTGCCCACCCCCTGAGCCCAACCTCCGGCAAAGCCCAATCTGTTTTCTCCATCCATGAAGTTGGGGGTTTCGTTGTTTTGGTTTTTTTTATTTGTTTGTTTGTTTTTTTTAAGATGCCACACATAAATGAGATCATATGGTATTTGTCTTTTTCTGTTTGGCTTACTTCACTTAGCATAATACCCTTTAGGTCCATTCACGTTGTCATAATGGCAAGATTTCCATCTTTTTTTATAGCTGATAACATTACAATATTTTACATGTATATAAAACAACTTTTCATCCACTCATCCATCATCAGTGGACAGTTGGGCTGCTTCCATATCTCAGGTACTGTAAATAATGCTGCAATAAACATGGGGCTGCAGATATCTTTTCGAGTTAGTGTTTTCGTTTTCTTTATCCAGAGGTGGGATTGCTGGATCACGCGGTTGTTCTATTTGTACCCTTTTGAAGACCCTCCATACTGTTTTCCATAGTAGCTGCACTCATTTACATTCCCTCCAATAGTGCACAAAGGGTTCCCTTTTCTCCACAACTTTGCCAACCCTGCTGTTTCTTGTCTTTTTGATAAGGGCCATTCGTACAGGTGTGAGATGATATCTTACTGAGGTTTTGATTTCCATTTCCCATTTCCCTGATGATGAGTAATGTTATGAACCTTTTCATGTACCCGCCGGCCCTCTGTATGTCTTCTTTGCAAACATGTCTATTAAGATCCTCTGCCCATTTTTAATCAGATTGGTTTTTGGCTATTGAGTTGTATGAGTTTTGATCCTTATTATTCCATATTTGCAAATTCACCTACACACTAAAATGTATTGGCAACCCCAAAGTAAACACTTATAGCACTCTTGAGGTTACGGACATGCACAGAGAAGTAAAAAATTTTAGTTTGCCCACGTGAGTGTCTTCAGCTGAGGTCAACAAGGAATGCTTCGTCTCCTTATTTCGACTCTCAGACTGTCAACAAGCATCCTTGTCACGGTCTATTTAGTGCCACCTTGTTCTCATCTTGGTGTTCTCTGTTGGTGATTTTCCTGTTTAAAATAAAGCCCAAGGGGCGACTGGGTAGTGCAGTCGTTAAGCGTCTGCCTTCAGCTCAGGGCGTGATCCTGGTGTTCTGGGATCGAGCCCCACATCAGGCTCCTCTGCTATGAGACTGCTTCTTCCTCTCCCACTCCCCCTGCTTGTGTTCCCTCTCTCGCTGGCTGTCTCTGTCAAATAAATAAATAAAATCTTTAAAAAAAAAAAAAATCCTTATCTTAAAAAATAAATAAATAAATAAAATAAAGCCGAAGCATAGCGCTGAGTGTGTCTAGTGTTGCGTATGCAGGAAAGCCGTGATGTGCCTCATGGAAAAAATACATGTTAGACAAGCTTTGTTCAGGCACGAGTCGTAGAGGTGATGCCAGTGCATTCAATGTTCATGAGTCAACAATATCTATTAAATAAGATGTCTTTAAACAGAAACACACATAAAACAAGGTTCTGTATTGATTGGTTGGTGGAAATGTGACCAGAGGCTGACAGGAAACTAACCTTGTATTTCCTCTAACAGTAACGGTTCAGTGCCCCCTAATTCTGTGTTGGTGAGCTTGATAAAACGCAGCCACTGTGAATGAGAGTGGCTGTATATACATGTATGTCTTAGCTCTATCTTTTCAGAAGGCCTTCATGCCCCCATAACAACAACTCACTGAGCACCCAGATCTTAGTTCCTAAATACCACCCTCCACTGAAAGGAACCAGGATTCCTTGTAGAAGTGGCTGATTCCAAGGCTGGAGCAGGGAGCGTACAAATGAGCCTGGAATGCTTTATTGCCTCAGACATTAAGGAAATGCCCAAAGCACAATAGGGACAAGGCAAAGGACACAAGGAGCCAGCCTGAAGGGGGTCTGTCTGCCCCAACTTGGGATAATTCGAATACTAAAATAAATAATAATTTTAATGCATTTCAACCAATTAAATAAAATAGGAATCCACGAGCCCATTCACAAACAAACACACGGGGGAGAGAGGAAGGTTTTCCTTGTGGTTGAATGCCAACCAACAACTGGTAGAAGGACTGCTGAAAACGGACACATTCCCCTCTGGCAGCCACTGTCGTAGTGTGTGAGTCAGGAGTTGTCAACAGATGTTGAAGCTGGTGGGTACAGGTTCAATGAGCATCAGGAGATTGGCATAATTTCATAGTATCTCCTCACAACATCTGTGTTAATTACTAAGTGGAGACGGTGGCCGCGTGGGAGGGTGGCAGACAGCAACAGGACCACGGGATGAAGGCACAGAATCCTATCCATGGTGTTCCTGTCAAGAATGAGTAAGCGGCCTGAGGCCGCTCAAGAGAAAACATCAGATGAACCCAAACTGAAGGTCATCCTACAGAATAGAAGGCCTGAACTCTTTAGGTCTGCTAAGGACACACCGGGCAGGGAAGATGGAGAAACTTCTAGATTGAAGATGAATGAGACATGACAACTAAATGCAGTGCATGGTCCTGGATTCCATCCTGGGCCCCGAAAGGAAAAAGACATGGTTGGGACCATGGGCAACATTTGAACAGGGTCTGTGGACTGAATGGTAGCCTTTACCAATGGCGGTTCCCGTATCTGGAGAGCCGTAAAGTGATTCATGCAAGAGATTGTTCCTTGCATTTAGGAACGATGGGCATTATGTCTGCAGCTTACTCTTAAATTCAGAAAAAGATTAATGGGTGTATTTAAAGGGAGACAGTGACAAAGCAAATGTGGTGAAATGCTAAAGAATCTGGGTGAAGGGATATGGGAGTTCTTAGTATTGTTCTTGCAACATTCTTGTAAATTTGAAATGATTTCAAAATGAATTATTTTTTTTTAAAAAAGTGTACCCAAATGCTTTGGAAAATGCAGGGAAGGTAAGAAGGGGACTGTTGTTATCCTTTTTTTTTTTTTCCTTTTTTTTTTTTTTTTTTTTTTGGAATCTGGGATTATTCCAAAAGGGCGTGCTGTGTGTGGGGGTGGGGTGTGGCCATGGAGTGTGTGTTTATTTTCCATCTCCCAGATTAACCCCTTGCCCCCAGGGCAACAGGTGATGCAATCTGCACTGGGAGGAGGGAAGAGCCACACCTGGGCAAACACCAAGCCTGGGCTCAGCTGGGATGAAGCCTGCACCCAAGTGTTTATGACTCTTCATGCCTTATCACCCCTTCCTGTCACCACGGAGCGCTCCCCTGCCATCTGCTTATACAGACACTAATAAAACAATACCGCCTCATGCCTTGCTTGCTCACAGTCTTGGGAATATCGATAGAGTGATGCTGCCTAGAAGGACTTGTTTCCTGCTTCCCCGGCAGAATATTTCCACCCGCTCTGTCTCAGATTGGATGGGAGACCCCAAATAGACAGTAAGGTCATGGCAGGGTGGGATTGACGGCAAGTCAATGCTTTCAGTATTTATTATGGGCCCCAAATGGGCAAGATCTGACACTGGGCAATGAACAGGCATTTCTTTAAGTGATACAGGGCAGGAAGCCTGCTATCAGGCAGAGAGAGGTGAGAAAAGGAAGGACACCATCATACCACCACCACTGCCGTCGTCGACATCATCATCATCACCACTGTTGTGGGTTGAACTGTGTCCTCCCCAACATGTTGACGTCCTAACACCCAGTACTCAGAAATGTGACTTTATCTGGAAATAGGGTCTACGCAGATGATCAGGATGAGGTCATTAGGGTGGGGCCCTAATTCAATATAACTGGTGTCCTCGGGAAATCTGGACACAAAAGGAGACAAACACACACTGGGGGAATGCCATGTGAATGTGAAAGCAGAGATCAGGGTAATGGGTCAACAAGCCAAAGAACGCCGCAGATTGCCAGCAAAGCCCTGGAAGCTAGGAGAGAGACACGGAACCGATTCTTGCTCCTACTTTCAAAAGGGCCCAGCTTTGCCAACACCTTGAGCTGAGGCTTCCACAGGCTGTGAGACAATGAATTTCTGTTGTTTAAGCCACCGGTGTGTGGGACTTTGTGACAGCAGCCCCAGAAAATGAACACAATCTCCGTCACCAGCAGCAGCAGCAAAACGCCCCCCACCTTCATCTTCACACATCATCCCCAGCATAGTCATTTTCACCATCAACCACGTCATCGTCTTTGTCATCTCACGAGCTTAGATGAAGCCAAGTGCATGCCATCACTATTCTGAGCGCTTTGTTGATACAAACTCCTCTAATCCTCACATCAACACTGTGAGGCCGGTACTACCACTATCCCCATTTTCCATAGAATATGAAAATAAAGCTCAGAAAGGTCAAATCACCCTCCCAAGGCCGCACAGCCAGAAAGTGTCTGTGCAGTGGCTTTAGCATTCTCCCAGGACTATTCCTAGCCTCTCATCTCAACAGCCATCTTCCTTTCCAGCCTGGGGCTGGTGTGACTGTGTCCCATGCTCACCTCCTCCTGCCAGAAGGCTTTCAGTTGAGCAAATGCTTCAGAATCATTCCCATGCTTCGCAGGCCCTGAAGGACACACAGTGACACGTGGGCATCACGTCCTGGGCAAGTGCCCATGCATGGAGTCCTGCCCCTAGTCCTGGTCTGCTCTTTGCCCTTCGAGAGCCTGTGTCCCCACAGACAAGACTGGCCCAGCCCTGATGCCAGCAACCATCAAAAGAGGTGTCAATCACCTTTGGATACAGTCTGCAGGTGGATTATGATGGGTTTTTATTGCTTCGGTTGATAACCAGGTGTATCAGCCAGGTACACTATAATCATGACTCAGAAGGAAATCCATCTGAGCTGTGTACAGGTATTCTCGAAGACTATCAGAAATGGTGCAGGGTGTTTGAATTTCCATGAGCAGTGAGTGCAAATGGTGGATGGGAGAACAATCCACAACAGGGGCACAGGGTGGGATGGCTGTAAGCCACTCCAGGATCAGCCCGATTGGTTTCCGTATATACCTGGACAGCACAGCTACACTTCATGCAGACCCCTCCCACGCTGTACCCCATCCCCACCCCGTGCCCACACCCTTTAAGCTGCACCCCACCCTCTGCATCACACCAAATTACAAAACTTCTCTGCCTTTCCATTCCTTCATAAAAACTCCCTTCTCTCAGGGTCCTGATCCTACTGAACCCTCAAGGAGAATCGAGAACAGATGTGCGGCAGGTTTTTTACCACTGGGATGTGCTACCATGAAGGGACATTCACATTTTGCAGTAAGAACCATGGAGGCTGCCATGGCTTCACCCAGTGGCATGCCCCCCGATGGTGAGATCTGGGGCACAGTGGCAGGCAGCAGCTATGAATGGGGTGCCTGGCAATCTGGCTGCCTATGGGGAAGGCTTGCCCTGCAGGTGCGCCCCACTTTTTGGCCACAGCTGTAGTCTGATTGAATCTTTGCTAATCAAATCCTCTTTTCCAAGTGACTCATATGCCCATTTCAGAGCAAGGACGCACCTGGAATGAGAAGTGGTTCCAGTCTAGGCATGAGCTGAAGGACGGTTCAGCTGGGTCACCGCAGTGATTTCTATTGAACAGAAAGGTCTGCCTCCTCTATGTGTTCCTATGTGTTTGTTCTCTTAAATGTCAGCCTGGACTCTGACTCCATGGAGGTAACTGGTAGTTATTTCAGTTCCCGTGTTCTCTTCAGAGGCTCATCCAGTTCTCCCCAGTTTCTGTCTGACCCCTGGAACCGGTTTGCATCCTTGTCCCAGCAAAGTTCCCTCTTCCTCTCCAAGAGCTCGGAAGCCAGCCGCGCTGCTAACATCCTGCGTTTCCAGCCTGGGTGCAGGAGTGGGCCGTTGATCCACTTGGAAACAGACAGCCTCCATATGGGTGCTGTGGCCCCCAAATCTATCTGTCTCTTCAAATTCCTGAGTTCCTGGTCCTTTGGTCTCACTGCCCTCTGGGCTGATTCTGCCAGGTATGCCAAGAACACCTTCCACGTATAAAGCCCCAGGGTGAGCTCATTATCTACCCCCTCTGCTGGACTCTCTCCACCTCATGCCCTACTTTGCCATACGTCCAGCTGTCCAGGTAAAACGAATCCTTTCTCTCTGAGTCTGATAATCCTACCTCCAGAAGTTTCCTCTCTCTCCCCCGTCTGCTGACTGCGTGGCATCCTCATCTCATCCTTACCAGGACAAGGCAGCAGTGTCCACCCTGCTGTCACCATCTCCAATGCAGACCTCAAGGATCAGCCTTCCATCAGTCAACAAATATTGATTGAGCACCTAGAATGCGCCCATCACAAGGGATGCCACTGAGAACAAGATGGACACAGCCATATCTCAAGGAGCGTGCAGTCAGTAGGGTCTTTCTTTCAGTACTTGTCTGGAAAGAATGCTGCTTTGCTGTTTCATTTAATATTTTTAATACACAAGCAACAGATGTTCATGGAGAAAGAAATAGAAAATGCACTCAAGCATAACCAAGGGAAAAAAATCACTCTTTTTTTATTGAGATGTAATTGACATATAACAGTGAATAAGTTTAAGGTGTACTACCTATCAACTTGATACATTTATATATTGCAATATGATTACCACTGTAGGGTAGCGAACACCTCTATCACATCACAAAATTATTGTTTCTTTTTTGAAGTGAGAGCATTCAAGAGCTAGTCTCTTAGCAATTTTGTAAAAATCACTCTTAAACCTACCACTCTCTCTACCTCCTACTACCTACCTCCCCCAAAATACATTGTTACCCTTTGGGTATATTTCTTTCCAGACATTTTTCTCTTTCTTATTCCAGCATGTTTTTTTTTTCCTTTTTGAAAGATTCTATCCACCCACCTGAGAGAGAGAGAAGGAGGGGTGAGGAGGAGCAGAGGGAGAGAGAGAGAGAAACAGATTCCCTGATGCAGGCCTTAATCCCAGGACCCTGGGATCATGACCCGAGCAGAAGCAGACGCTCAACCAACTGAGCCCCCCAGGCGCTCCATTCCAGTGTTTTTAAACACAACTGATGCCTCTGTATACTTTCAATACACTTCCTTATTCAACAAATATTTATCATGAAATGCCACCATATGTCAGGCACAGTGCAAGGTGCAGGGGATACAGAGACGCACAATCTAATGGAGAAGACAGATGTCAAGCAAGGAATCTCACAGATTAATATATGATTCTCAACTGTGGTGCTTCTCAGGAAGCCAGGGCTCAGGAAGTGTGAGTGCCTATGATGGGGGCCACTAGCTCTCTTGGGGACTTGGGGCAGTCAGGGAAGCCTTCTCCAAGGAAGAGAAGGGCTTGCCAGGATGAAGGGAGAGAGTGGAGAGTGTTTGAGGAGGTAGAGACAGAATGATACTGGAACAGGGCTGACTCATCCATTAGTTGTAGCTGGAACAGTGTCCCAGGCCCACCAGGCTAAAAGGAGCCCATGAAAATATTTTTAAAAAGATTTTATTTATTTATTTATTTATTTATTTATTTATTTATTTATTATTTATTTATTTATTTATTTGAGAGACAGAGAGAAGGAGCAGGGGGAGAGGAAGAAGCAGGCTCCCCACTGAGCAGGGAGCTGGATGCGGGGCTCAATCCTGGGACTCCGGGATCACGACCTGAGCTGAAGGCAGACACTTAACTGACTGAGCCACCCAGCCCCCCTCCCCCTGCCATTAAAATATTTTTATTTTAAAATCAGAAGAAAAAATTCAAACTTTTTGGTTGAAGAAAATGTATATGATATTCATGTATTGGTCTTTAAATTTATACATTTGTAAGATCTCATTTCTAGAGGAAGGGATCCACGCAGGCTAAACCTTCCACGGAAGTCACAGCATGGTCTTGACATAAAGAGTGGCTGGGTCCCATGTGGGTGGGCTGGGAAGATGGTGGGAGAAGTGACCAGAGAGGCAGGCAAAGACTGGATTTATAGAGGCCACTGTAAGAACACAGGACTTTATATCAAACCTCGGGAAACAGAGAAGTGACAAGATTCTTTCAGCATTTTGTTTAATCCCTAAAAAGAAAATATTTCATTTTAAGCCACAAAATCATATTATATCTTAAAAATGCTAACATCTGGTAACAAATAACAGTGATGGTTGTGTGACATTGTGAATGTATTTAATACCATTGAATTATACATTTAAAAATGGTTAGGGGCGCCTGGGGGGCTCAGTCAGTCAAGTGTCCAACACTTGATTTCAACTCAGACCACGATCTTAGTGTTGTGAGATCGAGCCCCACGTGGACGGACTCCATGCTCAGCGGGGAGCCTGCTTGAGATTCTCTCTCTCTTCCTCTCCCTCTGCCCCTCTCCCTCACTCTCTCTCTCTCTCAAGTAAATAAATCCTTTTTTTTTTTTTTAAGATTTTTATTTATTTATTTGACACAGAGAGAGACAGCCAGCGAGAGAGGGAACACAAGCAGGGGGAGTGGGAGGGGAAGAAGCAGGCTTCCCAGCAGAGTAAGGAGCCTGACGTGGGGCTCGATCCCAGGACCCTGGGATCATGCCCTGAGCCAAAGGCAGGCGCTTAACGACTGAGCCACCCAGGTGCCCCTCAAGTAAAGAAATCCTTAAAAAAATAAAAAATAAATAAAAGCAGATAGTTAACGGGGTGGGGGAGGATGGACAAATTAACCCTGCCTGCCCCTGAAGGTCAAAGACTGGATCTGGAGGGACATGGGACAGATTCTGGAGCAGGGAAGCTCCCTCAGGCCCTGTCCTACGCGCTCCGAGGCCTCTGCCGGCAGACCAGCCTGGGTTCCGATCCTGGCTTCCCCACACACCAGATAGGACAAGTCACTTTCCTCCTTGAGCCTCAGTTCCCTCACAGGCAAAATGGAGAGACTGGCCAGACTTACCTTAGAGAGTCATTGTGAGGTACATGCCACCGTGTGTTTCAAGTGCTGAGGGCAGCGCCTGGCACGCAGGAAGTACACAGGAAGGGTGACTCCTGTCATGGCCTCGCTTCTGACTAGTCCCCTCCTTGTCCTGACAGTAAGGCAGTACGAGGGAAGGGGCTAGACCATTCACCCCAGTATGGTCACCTGCAGTAAGGTCCTTGAGCGGGACCTCAATCAATGGTTTTTCCAGAGCCGGTCAGCTTGGGTCCCTGCCACAAGGTTAGGAGGATTTGGGTGACTGGTTTGAGGAGGGGGGTGCTTTGTGACTGGGAACCAGGATTCCAGTCCTTCAGGATAGTCAGTGAATAGTAACTTCCACGTGATGAATCCTGTCATAAGGTATGGGGCTCCAAGCCCCTGGAGCCCAACACCTGGTGAGCCATTCCTCAGAAACACACGTCTCAGGACTCTGAGGCCAAAGTCTGGTGTGGGCTCAAGTCTTTCTCTCCCAGCTCACTCTTGACATTGCTCAGAAGCAGAAATTCCAGGAACCCCAGCTGTTCCTGCCCCTTGGCATCCTCCTCATCCTCCCCCCCCTCCCCACCCCCTCTCATCCAATCCTCAGGCCCCTCTTTCATTTGGTGGACAAGTAGCCAATTGTCTCTGGGATCTTTATGTCCTTTGGGAACAGCCACACTGGGGCCAGATGGGACTGCCGCAGGCATTGAACAGTGGGTCTGAATGAGGCCTTCTGGGTTTGCTTGGAGCAGCCAGGGGCTGAGGGAGGCTAGGGGAGGTAGGCTGGGGGAAAGGCTCCTGTGGGAGCCCCATGTTCAGGCGACGCGGGAAGGGGGTGGATTATCATGGGTGCCCAACTCCAGAAGGGAGCAGGTCCCGCAAACAGCAGCAGGAAGTAGGCCCCCAAATCACAAATCTCCCAACCCCTTCACATCTCCTGAGTCCTCCCTGCTTCTCAACTGCCACTGTTCTTACCTTCCTTCTGGTCCCCACTGTCTTGCCCCAGGACTGTTGGTGCCCCCACCTTCTAAAAGACATAGCTGCCTGGGTGAACTCTTGGAAACGCTACGGGGAGAAGGACCCTTGCCTGCTTAAAAACCTCCCAGGTGGAATGCTTAACCTTATTTTTGTTTCACACACCCCCCTGACTGTCCCATGAAGCCTGTGGACTTCTCCCTAGGAAAATGTCTTTAAATGCATAAAGTGCAGTGTGCTGTATTACAAAGGCAACCCATGGTATCAAA
This sequence comes from Ailuropoda melanoleuca, assembly GCF_002007445.2. NCBI lineage: Eukaryota > Metazoa > Chordata > Mammalia > Carnivora > Ursidae > Ailuropoda > Ailuropoda melanoleuca. The sequence continues at coordinate 33,848,906 of NC_048222.1, read as the reverse complement.
CACAACCTTGAAAATATTCTCTAAAGATAAAAATTGTGTGTAGGAATATACGTGCTTTTTCATTAACACCTTATAAGTTCACGCGACAGGGCTAATGATGACATAATTTTGAAACAATGTTTTGAGACATCTATTGCCATTTCATGGGGTATGAGAATGTGGTATCTGTTGGTGATTGTCAGTTGGTGACAAAGTCTCAGGTGAGGCTAATGCTACTGTGTTTACGCCGTGCAGCTGCTATTGCAGGTGACGTTAAGTCTCAGATGGAGAGGAGTGCCTGCGTGGCTCAGGGTGAAATGGCTGGATTTTGATTTCAGCTCAGGTCATGATCTCCAGGTCCTGGGATGGAGCCCTGTCACAGGCTTCCTGCTCAGTGGGGAGTCTGCTTGAGGATTCTCCCTCTCTCTCTCTCTCTCTCTCTCCTTCTGCCCCTCCCCCTGCTCATTCTCTGTCTCTCTCTCTCTCCTTCTGCCCCTCCCCCTGCTCATTCTCTCTCTGTCTCTCTCTCTCTCAAATAAATAAATCTTTTTAAAAAATTCAGATGGAGATTAGTGCAAATAAAGATGTAACATGTCTCTCCCTCAAGTTCGCAGAGCCTCTGAATTTTATCCACGGACCTCTTGACTCCAGGTTAGAACCCCTTGTCATGGCACCCCCGGCCCTCCCCTGTGCTCCTGAGTGAATGTACGCATGTGTACACACACACACACACACACACACACACACACACACACGTGTTTGTAGCTCTGGGATCTAGTCTCTGGCTGTCCCTGCCCTGAGCACTAGTCTTGCTGAGTCTCCCGCAGCTGCTCAGCCCACCTGCTTGCTTTCTGCCTTCACGACATTTCTCGCTGCTCCCCCCTCCCCCCCGCCCCCGCCCAGTCTTACCTAGCTTCTAAAACGGCTATCAAGATCAGCTCCTCTTTGAAGTGGCTCTTGACTCTATCCAGATGGAATGGATTCCCACCCCCACTTCTGTAATCCCTGGCTTCCCAACCCCAGGTGGACGTTACTGCCCTTTTGTCTCCTGGTCATTCAAAGGCCCTTTGGGACAAATACGGGGCCACATTATGCTGTATCCATAGTGCTTCGCACAGAGCCTGGCACATAGTATTTGCTCAAAAAAACATGCAAGAGGGACACCTGTGGCTCAGTTGGTGAAGCGTATGCCTTCCGCTCAAGTCATGATCTCAGGGTCCTGGGATCAAGTCCTGCATCGGGCTCCCTGCTCAGCGGGGAGCTTGCTTCTCCCTCTGTCTGCTGCTCTCCCTGCTTGTGCTCTCTCTCTCTCTCTCTTAGACAAATAAATAACTAAAATTTTAAAAAAACATGGAAGAATGGATGAATGAATAAATAAATGCATGAATATGAAACATTATAAACAGTTGCCCAAAGGCCCTGGCAGGGTCAGTATGGTACTGTCATCTCTACGTGCAGAGTACAACTGACCCCACTGACAATTTCTTTTTTCCAAAGCCCCTCTCTGTGTTCAGGGTGGCCAGCAAAGGGAGCAGGCTGTAAGAGACCAGCCGGGACAGCCCACAATATCCAGAAGATATACTGCATAGGAGGTTGCTCACTACAGCAGAGAGACAAGAGAGGTAGCCCCACAGGGCTGCCAGGTGCTCCCAGTCACCCCCACAATGAGCTGGGGAGGGTCTAGGCCAGCAGGGCAAAGACGCGTGGTACTGAAGGAAACCAGGAGTCTTCAGGGAGAGCCAGAGCCATGGAAAGGGGAGCGGTGACAGCACGTGCTCAGGTCAATGAGGACAGGCAGCCATGGACTCCGGACTCACGTCACCCTGTACACCCTGAGCAAGTTACTTCACCTCTTTGAGCCTCAGTTTCCTCGTATTTAAAATGGGCTAATAACCCCTGTGGTGTTATTGCAAACATTAAATGAGATGATAATAATAATGTTTTATTTATCTGCATTACCTTGTTTAGTGTTTATTAAATATCTAGCACATAGTGAACACATAAAAAGTGCCTTATTATTGTTATAGGCAAATTTGTAAAGATAGTCAAATTTGCCCTGGTGCCCTGCCCCACTTTCCATTCCTTTCTTTCTTTCTTTCTTTCTTTCTTTCTTTCTTTCTTTCTTTCTTTCTCTTTCTTTCTTTCTTCTTTCTTTCAGATTTTATTTATTTATTCATCAGAGAGAGAGAGAGAGCTAAAGCAGGGAGAACTGCAGGCAGGGCAGGCAGAATAGGCTGAGGGAGAAGCGGGCTCCCCACTGAGCAAGGAGCCTGATGCTGGATTCAATCCCGGGACCCTAGGATCATGACCTGAGCTGAAGGCAGACCACTTCACCGACCGACCAAGCCACCCAGGTGTCCCTCCATTCACCTTTTTCTTCTATTCTCCTCATCAAACAGCTCTGCTCAATCACCCCAAAACTCCCTGCCCGGTCGATGGAGCCTGCTAGCCAGGAGCAACCTTGGCGGGAGGTGAGGATGGGGTGTTCCTCTGAAACAACCAGAACTTGGGTAAAAATTTTGGTGGGTTAGTGCATGGGTGCATTTTTCTGAGGAAACCTTCATAGATACTCAAAGTCGTGAAAACAAAACAAAACAAAAGGTTAAGATCCACGGAAGTGAAGTGTTAAGGGTCTTAATGCCACTCCCTTTCCTGGAGTTAAAAAGGGGTCTTAGGGAGAGGCAATGTGTTACACAAAGGCATGAGTCTCGCATATGGGGTTTCAGGCATCAATGACAGTCCGAGAGAATGATTTGGGGGTGAATCCCAGAACTCACACCCTGCTGTGTCAACTCTAAAAATGACCTTGTCTAAAGAACAGCTTTGGGTGACCTCTGAACTGGCCAGAGTTGGGGGGCTTGTTACCGAATTTCTTTTCCTGGCAACAAAAGTTTCAGATATTGTCCCACAACAGTGAAATTCTCATATTGCCATGCTCCCTTTTTAAGGAAAAAACTTTGAAATGGCAACAGAGATCTATCTGAAATCTTCCAAGACCAAAAATTCAGAATCGGTGCTTGAGCTCTGCTCTTGAACTACAAGGTCATGTATCTCCAGGGCTTTACAAGCTCTCAGAACGAAGGACGGGAAGCTTCAGTATTAAGAGTAACTGAAACCCTGCTGAAGGTTAATTACTAACTAATTCCCGCCTCTTAGCCAAGTCTCTCTCCTCAAAGCCAGCTAATCCTTGTAACTTCAAATATCTTACCTTCAATTTACAAGTTCAATTTTCACTAATTTCCATTGTGTGTATCTGTGTGTGTTTACCTTAAACTTTACATATAACATAAAACTACCATCTTCACCATTTTTAAGTGGACAGCACAGTAGTGTTAATTACATGCACCTTGTTCTGCAGCAAATTCTCTAGAACTTTTTCATCTTATGAAACTGAAACTCTGTATCCATTGAGCAGCTCTTCCCGCCCCTCCCCACCCCCACTCCCTGGCAACTTCTGTTTTCTGTTTCCAAGAGTTTGGCCACTTTAGATGCCTCAAATAAATGGAATCTCGCAGTATTTGTCTTCTTTGCTACTGGCTTACTTCACTTAGCATTATGTCCTCAAGTTCCATCCATCTTGTAGCATGTGTCAGAAGTTCCTTCTTTTTTTTTTTTAATAAAGAGAACTTTAGGGGCGCCTGGGTGGCACAGCGGTTAAGCGTCTGCCTTTGGCTCAGGGCGTGATCCCAGCGTTCTGGGATCCGAGCCCCACATCAGGCTCCTCCGCTATGAGCCTGCTTCTTCCTCTCCCATTCCCCCTGCTTGTGTTCTCTCTCTCGCTGGCTGTCGCTATCTCTGTCGAATAAATAAATTAAAAAAAAATCTTTAAAAAAAAATAAAGAGCACTTTAGTTCATGTTTAAAAAAAAAGATTTTATTTATTCATTTGTCAGAGAGAAAGAGAGAGAGAGCACAAGCAGGGGTAGTGGCAGGCAGAGGGAGAAGAGGGCTCCCTACTGGGCAAGGAGCCTGATGCAGTACTCGATCTGAGGCCCCTGGGATCATGACCTGAGCCAAAGACAGATGCTTAACCGACTGAGCCACCCAGGTGTCCCGAAAGTTTCTTCATTTTAAAGGCTGAATAATATTCCATTGTATTTACACACCATTTTCACTACAACTTTATTGCTCTGTAATTTTATTTTATTTTTTCTAGGATAAAACAGGAAGGTTATCTTATCGGGTATATTGAGTTTACTACTCAGTACCTTTCTAACTGAAGAACCAGAGGATTAGTAGACATGAAAATTTAATAGATTATTTTCCCCAGGGTTCTAAATGATCCATTAGAAATAGAGCAAGTTTATAAAGTGATTGACAATCTTTCATAATGCAAGCTATTTTATAAGGCATTTAAAACTGTCTATCTTTCAAGAAATATGACAGGAACAAAAATGAAAATAAAACCTTTTGAACTTCTGAATTGACAGCTACAAAGCTTTTTCTAAGGAAACAATGTTTTCAAGTGATTGTGATGTTGAACCACTTGCCTTTTCTTAATGGCTTTTCATATGTCTCCTTAGATCATATGTGAATTTCAGAGGGGAACTATTCCCCTTGAAATCCCTAAACAGAATATAAACAGAAATATTCTTAAATAGAAAGAAAGTAGTAAGTGTTATGGAAGGACTATCAGGGACACCTGGGTGGCTCAGTCAGTGAAGCATCTGCCATTGGCTCGGGTCATGATCCCAGGGTCCTGGGATCGAGTCCCACATCGGGCTCCCAGCTTGGCGGGGAGCCTGCTTCTCCCACTGCCTGCCACTCCCCCTGTTTGTGCTCTCTCTCTGACAAATAAATAAATAAATTTTTTTTAAAGATTTTATTTATTTATTCAACAGAGATAGAGACAGACAGCAAGAGAGGGAACACAAGCAGGGGGAGTGGGAGAGGAAGAAGCAGGCTCATAGCGGAAGAGCCTGATGTGGGGCTCGATCCCAGAATGCCGGGATCACGCCCTGAGACGAAGGCAGACGCCTAACTGCTGTGCCACCCAGGCGCCCTATAAAAATTTTTTTTTAAAAAAAGAAAGGATTATCAAACATTCATTTGTCAAGAGGATAGCCCCTTCCTTCACCTAATTGAACCAAGGAAGAAACAAATGTAAGTGTGGATCCTTTTTTGGCCAGACATGACTTGGGGGGAAACAGCTGATCTGCTCAGTCACTTTCTCCTAGGGGGTGCCCACATAAATCTAGTGATCTGTTGCTATCAATGTGAAATTCAACTCCATTCTCAAAGCTGATTGCCTTTCAAAAGATGGCACTCTGAAATGATTATTAGCCATACTCATAGTATCAGTGTAGGGGCCAAGGGCAGGCCACCCCAAGAACGGCCACTTTACGCCATAGTGTAAAGATTATTTTGAGTAAAAGTAATCAAAAGCCAGCAGATTCAGGAAAGGCTCTTTACCTTCCCCCTCAACTGCCTAAAAAGAATTCAGATAGAGGATCTCTTGCAGGAAGAGAGCTATCACCACAGATATCTACATTACACTATGAACTAGCTATGGTAGACAGAGGAATCTGGCAAGGCCTGTTTGATCAAAGTCCTCTATGTCTCATTGTTTCCAAGTGAGTAGCAAACATTTGTTTACCAAACATCTACTCTTTTTCATCTTCCTGTGAATTGCAGCCCTTCTCTTTGAAGTCCCAGACCCCCTACCCTCTTCTTCTTAGTTCAAAATGACATGTATACCTCATTTTGCCCCACTATCTTTGGAATTTCCATGTCTGTGTGGATTCCCTGCATATATGAAATTAAATTTGATTTTCTCTTGTTAATCTGTCTCATGTCAATTTGATTTTCCCAGTCCAGCTAGAAGGACCCAGAAGGGCACAGGAAATTCTTGCTTCCCAACATCAGCCTGTGTAAGAAAATATACTCCCCTCCCCTGCTTTTTACCTACTTTTACTTTTCCATCCTTAAGGCTCAAGTAGTCTAAACATTCATTGGTTCCAGCACAGTTTATATTTCCAAAAGCACCCACTGGCTGCTGTGCAGAGAATGGCTTAAGATCTCCATCAGAAATTGTTGACCCAAATGTGTGGATGGGGTCTGGGAGGGTGGAGGAAGTGAGGGAAGAGGAGGAGAACCACAATCACTCTGGAAGGAGCCCCGGGAAGGGGAGAGAGGCCCGAGAATGGAGAGCTAAGTCAAGAGGCTCTGGAAGACACAGGAAGGCAAGGAATGGGACCCCAGAAGAAGAGATGAGCAGAGTGGGCACCACACTGAGGGCAAGAGAGAAGTTGGGAAATGGAGAAATAGGTAAAGTGAATAGATAGAGAAACTAGAAATTGTAAAAACTTTGAATAAAACCTGATTCATCCCAAAGTATTCTGCAGTGTTTCTGTGAGACAGTGAAACTGAAATAGGAAGAGGCCCTTTATTTTCTTAGGAAAAGAACGCAGACCAGAGGTGGGAGAGGAATGGTGGAGAATTTTCCAAACAGAGAGAGAGCCTGTGGCCTCTCAAACTGCCCCCCACCCCCACTGGATGAACTGTTCACACCACAGTCCCTGACTTTCTCTCCAGACACAGGGGATCCGGGACAGAAGCCTGGACTCCGTGTGGGTTGAGGGCTGGAGGGTGGGACTGCAGAGCTTGGGTGCAGGGTGGGTAAGAGGCAGACAGGAGATACAGAAGAGGGGTCTGCCTGGGGTGGGGCCCAGACCTGGCTAGGGAGTGGGTGGGCTCCAGAGGGAGCAACCTAAAGGCCTTGTTGAGGGGACCTGGCTCCCTAAGTCGCCAGGGACACCGAATCAGGAAACGTGGGACTTCCTGCCCTGGCTTGGGGACACACAGATGGTGTCATAAAGGAGAGACAGAAACATCCACAAACTCAGATCAGTCCTTCAAAACTGTATCCCTAGACCCCCTGCTCCTGCCCAATTCGGACACATCACAGAAACCCCCCTCCCCCCAAGTAAAAACTGTCCTAACTCTTGACACCTGAGCAAAGTCCCTCACCTTTCCCATGAGAGAGAGAGAAAAAAAAAAGGCCTTGGCTAAAGACAGTGCACCAATTTGGCGTGCTGCTGTGCTTGCCTGCACAGAGACCCCCAGAGAGTCAGGGCCAGCCCCTGGTACCGTGTGCTGGAGTGCGCTACTCCAACTTCTGGCTGCTGCCGGCTGGAAATTCGGAACAACCTAACGGCAACACGGCTTCAGTTGCCTCACTGCAAGGTCTGTATTATTAGAGGCCCCGCTGGTGATGCCCGGAAAGGATGTGGTACTCCCTGGGGTTTATGGACGGTAGATGAGTGAGAAATGTCCTCAGTGTCTGTTTTTGACAAATTCATTCACTCCTTCATTGCACAAATATTTATCGAGTTTCTATTATGTAAAGGTCTGGGGATATGTCATTGAACAATCAAGATTCCCCACCCCCCAGCGGTCATTTTACCCTCACATAGTGTATTAGAGTTATATCGTATATTAGAAGGAATTTAGGAAGAAAATCTCTCTCAACAGGGGGGATGAGTGCGTGTGTGTGTGTGGGTGTAGATGACAGCTGCAGAATAGACTTGGGAGTACGGAGAGGTTAAGTATTTCCTGGAGAGTTACAGTGTGTGTGGCGGGGAGGTGTCTACAGCAGTGCAGCCCGCACTGTTCCTTCCTAATGTGGGGTCGGTCTCACCAGGGCAGGTGAGAATGGGGCACGAGGGGAGAGTCTCGCCTTTGCCGCTGGCTTAGTTCCTGATATCCTGATTCTCTACAGCCTCTGCAGTCCCTTTCTAATCGTAACTTTCCCCAGGTTTACAGAAGTGTAAGAGACTGAGAGAATCAAGCATTCTTGGCAGAAACGTCAGCGGATGGAAATTGAATCACAATGAAAATAATAACAGTAATAACTTCCCGACCCTTGTCATTAGGTATACACTCATCTTAGTTAATACCACCAGCGCCAATAACACACGAGTCCCAGAGACCCCAACCGCTCTGGCACCGCGGGGAGCGCAGCCTCCCCTGGCGGCGGCCCCTGAGCGCACGGAGCACCGAATTTCTCAGCGCGCACCTCGCGGTGAAGGTCCCGCCCGCCAGCCACAGGGCCTGCGCTGGGGCGGGGCCCGTCCCGCCCGCCAGCCACAGGGCCTGCGCTGGGGCGGGGCCCGCGCGGGGGCGGTGCAGGCGAGGGGGCGGGCCCAGGGCAGGCCCCTCCCCCGCGGAACGGGGCGCGGGAGGGCGCGCGCGCCGGGCGCTGGTTAAAGAGGCGCGCGGAGGCGGGCGCGGCGCGCACTGCTGTGGCTCCCCGGGGGCGGGCCCCNCAGAGTCTGGCCTTGAGTTCCCCCAGCTAATTTTACCCCCGCAAGCCAGGGCGCCCTCTTGCCCCCCTCTTTGTGTCCGCCCGCCCCCCCTGCCCGCGGGAGCAAAGCTTCGTACAGTTACCCGCGCTCGGTGGGCCAATTTGACGGAGCAACTTTGTCCGGGGAGCGGCGCCGCGGGGTGGAGGGGAATACAGCACTGCGCATGCGGAGCTCCAAATTCAAACAGCTGTTTCCAGAGGCTGGAGGGCGCGTGGACGGGGATCCGCTGGGGCTAGGGGAGGCTTTCTCCAGGAGGCGGCCGCTCAGGAGCCATGGTGGACCGGGGCCCACTGCTCACCTCGGCCATCATCTTCTACCTGGCCATCGGGGCAGCGATCTTCGAGGTGCTCGAGGAGCCGCACTGGAAAGAGGCCAAGAAAAATTACTATACACAGAAACTGCATCTGCTCAAGGAGTTCCCGTGCCTGGGCCAGGAGGGCCTGGACAAGATATTGGAGGTGAGCCGCGGTCCGTGCCCCTACAGACACTGGAAGCTGGCCAGAGCGTTAGGAGTGCTGAAGGGAACCCCTTCACAGCTTTGGATAACTCACAGTCCCCGTGGGTAGTCCTGGGGATGGCAGGAAAGGATGTCTCGCATGGGTCTGGCTGCTGGGATCTGTCGGTCACCCATAGACACCGGAGTCATCTACGCGCGGGGACTCTTTGGGAACCCAGTTTGTCCAGAGAGAAGTTGGGGTTGACCCCCGAGTGAACCAGGCCCGGCGGTGGCTCGGTGTGAGTGTGCGGGTACCTCCCTGGTTGGAAGGGTGCCGGAGGGCGGATAAAGGCGTTTATCTTTACTTGGAGACGCTCCCGGAGTTCGGGAGTCGAGCCGGGGAGCCGGGTGCCACCCCTTCGCATCTCCACCTCCCAGCTCCAGGCCGGTGCCGCGCGTTTCCTTCGCAAACGTGAGCCCGGCGGAGTTGGTGGAGGGTCCCCCAGCCCCAGCCTGAGCAAAGCCTCTTCCTGCCCTGTACGCGCCGGGCTCAGAAAGTGGGTAGGGGGCTCTGTTCCGCCGGAGCACTCGGGATAGGGGCTGACGGCTGAAATGCTGGGGACGCGGTCACGCTTCCGGCAGGGCTTATCTCCTGGAGACAGGTCCCCTCCTCCCCAAGGGCTTGGAGTTAAAGTTTGTGAAAGTAGCAGGTTGAACAAAGGAACAAAACCCTGGGCATCCCTTTTAGGGGGAAGGAGAGGTTGAGCAGAATGGGAGGTGTTGGGAGGGTAGTTTCTCCTCCATGTTGGCATTGGGAGCCTCTTACCTTCTCCTTCGTGCTCTGTGGATGGCTTTGACCTCGCTCGGGTAATTGGGGCTGACCATGGTGGTTGGGACCTTGGGTCTGTTTGGGGACCAGGGCCTTCTGCTCCAGTTTCTCAGAGGCTCTTAGCCTTAACCACCCATCCTGTTGGCCTGCATTAATGTCCTCGCTCCAGTGGAAGGACCAGGACCTGGGTATTGAGCTGGTGAGGGCTCTAAATTGTGGGGTGGACTAGGGGTAGACTGTCCAAGGTGTTACAGTTCTCTTGGGGCAAAAGATGCCAGAAAGGAGGTTTGATGAGGGACAGCACTTAATCTACAGCAGGCCCCCAACATTTTATGGTTGTCTAGTTGTCTCTCATTTGACTGGTCTCAAGCCCCCCCATATGTGAAATGAGAAGGAACCTGTCTTCATCTGTCTTCCCGGCCCTGGACTGTTGGAAAGCTGAAAGCTTTTGAACACGTGAGGAGGTCTTGCCTTTACTGCCTCCTTTTTTGTCCTGAAATCCATGGACATTCCCACACATGAGCATATAGGTACTTAGCAGCTGGGCAGGTAGGGACTTGACCTCTCAGAGGCCAGCAAGAGGGGAGGTTGGGCGGGGGTGGGTGTTGGATTTTAGTGGGGAGAGTCTCTGGACCTGTAGCTGTCCCCAGAGTGGGGGCCCAGGAGAGGTGAGGTTTGGTGGGAGAATGAGCTTCAGAGGGTAATTGGGTGGTTTCGCCCCCCATAGCAGGAGCGCCTTTGGGTGAGTGTCTGCCCTGTGTGTGCGCACTGGGGAGGGGTCACTTTATAATTTCCCTTGAGGAAACAATTCCCCCAGAGAATGAGTTGTTGTTTAGTTTTTTCCAGGGCTTTGTTTAGAGGGGGAAGAGGGCAGGCGTGGGTGATGAAGAATCAAGCTTCCCTCGAAGTGTTTCCCTCTTCGCCACAGCAGGGGAAGGAAGGAAAGAATTCAAGGCTGAATGTGGGAAAATAAACTTCAAAACCCAAGGAGAGGGGAAAGGGGGGCGGGTCTGGGTAAGGCAGCCGGGTGCAGCTGGTAGTCGCTGTGGAAGTTAGACAGCTTTCTTAAGGTGTTCGAACAAACAGAATGCCTCTTGTTTGGAGGTCCTCTTAAACCGCCAGTGGTTGCCCCCCAAAAGTGAGCAGGTAATTTTTAGATTTGGGCATCAGGCCAGTCTGATTTGGAGATGATTATGGACAGCCCTGTTCCTCATCCCTGGCTAGAAAACTCTCAAACCTTCTCCAACTGGGCGAGTCCCCTCCCATCCTAGGAAAAACCCAAGAAACGAAAACTGACTAGGGGAAGCATTTTGCTAGCGTCACTTTTTAGTCTGCAGAAATCTGCCTGGTTCTTTCTGTTCTGTGACTTGAAGCATTGCCTTCAGCCTTAGGAAGTCGGATTAAGGAAAAACGAAGAATCGGTCTTTGAAAACTCAAACTTCTTTCCCATCTGGCCCACCGCTGGCAACTGAGGTTCTGTTTTGTCAGGTTCTGAATCACCTTTGTCATCCTAAAGAAGTCCCACGCTAGGAATTCCTGGGGTTGGGGTGGGCTCTTGGGAGGGGTTGTTAGAAGGGAGGGGGGGTGCAGTCTGGCCTCGGGGGTTTTTCTTACCCTGGAAACCGCACTTGCTTTCAAAAGCATGCAGAGGGAGTTAAAGCAACACACCCCCCCACCTTTTGTTAGATCTTTGGAAATAGGCCCCAAGTTATCAGGTGCTTCCTCCCTGTTCAAGCTGTGGTTGAACCGAGGTGGAGGACAACTTTCAAACCTCAAACCTCCCCACCCCCACTGGCCTCAGACCACGTGGTCACCCTCCTTCCGGACTTCAGAACCACCTTGGAACCTTGCTCCCTAGCCTTGTTCCCCAAGCCTTTGCCTAAATTGCAGTGGTTCCCACAAGGACAGTTAGCATTGACTGAATGCCTTGTGTTTGTCATTGTGGGTGGCACGTGCATTTTATGAGAGAGGGCACAGGCTGGTTTTGCCTTCTGACTGGGCCATTTACCCATCAAGCAATTTAACTTTGCCTTTTTCCCCATCTGCAAAAGGAGGGTCTGGTGAGGACCAGGTCAAGTGGAAGCATTGGGCAAGATGCGTACAGACGTGACTTGGGAGAGCTGGCGAGTCTCCCGCTGTTGTTAGCATTTATTGAGCCTAGCGGACATTGACCTGGCACCACGTTACCTGCCTTAGTTCAGGTACTCCTTACAGCAACCTTACGTATTCAGATAAGGAAACTGAAGCTCAGGGAGGTTGGCGTGGCCTTGGCGATGCAGCAGGAGCTCACAGTCTCCCTCCAGAGCCCGCTTCTTGCACACCCTTGCCCTCCTTCTTGGGCATGTGAAGCTATTGACTGGTTAGTCTGTAAGTGAGCTCGGTGAATTGGTTCAGGTGGACTCTGGCCGGCTGGGGAATTCTATGTTCTATTTTGGCTAGAACAGGCATTGGCATGCGGGCCTCCTGTGTGGGGCCTGGCCAAGCCAGCACCTCCGCTGTAAGCATTGGTCCTCCCCTCCCTTGGCAGCACAAGAAAGCAAAGGGTTGGGGTGAAGGGGAGCAGTGAACCTTCCTCAGCCCTCACCTCCGGTGTGCAGTGATCGTAAACAGGAAGGATTGAGAGCTCACTGTGCGCCAGGGCTTCGAATCAGCACTTTATAGACGTTCTTATTTTAATTTAGTCTTGGTGACCACCCCCTTTTGTAGATGAGGACAGTGATAGAACTGGCCCAGGGTTATGTGACACAGAATCAGGTTTCACACTGTGTTGTATTCCCGAGTACATGAGAATTAGTCAGCATCTATTAAGTGCCCACTGTGTGCCAGGCACTAGGCAAGGCTCTGGGAGTGCAAAGATGAATTACGACACCCTCCAGGCTTAAACTGGCTGCTGGGAAGAAGGATGAATAAACTCACCAGGACAGGGTAGCTCACGAGGGCCCCCAGGACCAGCCTGAGGGGTCAGGGAGGGCTCTCTGGAGGCCATGACCTCAAGCTGGGTCTTGGAATTAGGGTTTGAGAGGGAGAAAAGGGGGGGAGAGTGTCGGTGTTCCTGCTGTGGTTCTTGAGATTCCCGTGTCCCCCAGGGGTGCGGCAGGGATCGCTCCACGCCACACCTTCCCCTGGGATGCCCCATCCCTAACTCTGGGTTTTGCTAGACGGCTCACGTAGCTGACCAGTTCCCAGAAGCCTTTTGGATCCTGCTGGCCTCCTCGCCAGCTTCAAACTGCGTTCTCCTATTTGGAGGTTTACCATGTGTTCCAGACCCCTCTCCTTTTATTTACTGGAACCTTCCTACTCTATACCTGTTCCCGCCTATACCAGTCAAGCTGATTCCAATTTTAAAGGTCTGACCTCAAGTTATTAACATCAGTCCTCCTCCTAAAATTTGAAAATGTAACTAGGGATTATGTGCTAAGATTACATCTGACCAAAATGCTGAGAATGGGGCACATTAATTGAATTTTTTGAGAATTGAGGGTTAACATGAAAACCTCTTTTGTTTCCAGCCTTGTTGGAAATTGTAAAGCACACTGGTCCACTTAACTGCCTCTGTAAGTAAAGGGAACACAATAGATCTTTTGATTGTCCAAGATCACAGAGGCCTCCACGTCATTAGTGTGAACTTGTATCCTCACTGTCAGAACTGCAGAAGTGGAAAGTAGAGAAGTCGGGTTTTTGAGAGGAAATGGAAGAAAGAGGTCCCCTCCTAATAGCTCGTCTGTTTATGTTCCTTTCAAAGTTGAGGGCAGCCAAAAAAATAAGAGTTCTTAAATCGATAAATCTGCCTCAGTTAACAGCTCTAGTTAGAGTGTCAACAGTAAAGTGAATTTTTATTGAATCGTTTGGGGAGTTTTACTGGAGCCTTAGAATGATTACAGATGGCATGGTATTAGAGACTTATCAGAGGGTGGGAATTAGCAAGTGTTGAAAGGTTCTAGTGGAGGTGGGGGGAGTCCTATAGGAGGGGGTGCAAGGGAGGTGAGGGCTGTTGCTTCTAAGTATTTTCCTGGGGTTTTGCCCTACTTATAGTCTGGCGTTTAAAAGAAACAATCCTCCGGTTTTGGATGCTGTGCTTGGCTGGCTCTGACCTCAGGCCAAGGGCTTTCATCTTGAACTTGGCTGTTTGCTGTCAGATTGGGCTCAGCCTCTGAACTCTATATGTGATGGGGGTGGGGAGCAAGGAAGTATAAGCCTTTGGGGACCAGAGGAGTCATACTCCTGAGACAGAATCCCCAAGAGAGTCTGTCTACAAATTGGAGTGCTAGATCCGACCAGTGCTGAAGAACTACTTGGCCAGAACTGGGTGATACAGAGAGGCCAAGTGCGCTGGGTACTATAAGAAACCAGGGGAAATAGGTTTACCTCCTTCCTGTGTTCCTTTTGGGGAATGAAGCAGGTCGAGGCTAGTGTCCTTGGAGATTTCATTGAGAGTTCCCTAGGACTCTTCAGACAGGGCAGAGGAGGCCTGACCTGCCCATCCTCCCCAAGGATAGAGGACATGCTGCCCTCCAAGCGTCACTCACCCCACCAACTGCAGGGCCCCTTGCTCTTGCTGAAAGAGTCCCATCCATGCAGCTTGTGTGATGGTTATGGGCTGGCCTCTGAAGGCATGCCACGGTAGCACCCTCCTTGTTTGCCTAGACTAGTGCTAGGCACATAGTCAGTGCTCATTAAGTGGTTAGCTCCACTGCCGCTATTCCTAGACATCCCTGCTCTGGGACGGCGCTGCCCACGCAAGGCTGGCTCATGCAGAATCAGGAGGACCTTCCTGAACCAGAAGAAATGTCAACCAATTTTTTTTTTTAATTGTGGTAAAAAGGGGTGCCTAGGTGGCTCAGTCGTTGGGTGTCTGCCTTTGGCCCGGGTCGTGGTCCTGGGGTTCTGAGATCAAGTCCCGCATCAGGCTCCTTGCTCAGTGGGGAGCCTGCTTCTCCCTCTGCCTGCTGCTCCCCCTGCTTGTGCTCTCTCTCTCTGTCGAATAGATAAATAAAATCTTTAAAAAATAATAATAATAAATAAATTGTGGTAAAAAACACATAACAGAGTTTACCATCTTATCCATTTTTTCCCCATCTTAAGCGCTTTGAAGGGTACATTCATGTTAAATATATTCATGCTGTGGTGAAACGGATCTCCAGAACTTCTTCATCTTGCAAAACAGATTCTGTCTCCATTAAACAACTCCCCTTTCCCCTCTCCCCCAGTCCCTGGTAATGAGCAGTCTACGTTCTGTTTTTGTGAACTTGATTACTTTAAATACCTTTCAAGTGGAATCATATAGTATTTGTCTCTTCGAGTAAAATGGTGCAACCACTGTGGAAAACAGTACGATCCAGATTCCCTCTTCTGGGTGTGTATCAACGAGATTTTTAAAGAGCTAAACAAGTAAGGGGGGATGGTGGATCTTTCTTGCCCACAGCCCTCAGGGAGGAGTAGAGCTGCCTGACGGTCCTGCCTGCAGCCACGGGGCTGAGAGGTGAGGGTCAGACGATGAAGCTTTCTGGGTTTAGCCAAGGAATTTGAACTGACCAAATTTTTGCAATTTTCGAGTAAGGGAGTGAACAGCATTTCAGAAAACTCCCTCTTCCTTCACAGGCCTTGTAGTTTAAGAGAAGTGGAGTATTCGACTCGAAATTAACAGCATTTCTGTGGGCCCATGGGTGTTCTGATAAGGATGCTTCCTCCCTTCCTCTTTCTGATGTGATGGAGTGTGGGTTTTTCCACCAAAGCCCACAGAGCCCACAGCCCCCTCCCCCGCCTTGCAAAACCCAGCTTTTAGTTAGGGCACCTTCTCCTCTTACCATGAGCCCCTTGGGATGATCAGGTCCTGGTCCCTACCAGAGCCACCCCCCCCCCATTTGATGACCTTTCCAGATTATGTCTTACTTGTCCCTTTATGCAAAAGTGGGGGGGGTACACTCCAGCTCTGTACAGCTGCCTGGGTCCTCTGGGTTTTTGGTGAGGAGTTAATCTGGTCCCTAAATTTCAGAGATCTGGGCAAAGAAGGGGTGGGCTCCCAGAGGGGGCCTCCCTGCTTGCCAGCATTTTTGTGTGTGCTGAGGCCTCAGAAACCAGACAGGGGCCTTAGACCTCAGGAGCTCAGCCTCACTGGGGAGAAAAGCGGTCACAGTAGTGAAATGAGGGGAAATGCGGTCCTGGTGCTGAGTGATGGGTTGCAGATGGTTGAGGCCGGAGAGATGGACGAGGGTCACAGGGCCTCAGAGGATTCGGTTCCTGTTTCCTGAGGCCTGTAGAAGCCCTTGGCCTGCAGAGAATCGGGCTCTGAATGACACAGAACTCCTGCCCTCAGGGAGCCCCCAGTCGGGAGGAAGAAAAGTAAAGGACCTGTCACCAGGTTGACATTGGTAAATGCACCTGGAGGTTCTGAGTGTGAACCATTGAGAGATTAATCTCTACTCTCGAATTTAAAGACAGAGGAGGGGCCCCTGGGTGGCACAGCGGTTAAGCGTCTGCCTTCAGCTCAGGGTGTGATCCCAGCATTATGGGATCGAGCCCCACATCAGGCTCCTCCGCTATGAGCCTGCTTCTTCCTCTCCCACTCCCCCTGCTTGTGTTCCCTCTCTCGCTAGCTGTCTCTATCTCTGTCAAATAAATAAATAAAATCTTTAAAAAAAAAAAAGAGGAATTTAAGGTGGGCTGGGAAGATGAGTGGTGTGGGTAGCAGCCCCTGTGAGCATCCTGCTGAATTCTTACTACATGCCGGGCATCGGGCTGGTTCTTTAACCGTGTCTCCTTAAAACAGTCTGGTGGGTCAAATTCCTGCTATGCCTATTTTCTAGGAAAATGGAGGCCGAGGGATTTGCCCGGCTCTACATGGCTAACTGGAGGCTGAGACTCACCTTCCCTTGTTGACTTCAGAGCCAGGAGTGGAGACAGAGCCAGGAGGTTGGCGTACAGGGGTGGGGGTGGGGGGTGTGAGCCGAGCGCTTGCCTAGCCACGGGCTGTGGGAACTGTTGGTGCCTCCTCTCGTGGACCCATGCAGCAGCCCTCTGCAGTAGGTGCTCTTACCATCACTACATCCTGGCCAAGCCACAGTGCACCATAGACGTTCAGCCCAGANGTGGGGGGTGTGAGCCGAGTGCTTGCCTAGCCACGGGCTGTGGGAACTGTTGGTGCCTCCTCTCGTGGACCCATGCAGCAGCCCTCTGCAGTAGGTGCTCTTACCATCACTACATCCTGGCCAAGCCACAGTGCACCATAGACGTTCAGCCCAGAGGTTGTACGTCTAGCAAGTGGAAGAATGAGGATTTGAACCCAGAGTCCGCACTCTGGACCTTTCTATTCTATGTGGGGTGGAAAGGTGGAAAAACACAGGGAGCAGAGGCCTGGAGGCAGGAAAGGGCAAGGCTTGCGTGGTATCTTCAGAGACTTAGGGGTGTGGGACAGCTTTCAAGATCCTTACCTAGCTGCTTGACCTTGAGCAGGTCAGCCTCCTCCTGTGCGAGATGGGGCCGTAGTACAGTATCTCCCTCATGCCCGCAAAGTCCACGTAAATACAGTCGTCAGAGTGCCTGGCACATGCAGCTGGCGGCGTGCTGCCTGTCTGCTGCTGCCCCTGTACCCGGTCTCTCTGGGGGGCCTGTCTCTGATGCCTGCTGCAGGCCCCACCATGGACCCAGCTGATCTGCAGATGGACATACAAATGATAAAGCCCACCACGTTCCTCCTAGTGGAGTCACCCGCCATTTCCCATTTCTTTCAGGTTCACCCACAACCCTCCCCTTAAAAGAATTAATGGCCCACATCTCAACATATGGAAAGTTGGCCCCCTCTTCCTTTCCAGCAGGGCCCTGCTCCCTGCTCTGGGGAAAGGTGGCAAGGCTTTCTTTGCTCAGTCCTGGCGGGTCCCAGGCCCCAATCAAACCTTTTCCATTCTGGAGGATTCCAGGTGCAGATGGCCTCACATGTGTCCTCCCTGGGTTCTGATCACTAGGATCCCGGGTCAGAGTTGTACCCTTGTAGGGGACAGGCACCACCCCCCCGCCACTTCCCTCTCAGAGGGCCCTTGGTAGACAGGTCCCTTTGATTGGCTTTGAAATGTACATTCCATTTTTCTATTTTTCCTCCCCTACATCTAAATATTTGCGTTTCCTGCCGAAATATTTAGGCAGGATTGTGTACTGTGGCTGTTGTCACCTCCCCTGCCCCAGTGTATCTGGCTGCAGCTGCTTAGCTAGGCTCTTCCTGGGAGGGAGAGACTTCTTCCCCTCCCCCCACGGGGCTCCAGGAGAAAAGCCCAGCAGGGTGCTTGATGGCCAGGCCAGTACCCTGTGGAGAGCCCCTCCCTTTGTCTGTGTAGACCCATGCTTGCGCCCGGGGCTGGCAGACCTGATCTGAACCACTGTGTAGGAAATAGCTGATTCTAACTTGGTTCCAATTCTGCCTACAGTACTGGTTTGTGCTGTGCGACCCTGGCCAGATTTCACTTCTCTGGACTCCATTTCTTCGAGTAAATTCATCCATTCGCTCAAGAAGGCTTAGAATGCCTATTAAATTAGGCCCAGCTAGACTGTAGGAGGCCTACCTGGCAAGGACGCCTCTCCTTACCCTTGGCCCTAATCCACAGGCACAGGAAGCCTGTGCCGTTTAGTTGCCCACTGCTATGCTCATAACGTCTGTTGGGCCCCAGGTGCCCAGTGGTGTGCCTGGCTCTGAGGGAGATGCTGGGAGCCCTGTGGACCTTCCATGTCCATGTCCATGTCCAGCCAGGAGGGGCCGGGCCTCTTTAAGATCAAGGCACTTGCCTAGGTGAATTGAGCCAGGCCCAGATCTCGTAGGCTCGGAATTGTGGAGAGGAGGAGGAGGGGGGAATGCCATTCTCAAAATGTGCTCCCACTTTCCCCTTCAAGCCTCATGAGTTGGGGCCACATTACCTAGTGGTTAAGGACAGGCTTTTCAATGATGGCGCCTTTGCAAGCTGTGCAACCCTGAGTGGGAGCAGTGTTACCCATCTCGGTGGGATGAAGAGTATAGGAGATCATAGGAGAAAGCGTGCATGGAGGTCACTCACCACGGCCAGGCTGCCAGCCCAAGGTTAACCTTTAAATTCAGTTTATTGCTGTCTCTTCCTCTTCGAAGAACTTCGAAACAGCTCTCCCTCTCTGGGAGCCCCCTCCCCTGCTTCCACTTCCCATTCCTTTATAAACTTTTCCTAATCTCCTTTCTTCTGGGATTAACAAAGCCAATCTGTGTCTGTGCCCCCCCCCCCAAGGGGCCGGGCTTGCCATGGTTGCTGCTTTCAAGGAACTGGAGGCAGAGCAAATAGCCATTCAGTCCTTCATTCAGCAGATATTTACTAAGCACATACTATGCGCCCAAACCTGTTTGAGATCTGCTGCAAAGAGAACGAGCCCCATCCCTGCCTTTTGGGGAACGCCTTCAGACCGTGGACTCCGGAAACCCAAGAGGGCAAGTGGGTGCTCTGGGGGAGGGAAGCAACACCCCCTGCCCCTCCCTCATGGAGATGGTTGGAGGCCTTCAGAGCCTGCTGGGGAGGAACAGGAGCAAGGCCAGGCCGCATGCTGGGGAGAAGGGCATGTCCTGACCTGATCACTCTGGCTTGGCTGGAGCGTGCATTGGGCTTTTTCTCCCCCAGAGCCCCCTCACAGGGTAGCTGTCCACAGCAGACCAAGGGTGTCAGCCCCAGGGAGTGGAGCAGAAGTGTTGCATGGTGTTGCCTGTAGCACCTGGAGGACCCCTGAGAAGCTTGTGGATACCCAGGCTTTGCAGCCTTCCCAGATTCCCACCCTGAGCCTGGCCATGGGTCTCTGCAAACCCGTTCATCTGAGGTGCCTTCCTGTGACCCTTCTGGCCTGACTGAGGTGTAGCAGTGAAACACCATCCCATTTGCTAGGTAGGAACACTGAGGCCTGGTGAGGAGCTGGATTGGGACAGACGGTCTATAGAACTAAGTTCAGGAGAAAGTGGCTCTTCTTGCCCAGGTCCAGAGCCTTTTCCCACCAAGCCATTTGTTGTCCAGCCTCGAATCCCCTTCTAAATGGCCTTTAAATCAAAATCATGACAGTGTTTTGGGGTGCAGAGCACTGATTCTATGAACACTAACCTGGCCTGCCTGATTTCCTAACCTGCCCAGCACACCCCTTCCTGGGATTTTGAGTGCCAGCTTCCCCACCCTAACTAGTGAATTTTTCTGGGACAAGAGGCAGGAGTGGAGATGGTGGTAACTGTAGGCTCCAAAAGGAGGATGTTTTTCAGAGCCATCCAGAGCCTGGAGCGGAAAGGATCTGATGCCTCCCACGGAGTTGCCCTGTCACAGGACCCCACAGCCCAAGTGTTTGTGCCCAAGGAGCTGTTGTTGGCTGGTTTCTCCAGAGCCCAGAGCACCCCCCTTGGAGGCTGGCAGGGCTGGCTGACGGGGGAGGAGGGTCAGGCTCTGGGCACCTCTCCTGGCAGTGAATCATAAATTGTGAGGCTGGAGGTAGCTTAGTGGTTACCTAACTGGCCTTCCTGTACAGCCCTGGAGCCAAGGCCCAGTCATTAGGAAGTTATATAACTTACCCCAGGTTACTGTGCTCATCAGGGGCAGGGAAGTACAGCAAAGGAGTAATTAGAGTTAAGTGGGGCAATTAGGGAAGGTTTCTTGGAAGCAGTGTCCCCAAGAGGTGAGTTGAAAGGTGACTGCCACACCTCTTAATAGCTGTCCTGGCCAGTGTCACGCAGTCAGGGGTCTTCATAAACTCAGGTCATGATGCCCAACTCAGAAAACCCTCAGTGGCTTCTCCCTCAGACCAAGCCGACATTCTTACAGTGGCCCCTGTGATTTGGACTCTGCTGCCCACGTGGTCTCGGCCTCTTTCTGGAGCCATCCCCTTGATCCCCATCGGCCTCCATGTAGACAGAAGCCCATCGCATGAGGGTGGAGAGGCGTTCTAAAATGCTGGAGACGCATCGCAAGTTTTCAGTTCTTACAAAGAACTCAAGGTGTGTGTCTGCCAGTAACGTAAGTCACTCTGAGGAAGTGTGGCTGCGGGGGCAGGACCACAGTCACACCACAGGAGTAACGGTGGCTGGCACTTGGTGAGGGAAAGGACACCACAGGCCAGGCGAGGGCCATCGCCACGTCGCATCGACCCCCCAGCAATGGCAAGATAGGTGCTGTGGGGAACCTCATTTTGTAGATAGGGCATCTGAGGCAGAGAGATTAAATGATATAACCAAGGTCACACAGCTAGTAAGTGGCCTGAAACCAGGCTTTCTGAGTGCAGAGCCAGAGCTCTGCAGAGAGGGGTGTCTCATTTAGACTGTGGTGTCCTAAGTTGGCGCCAGTCCTACCCATCTTGCTAGGCTACCAGCCACTCCTTGGGGCCCATTGGCTCCTAGCACCCCAAAAGCACCCCATGCCTGCTTGCTTGCCTTTGCTGAGCACTGCGTTCTGCAGCCTTGTGGGTTCTGACACCGCTGTTTTCCTGACCACACTAACCATATATAGGTTTATTTGCCATTTTCAGCGTGAAAGGTTTTAAAGCAGGAAATCTTGGGTCATGTAAGTTGGTGCCATGGTTCAGAGTTGGGACTCTCAACCCCTTTCCTGCCCTCGGTCCCTTTCCTCCAGCATCCTTACAGACCTAACAGGCCCCGACCCTTCACTGCAGAATTTGTGGGTCAGGGGACCAGCGACCGAGCCTTCAAGAAAGAATCAAGGAGCTGGAGGGGGGACATGTCACTGCTTGTCAGCGGTGGGGTTTCTGAGTCCCCATATTACCTGCTACCTTCTCAGCGGCTAAACCCGTTACTTGTGACCTGTGCTCCCATTCGGCTTCCCCGGGGAAAAGCGTAAGCAGGATTCTGGTCCTCACCTTGGGAGGGAAGAGTTTCAATCTTGCCATTTTCCTGGAGTAGAAATGCCACCCAGATCCTGCCTGCATGGCCGGTGACCGAGATCGGTTAGTCCTGCAGCATGCTGAGGACCCCAGGGCGGGCCCGTTATGGCCTTGAATGTTTATCTGGGCCTGGGTGTCCCTTGTGTCTAGTGTAAGTTCCTTGATCCTCCCACGTCCCGGTGCAGGAGGGCACCTGTTCACAGACCCTCTGGAGGAGAAAGAACAGCAGCCCCATACCTTCCCCATCTCTGCTGTTCAAATAAAGCTCTTGCCTCTCGGGTTGTGGAAGGCATCCTGACAGTGTTAGCTTTGGAAGGATGCCCTTCCCTTCTCAGTATGCCGGCCCCCTGGAGCAGTGGATGGAAGGGCCGCTTCTCACTGAGGGGTAAGTGCTGAGTGGGCTAAGTGGAGCAGGCCGAGGCAGTAGTGTCTTGTCAGCACCCCCCTGGGGAGCAGGAAAAGGGAGGTGTCCTGGTTATCAGCTTTTCAACACCCCATTTCTCCCATCCCCCAGACACTAGCCGCAGCCCAGAGATCTACTTAGGAGCGGCCCAGTGAGCTGGGGACTAGAAGGCAGAGCTGGGTCCTGGGCCTTGCTCAGCTGACTTACTGTGCAGCTAGACCAGGTCACGGCCTCTCTCTGAACCCAGGACTTGCTCACTAAGGCCAGTTAGATACTTACTGAGCACCTGCTGTATGCCCAGTGCTGGCTTAAGGATTGCAGAAATTAGGGGAAGACTTAGACCTTATCCCTGCCTTTGAGGTCGGGGTGGGACCATGCAGTCTGTATTGAGGATTATTAAGCAGCAGTGTGGCACGTTGTGGGGCCTCAGGTGCCGTGAGGCAGAGAAGTTGCTGTAGGCCGCGGCTGTCAGGGAGGCTCCCCATCCTTCTCAGGGCACCGCCTCCCCACCCTGGGGTGTCAGCACGTTGCCGGGGGGTTCTGCCTTGTCTGCATTCCTCCCCTGTTCTGCAAGGCCCTTGACCTGTGCCCCATTGGATTGCAAACCTAGCACCGGGTGACGGGTAATTATTAATGCACACCCTGAACCGTGAGGCTGTATTTCTCTCATTTGGCTTGTCTTCCACCAACCCCCGAATCCCAGAGGCGGGACCCTCACGGCCCTCCTTACCCTTCCAGTTAGGCCCACCTCCAGTCTGGAAAACTGTCCCTCACCCTGCCAGTGGGGGTCTTGCCTGGCCAGATTCTGCGTCCACCCAGCAGGCGCCGTGAGACCACCCACACCCCTGCGATCGTCCTGTGTGCACTGCCCTCCTGGGACAGGTCGATAGGTTGCCCGGCAAAGTGTCAGCATCTCCCTGGGTATGGAGCAGCGTCTAGACCCAAGGCCAGGCTCCACGGTGCTGGGGCAGGGCAACATCAGAGACACGGGGGGCACTTTTGGGTCCTGCTCTAGAAGGTTCCCCTCTGCACCAAGCCTGCTGAGGCTTGAGTTCACAGAGCTCTGTTTTGGCATTCCCTGTCTTCTTGGAGTCTTCCAGGGCTGAGAGCTGCATGTGGTCAAACCCCCTGGCTCCCCTGCCTCTGTGTTGGGATCACCATGTACAGGTCTTAAAAAAATCTCCCCTCTCTGACGCTGGTCTTGTGTCTGTGGACACAGCCCTCCACACTTCTCCCCTGCTGCTCTGCACACACAGTGTGGTCCTTCCTTCTCGCCAGGCTTGGGCTGTGTGGCCTGTGGATGGGAACCCCTCAGACAGACTGGCACAGGGATGCCTGGCGCAGGGGCCTGCAGGGGCGGGAATGGTCTCCCAGCGCTTCAGCTGGTGTCCCAAAGTGGGACTGAGCTGTAAGCCAGACTTCAGGTTTATCAAAAACAAGACCGGGGGTGAAGACGGTCGGGACGCCCAAGTTAGTGTGTGGTTCTGTTTGCATTGAGTCACAGAAACTCGACGCAAAAACAGAAGGCAGTTGGTGCTGACTTGGAGGGAGGATGATTGCTGCCTTTGTCCTCCTCTGACTCCCCGGTTTTCTGAAATGCTGTTGAATTGCCTTTAAAACAAAGAAACTGAATTTATATCATTAGCCACTTCTAGGCTCGCTATTTTTAACGTCTGAGGAACACCAAGCACGAAAACAAACAGGGTTCTAATAGAACACACTCTGAAACCCAGTATCCATTCTGTGATTGCTGAACAGCATCTTGTTATTATTTTTAAATTTAGCTGCCAAAGTGGTGACTTCCTGGGCAGCAGGGCTGTTGAACACTTGGAGGGGAAGGGTCTCAAAGACTGGGGACACCAGGTAGGCCTTTGGTCTGCAGACCAAGCTGTTGGAGACTGGACTCATAGGAGTTGGCTGTCTCCAAGAAGAAACCACCAAGTGTGGTTTCCTGAGAGAAGCCTGGCAGAGCGGCGGGGGGGGGGGGGGGGGGGGGGGGGGGCAGCGGCTGGATCCAGTGCCGGGGTCTGTGTCCACTACAAAGGGCAGTGTCTTCCGGAGGCCCAGGGACCAGTGCTCTATTGTATAGAGCTCTGGCAAGCCCCACAGGGCCACAGGGAGACCTTGCCCTGCCTTTCCAACGAGCAAAAAGCACAAGCCAGCAAAATTTGGATCAGCAGGCACGTAATTCAGAATCAGGAGTGTGCTCAGACTACAGCCTGAGGCTTGGGGTGAACCTGAGGGTCCAGGGGAAGGCACAGCTTGCCTAGGAGAGAATTTGGGTAGGATCAGTATAGAAATCACCACCCACATGCTGCTAGTTAATTTTGTTTTAACATGCTATTACTAAATATCATGGCTGTTTAATTTTAAATTAAAATTTAGTTCCTCGGTCATCCTGGCCACATTTCAGAGGCTTGGTAGCCACATGGGACTGCTCAGATATAGAACATTCCATCAGCACAGAGAGTTCTCTTGGACAGCACTGGCGTGTTGATAGGAATCTGTGGAGGTTTCTGATGGCACATTGGCTTCTCTCAGTGTCTGGTCAAATTCCATTCTTGCTCTGGGGTGGGAGAGGGGAGAGCTGGCCTGGCCTGGCCACCTCGGAGCTGCGCAGAGTGTGATGTGCCCAGAACCTGCAGGGGGTGGGTTCTCTGTCCCACCCACCGGAAACTTGTGAGCTCTTTGGAGGTGAGCACAGCCACTGTCATGCCCCAGAAAGTGTGAGATCTGTGAGAGCTGTGGACCGCCTTGCCCTCTGAGCCAGACGAGTGTGTATTTGGTGGGAGGGTCATTCCTGGTGTCATTGGTCAGGCTGGGTACAGTGGAGGTGGGACCAGGCTGTGGAAAGCTAGTCGTTTTTTTTTTTCTTTTTCTTTTTTTTTAAGATTTTATTTATTTATCAGAGAGAGAGCACAAGAGGGGGTAGGGGCAGAGGGAAGACCAGACCCCCGGCTGAGCAGGGAGCCTGATGTGGGGCTCAGTCCCAGGACTCCGGGATCATGACCTGAGCTGAAGGCAGAAGCATAACTTACTGAACCACTCAGGCGCCCCAAGTTAGTTGTTTTTCATGGATCTCTGGTTGTTGCTTCAGGGTCTCAATTTCTTCTGATTGCCTGCTCCACTCCGTTCCCTCAGCCTGCCCGTCTCCAGTAAAGCGTCGGCTCTTCCCCGGTCCTTCGGAGGGAAGCCTATCCTTAAGGTTCATGTTCACTGCTTGGGTGACTGTGCCAGCCACATGGGTACGTCTTCCCCTTGGGATGAGAACTGAGAACCTATCTTCCATCACAAATCTGGAAGGAATGGAAGAAGGGGTGACTGATGGACCTTGCAGGGGTTTTCCAGCATCCTTCTGGGGTCCTGCTCCAGGAAAGGTGGAAGACCCAAGGCTGGGGCCGGGGAGTAGGGAGAGGCAGTTTTCAGAGCTGGGGGAAGCATCTGACTGAGAGAGGGCTCTGCTCTAGTGGTTTGTGTCTCTTGAGCCTCCGTTTCCCCATCCGTGTTTGAGCTTCTTGTCCTGCTTCATGCTCAGTGCTAGTACTTGGAGAAGGGCGCGGCTGGAGCCCCAGGGCTTGTCCTGGCCTCAGCGTCAGTCTGCACTTTGTTGTGGTATCTTCCACCATCAAGTGACTTCCTGTCTGCCCGCCTCTCTGGTGAGGACGACCAGCCCTCCTGGGCAGGGCCTGTGCCTTGAGCTTGGCTTGCTTGGCTCACAGCGTCCGTGCAGGTGGCCAGTGCTCAGCACATACTTAACCAGTAGACCCGACTTTGAGCTGCCCAGTGCAAGGTCGTCTGTGTTTCTGGCCCCATCTTTTCCTTGGGTTAAATGAGGTTGGGTGGGTTCTGCATGGGGCATGGGGCTGGTGCCTGGCCAGGTGTGGCCTTCATAGCGGGCAGGCACAGCTGCACTCTTGCCCTCCAGAGAGGGGAATACCCCAGGGCCCCTAGGGGGGAGTGAGGGTGAAGGGGCCCTCTTCCCATCTTGCCATCTTGTGTCTCCACTCTTCCTGGGAGGTGACAGCTGTGTCCTGGAAGCCCACTGTTGGGTCACTTGTGTGGCCCTCCATGGCCCAAGACAGACAGCCGTCTTCAGCAGGCTGGAGGGTAAACAGACCTCCCTAGACAAGCCTCCCACATAGAGTGTTTTGTGGGAAACTGAGTTCTGCTGGGGGACAGGATGCAGCCACGTGTGGAGCTGGTTTCGCTCTCCCGCCTGACCCCTGGGTGACTTGGAAATCTGGTACCACTTACCTTCCTGTCTTTGAGCCTTCCCTGGCCACACACAATGCACCGGGAGTCTGAAAGCAACCTACCCCAGCAGCACGAGGCGTTTAGAAACCCTAAGTTTGTAAGTGAGGCGCATTTCTAGGTTTGCCCCCGTGGACCCGTCCACATCCATCAAACCTTTGGATCCAGAACCTGAGAGTTGGTAGGGAGGCGATGTTATTCCCATTTTACAGGTGAAGAAATGAAGGTCATGGCCTCTAGGGCGGTGGGGGCGGAGATAGTAACCCCATGCAGGCCCCGTGCTGACTGTTGCTGCAGTCTGCTGAGAAGATTGAGGGCTGCCCGGGGCGGGGGGCGGAGGGGCTGAGGGGGTGAAGCCGACCTGAGAAAGGCTTTTGCTTAGAATCACAGCCCTCCTGAAGGAGGGAGCGAGTGAGCTGTGGTCCTGATTCGTTCTGCTGCGTGGGTTTCGCAGTGGATCTGTCTCACAGGCACGATTCTGCTGCTGTGCCTTCCGGAGAGTTTCTGTTTCCTGTCACCCGGCCTGTCCCTGGTCCTGGGCCCCAGGTCCGGGCATGGGAGGCTTCTTCAGCCCCCACACCACCCCTCACCTCACCCAGCCTGTCTGCGCTAGGAGGGCCTGGCTGTACTTTTCCGTACCTTCAGCACAAAACGGCTCTGTTTCTTCACCCCGGTCACGTCCACGCCCCAGGCGGCTGGGGATGGGAGGTGGCCCCGGGGCCGTCCATCCCTGCCAGGCGGAAAAGGCTGAGACGGCTGTGCCTAGTCTGGCCCTGTGCTTTCATGACCTATGTGGGTCGGGGTGGCACTGGTTGCATATATCTGACTCTCATTCCTTTCCCACACTGTTTGGGGATCCTGTTCGTAACTCAACTCTGTGATCTCCACACGGGGCCTTGGTGGCCAGAGCCCCTCATGCAACTGGTGTGTGAAATCCGGGGAGGCTGCCCTTTAGGACAGAGCTCCCCTTGCATCTGGCCCAGGGGTTCTCACCGCTGTTGGGCATTGTGGTCTTGACCCTTGTCTCTGATCGGGACCCCGTCTTCTGGTGGGATTTGATCTGGGCTTTGGGGGTCATGGAGGCAGAAGCTGCTGTCCACCCCCCCTTCCCCGCAACAGGGAGGTGTACCATCCACCCCAAAACGCCTGTGCCACTTCGCCGGTAGTTTCTGGTACAATTTATTCCAGGGAGGATGGAGGCCAGCTGTTGTTCGTCTCCAGCTGGAGACCGAACCAGAGGAAATGGGCTTGAGTGCAGCCGGAGGGATTTAGGTTAGAGTCGGACAATAAGGATGGATTTTGTGACAGGTGGTTGGCCCTCAGGAGGATCCCGCAGGGGGCTTTGTGGAGGGGGGTGGGGTGGGATCATGCTCGCAGGCCAGGGGGCCAGGTTTGGGGGCTGGAGGGGATGTAAGAAACAGGCAGGAGCGTTCCTACATAGTGGAGAAGCTCAAGCTGCCCCCCCATGCAGAATTCCTGCCACCCACCCCCTGAGACCCCTCTGACCTTTTTTTTTTTAAATTAGTGAAGGGGTTTACAGTTTAACCATGTAGTCATCTTAAACAAATTATAATAAATGGGTAAGCTTAATAATTCCTTATCATCAGAACCCCAGGCTTCAAGGGTGGGTGGTTACTTATTACCCAGAGCCGCCAGCCGTGGGTGAAGCAAGAGGGAAAGGAGGAAGGAGCAGGTGGAGGGGCTGCTGCTCAAGGCCCCTGGATGTGGAGAAGTGTGCGGGTGGTCTGGTGTGCTCTGCGATACGGGACAAGAGGTGGGCAGTGTCAGCGACAGCCCTTCTCTCAAGGGTGCAGGTATAACCAGGAGGCAGGAATGTGGCAGGTATCATCAGGACAGGTTTTGTACCATGGAGGCAAGAGTCCAGGGGTGCCAGTGGTGGGGAACCTTATCCTCAGGATCCCAGCAGGGGAGCCCAGGGCAGCAGGCAGCTGTGTCCAGAGGAACAGGGATGGCAGCCACCAGAGCTCAAGAGAGCTTCGTGGAACAAAGCGTCCTGTCCCCCTCACTGGGGTAGCGGGAAAGCAGGGTCATGCACGGGAAGACCTGTGGCCCTCACCCTGTCATGCCTCCTGGACTCCCACCCTTCCCCACCCACCTGCCTCCTTCCTCTAAAATCCTGATGGTTCCAAAGTCTGCAGGGCAGCTGACTCACCAGGGCTAGGACCTCTGGGAGCTTTGGCCTTGAAGACAGGTGGGGTGGGGTGATGCAGGGGAGAGGCAGTGGGGCAGAGAAACGCAGAGCCGTCACCCCTGGCTGCCCGCACCTACCGGGACTGCCCACCTTATCCAGTGGAGCCAGAACCCACCCTAAATACACCGGCACCCATCCTTGTGCCCTGGAAAGGGTGGTTGTAGAAGACATACGTCTTGGAGACTGGGTTACTCATTAATATTGAGTGCTTACTAGTGCCAGGTTCTGCTCTAGGGGTAAGAGATGAGTGAGATCTGCCTTCTGAGCTCACAGCCCATTGCGGGGAGATAAACAGTGGTCCAGATAACAGATACCTAGCAGAATGGAGCCATAAGCACTGTCTCAAGCCCTGGTCTTCTGGGTGGTGGTAGCCGGGAAGGAGGGCATTGCTGTTGATGGCTAGCCCGTCTCCCTTGTCCACAGTGCCAGAGGTCCCATTCAGTAGGTGCACACTTCCAGAGTGGAGGTGGCCTCCCGATCCCCCCTGTCCTTCCCACGTTCACTTTTCTACCTAGTACCTGTTTCTGGAGCACCCCTGGTATGTCCAACACCGAGCCGTGCATTGTTTCATGTAATCTGCATCCCAACCCAACAAAGTCTTCGTACCTCTACTTGCCAGGTAACTGAAAGTGAAGCTCATGGAAGGGAGAGGACATGCTCCAGGTGACCTGCTGGTGAATGGTAGAGCTTGGATTTGAATCCAGTCATGTCTGCTTCAAGCCCAGGCCTTTCCTGCTCTGTCCCTGTGCTGCTCATGGAGGATCTCGAACGTGATATTTGTGATTTTGAAGTGGGTTGGCCATCCCAGTTTGTGTTGTCCAGGCCAGCGTGCAGATCTGAGCCCTGGAGGATGGGAAGCAAGCTGGCAGGGGGGCCAGGGGGAGGGGGCAGCCAGGCTGATGGTGAACTAGATCTCCCTCAGGTCATCAGCCCTGGATGGGGAGATGGCAAGTCAGCAGTTCCTGTGACCTCCTTTGTGGCCTGCTTGAGGGCTGTTTTTAGAAGCCTCGCATGGATGGTGACTTCCCGTGTTTGCTCCTTCCACCCCGCTGCAAGGTCGGGGTAAATCCAAGAGGCATCCCGGGAGTTGGGGACAGGGAGTGTCAGCATACACTCGTCCCAAATGATACCCAAAGTAGATCTGTGCAACCTTTTCATGGCTCTTCGCCACCTGTTACCTGTGCCTACCTGTCTGTTGTCCCCTTCCCTGCTCCAGTTTGGTTGGGATTTCTCAGCCCAGTCCTGGGATGGGTGGCGGATGGTCTGGTTGTTGGGTGGAAAGCGCCCTCAGCTGAGATTCAGGGGATTGTGGCTGGTTCTGCTCAGTGCTTTGTCATCACCGTGCTGTGACTTGTCCCATGTCACTAGCCCTCTCTGATCAATTTCCTCAGCTACAAAATGGGAATAAGACTGTCCTTTTTGCTTCCCTTTCCTACAGGGTCTTGGTCTTAAATGGCATTAGAAGAGTTCTAGGTGGGAGAGGTGCCTGATGATTGTGAGTTTGGGTGAGGAGGAGGCAGCTGCCATCTCAGCGCCCTTCCTGGCTTCCTTGTTAGAGCCACTGAGGGGGGCTCAACAGAGGGGGCTGCTGGCTTGCTTGGGAAGGACAAGCCAGAAGCTGAACACAGTGCAGGGGCCTCTCACTCCCTAGTCCCTGCATCCCGGTGGGGGAGGAAGGGGACTGTTCTGCCCATCTGGCTGTTGGAGGGGTCCTGGCCCAACAGTTTTCTCTGCATCTGTCAAGGCAGAGAGATGTCAGTCATTCCCAGGATTTGGATTCCGGGGACAGGGAGGGAGCCGCATCATGACCCCAGGCCCCAGGTCGCAGCTTCCCAGATAGGGAGCACAGGGGCCAGAGTCACCCCGGGCAGGACAGTGGGTAGAGAAGCTGAGGTGGCCTAAGGACGGCCCTCTTGTCATTAGGTGTCCCAGGACATCCCACCTGCCCTGAGTCCTCGGAAGAGGAAGCAGGAGGTGGACTTTGAGCATACGGCTGTGGAGGGTCCTCTTGTGTGGGTGGGTGGATGGTCGAAGGAAACGCTTTCCTGCTTCCATGGCCGGCTCTCAGGCGGCAGTGCTGTCGGACCCGAGCTGTGCCAGAGAGGTCCCCCATGCCTGCACACACAGGCATTTCCAGTCTTACGCATGGCTGAGCCCTCCAGGTGCCTGAGAACACTTGCTGACGTCCCATCCTGAGCTCAGACCCCACCAGCCCTTCACTGTTTGCTTTAGCCAAACCTGCAGCCCTCCCAGGTCAGCCAGTCCCTGGGCTCAGCTCTCACGGGAGGGGCTCCCAGCTGCCGGGGGATTACCGTCCCAGGCAGAGAACAATGGGGGCAGGGTCACCTGCCTTGTTTTTGTTGTCCCTCCTGAGTACAGGCAGGGCTCCCGGGCCTGAGAAAGTCGGAAACCCAGAGATTTCTGCTGAAAACGTGCTCACCTCTGGCACAGGCTTGCCCCCATGAGCGTGAGATCTAGGAGAGCCTCTGCGCTCTGCAAAGGCTGCTGGGAGATGGTTCAGGAGGGTGAGTGAGGGGAAGGCCAGCACTGGACTGGAGGACAGCCATGCTTCCAGGCCTGCTGCCCTGGCGCCGGGCTGGACTCGGGCCTTCCCCTAATAGGGAGGATGACTGGAGTCTAGGGCAGTGGCTTTGAAATTGGTTGTATATAATATTAGAGTCACCTGGGGCAGCTTTAAGCATCCTATTCCATGCCCCAGACCATGAAGGTAGGACGCAGGCACGAGGACTTTCCCAAGCTCCCGCCAGACGATCTCCAGGTGCAGTCCAGGTGAGGCGGTAGGATAGTGACCCCTAAAGTGTGCATCAAGGATGGGGCGGCAGACCACTCGCCGCCTTGCCTGATAAAGGCTGCGTGGGTTTCTGTAGGTGCGACCAACACTGCAGAGGACTGTGTTTTGTACACAGCCCCACCCGAGATGCCTGGGCTGAGGCAGGGCAGCCGGACCAGTACTGGCCCATTACTTTAAGGACCAGAGAGGAGTGGACGCTCCTGACAGGGGTGGCCTGACTTGCCGGGGACTCAGGAGGAGCTGGAGCTCGTGGCCATGAGCTGAGTCTTGAGAATGAAAATGGGTTTTCTCGAATGTGCTGTGGACTTGGGGACTTGGAAAGTGCTGACCTGGGCTCCGAAGTCATGGTTCGGAGCAGAGGAAAATATGACTTGTACAGGCAGGGGGACCCCAGCAGTCCTAGGCCAGCCTCCTCATTTTACAGAGAAGGAGGCGGGCCGAGGTCAAGGGTTCCTGGAGAATCTCAGCAAGCGACTGGCAGAGCAGAGCTTAGCCTAGCATACCTCCAACGGTTTGTCTTTCCTTCTTCTAAAAACATCATAATTACTTCAGGTAGGCCCTGGAGCAAAGCTGAAAGCTGCAGATAAGCAAAAAAGAAGTTTACAAAGTCCACACTCAGTCGCTGAGGTCTGGTCTCAACTGAGGCGCCGTGTGGCCCCGCCCCCTCGGGTTCCTGCAGCTGCCGCGGGCACCTGACCCGTCCCGGGAGCCGCTGGGCCTGCAGCTGGCAGGGGTAGCAGGTGGCACCACCTGGCCCCTGCCTGTACCCTGCTCCTCAGGTGCGGCTGCCCTCCCAGCCACACCCTGGTCACCAGGGCTGAAGCGGGAGGTCGGTGAGAATGCTCAGGACAGGGAGGTGGCAGCTTGGAGCCACATGCACACGCACACACCCATCACCGCTTTGCGCGAGGCAGTGAGGGGCCGCACATCAGAATCCCCGGTGGAGCCCAGGTCTGCTGCACAGAACACCAGCCGGGGGGGGCGCAGGCCCTGTAGTCATTTAAACTAATGGGTGGTTCCGTTGGGCAGCCTGGACTGAGAGCCACTGCCTTGAGGGCTGTGTGGGATCTCAGGTCCCTGAGCCTCAGTTTCCTCATCTGGTAACCATCGCAGCAGCCCCTGCCCCGTCGCCAGTGAGGGAAAGCTAGAGAAGTTAGGTCCCTCTGAGCAGTGCAGAGGGAGAGAGGATGGAGATCATGGAGGGTTTAACTAACAGTCTTCAACTCTCATTGGTCTCAGGAATAATCATTAACAGGTGGTCACCTTCTGGCCAAAACACGTTTGCTCTGCCAGTAGTCCCAGAAGGGACCGGCTGATGGGGGACTGGCCCAGCAGCTGGACAGACCAGCCCCTGACACACCCACTTCTGCTTCTCAAACTGCTCTAGGGAGTCCGCACACAGGCTCTGGGGTCCTCCTCCCTTCCTCCTTTTATTTGTTCATTAGTTCAGGTGTTAAAGGATTTGAAAAACATTGTTCTAAACAAGCGCAAACTGCAAATACTTGCTTGGAAAGTACCTGAGGTAGGTTTACTAACCTCCACTTCCATCTGTCCTGTTCAGAACACCCCCTTATAGGGCCTTGACCCCACTCGTGGCCCCCTGTTCTGAGGGGTTCTTTGTTAGACTAGATGGATGTATGGACAGACAGGAACATGCAGAGTGAGCCCAGCAGGGGCCAGGTGGTAGGTAGACATTGTGAAGCTGGGGGCAGTGGGGCGGGGAGCTGGGACTGGGGTTCAGACAGGCTCAGCCCCTCCTGGCAGGCACGGTGTTTGGGGACTTAGCATGTGGCATTGTTTCCTTCCCAGCCTGCTTGCCTTGCTTGGCTGTTCAGGAAACTAGTCAGGGTGTCTGGGAAGCTCCATGTGGTAGAGACCGGGAGAGATGGGCCTTCTTCCTCCAGAGAAAACGTTAGCACACACCCTCGCCTCCAGCCCCTCCAGCTCCAGCTGATCCCCTGTCCCCCTCTTAAGTTGTTTTGGTCCCCATCGATGTCGGAGAAGTCACCCTGTGCCCTGAAGGAGCAGATTGGTCAGATTGTGAAAGGACACCTTTCACTCTTAGAACAGAAAGAGGTGGGAAAAGGGGGCAGGTATGAGGAAGCTTGGGGACAGTGTCTCCTGTTCTCACCCAGGCCTGCCCTCCAGGTGCAGGGAAGTTAACCCCTCACTTTGATCTAGCCTTGGGGTCGCAGTCTCAGGTCCTTGCAGGGTCTGGTTTCCTGACGGACACATGTAAGGAGTCATAGCACTGGTTGCAGACCTGTTTGTTCACTGCTGACGATGACAGCCTGCGTTGATGTCCCATATACTTTTTGTATGCTTGGGGTAGGTGTTATTCTTGGCAGATGGAGAAACTGAGGCTAATAGGCTACGTTATTTACCCAGAGACTTGGTGTTAGCATTTGGGAGCCCCCCTAGATTTACTGCCAGGTCAGTGCCACGGAGAGGGCATGAGAGCCGTCCACCTCCCTAGGTGCAGGGCTCTGGCTGGGCCGCACAGGGGCTTGCAAGCACTCACTGAGGAAGGTGCCGGGCTTCTTACTGAAGTGTTGCTACCAGGGGCGACTTACATTCCTTTTTCTGCTCTCTGTTCACCCGCTGCCCACAGGACAGTTTGCGCAGGGGACTGCTTCCCCTTCCTGCAGAAAAGACAGCCCTTCAAGGCTCCTCAGGCACTCTCCCAGCCCCACTGCCACTCGCTTTGTTGCCATTTACCTGCCTCCCTCACCCCACCCCTTCCCCAGCCCTCTGCTGCCCCCAAAGTCTAGCAACTGCTCCCCCGACCCCACCCTCAGTTCCACTTCAATGCGGGTGGTTTCCGTGGCCCCACCAGCCCCCACCCTTGCTGGGGTCTGACTCTGCTTCCCGCTCTCCTGCTGGATAAAGTCCTCCACCTTGTTGCTAACGTATTTAGTTAAAACTTAACTGCAGAACAATGCTGGGAAAGGGTTGAAGGAAGGGGACTGGAGGATAAGTTAGTCTAGGCCAGAGAATAGACGCTCATGTTAGTTCGTTTCCTCACCCACCTACCAAGTATTTGTTGAGCACCTACTATGTACCAGGCAGTGTTCTAGGCGCTGGGAATACAGCAGCAGCAAAGAAAACAGATCAAAAAGCCCTGCTCTTATGAAGCTTATGAATGTTCTAGGGAAGTCTGCATTCCTGCAGACGTTTCTCTCTCAAGGGCTTGGGAGGTTGTGTTCCTGACACCTGGCTCCACTCCTTGTAGCGAAGCCCCCCTGCGTCCCCTGTCCCCGTCTGTTGGTGGCACACGGGTTGAAAGCCAGACCGCCCAGTTCACTCCCCAGCTCCACCGCTGAGCAGCTCTGTGACCTTGGGCACCCTACTTTACTAGCCTCTGTGCCTTATAGTCCTCATCTGTAATTGGGGGTCACGGCCCCCACGTTTCAGGGTTGTGAAGATTCAATGAGCTAAGTGATTTTAGGTGCTTGGTTGGTATCTGTCACTTCGGTGCTCAAAATCAGCAGCTCCTCAAATATCAACTATTCTGATCTATGAAATAAGTATTCATAGGCGGTGCCCCGCCCACCTCACAAGGGGGCGCTGGGAGGGCCAGGTGAGTGGAGTGATAAAAGTCCTTTCTGTCTTACCAAGCACCCTGCCAGTGTGTGGACCTCAGGGTGAAATGCAGCCAGGGATGGGTAAAGGCCGCTCGGCTTGCATGCCCCCCACTGCCTGTGGGTCCAGGGGAGGCTGGCATCGAGGAGGCTCCTTATGGCTGCATTCCGCATGGCGGAAAGAGCTCTGTGGTCCATACCTGATGTCTGTCTGAGAGCTGGAGACCAGATGGGGAGTAGCTCCTTGGGTGCCTGATAGCTGCCATCCCCAGCCAGGCTGCCACCCCGACTCCAGTGCCCTGTCCCTGCACACCCGGGTGGATGAGGGGAGAGGCCTGACCTCAGCCCCACCTGCCCGGGTCTGAAGGTAGGCATCGTGTCCCAAGGCCCGGGACTGCCCACTTATCAGGATGAGTCTCTCCAGGAAGGGGAGACCTGGCAGCTGCCTCTGCCTGGGAAACCCCCGATCCCCGGGGGATGCAGAGCTGTCCGGGAACCCTGTTTCGCGGACAGCGAGAGCCCAGGAGGGTGGGGTCAGGGCAGCCGGTTGCCTGAAGCCAAGGCAAGGGCATGTTGCCTCCCTGGAGGCCTGGCTAGAAATGCTGAGCTCAGGTCAGAGTGGATGGACTGGTTTTAGGGCACTGTTTTTTCAGCTGGTGCAAAGGGGTGGAAGTATGCACTGGCCTCCTTCCTGTGGCCTTTGTGGGAAGGGGGGGGGAGGATAACCGTGTCTAGTCAGGGCTCTCCTGGCTTTGCTTTGAGCATTCTGACCTTAGGCTACTTACTTAACCTCTCTAAGCTTTAAATTTTCATTTGTAAAATGGAAAAAATTACGGTATCTTCCCAGTAGGATTCTGTCCTCATTAAATGAGCCACAGGCAGTAAAGTGTTAGCACAACACTTGGTGCATAGAAAGCCCTCAATAAATCACAGCTGCTTTATCATGAGGCCGACCCAGGCGGGAGCTCTGCTCCTTCCCGAGACAAGAGCTGGGCCCGGGCTGTGTGCAGTATCCCCTTCTCCCATCACTCTCCTGGGTTATGTGGAAAATGAAAATATTGTCTTGTAGGAATTTGGGAGCCAAGTTAAAGAATCCTGTGAGTGAACAGGGGCCGCCTCCTCCTGCGAGAGCTATTTCCCTAACCCGGGAGACAGGACGCTGTGTCTAATGGGGTGCCAGCCTGGCTCTCCCATTCCACTCTCCGTAACCCAGGGATGACCTCAGTCCTGGGGCAGGCCCTGTGTTCTGGGAGACCTTCCCCTCCACCCTGTGGGACCCTGGCCGTAACCATTGAGCTGTCCCTGCCAAAGCTGCAGCTACACATGGTGGGAACAGGGAGCAGGCCCCCAAGTCCACATCGGGACTTCTGCCCCCACCCCGCAGGCTCCCTTTTCCTCACCTGTCAGAGTAACACCTGGCAGGATCGAGTAACACCTGGCAGGATCGCAGGAAGAGCCAGTTAGGTAATATGTGCATATACACCCCAGCAAGGGGTGTCCGCCATTCAGCAGCACAAAAATCCTACTTCACGCCCCAGCATTGGGATGGAGCCAAGCTGATTCCCAGGCCAGCTGCTTGGTGCTCTTGGGCAGAGAGGAGGCAACAGCAAGGGGCGCTGGGGGTGCCCAGGGGGCAGCTAGAGCAGTGAAGGGAGGTGGGGGGAGCCCCACTGACTTAAAAGCAGACAGTCCGGAATCTAGTCCAGTTCTCCCACTTGACCTCTCTCAGCCTGTTTCGTGACATGCCCAGTGGGCAGGACTGCCATGGGGTCACTGTGAGGGCTGGTGGTGCTTCTAGCTCTGGGGACACTGGGACCCTTCAGAGTGCCCCTCTCTGGATGACCATGCGGGGATAATGGAGGTCCTGGGGGAAGTGTCTGGGATTGCGGCTCCCCAGTAACGAATGCAGGGCTGGATGCTGGGGCTGCACGCTGTGCCCCAAAAGGCATAGCATTGGCAGGGGGAAAGGCAGGAAACCCAGCTTGTCCACCTCAGAGCTCCCAACCGTAACGCCCTCTTTGGTTACCCTGTTTGCCACTCTCCTGTTGGGTGTCTCCTCAGCACTTACTGACTCCCAGGTCACGGATTGCCTTTGGGAAGCCGGTGTTTCTCAGCGGGGGCACTGTTGGCGCCGTGGGTTGGGCTGTCCTGCGTGTCGTGGGGCATCCAGCCCCATCACCTGGCATAGATGGGT
This sequence comes from Ailuropoda melanoleuca, assembly GCF_002007445.2. Lineage (NCBI taxonomy): Eukaryota > Metazoa > Chordata > Mammalia > Carnivora > Ursidae > Ailuropoda > Ailuropoda melanoleuca. The sequence continues at coordinate 33,812,039 of NC_048222.1, read as the reverse complement.
GGGAGGACAGAGATTTTGTCTCCTCACGGGACCTCCACGGTGCCTGCCGCAGCATCTGACACAGACACTGCTCCCCACTTGGCATTTCCAGACGCTCTCAGAGGGTGCTGCCACCCACCCAGCTGAGCATTGCTGATTCTGGTCACCCCTGGACATCCCTGCTGTGCTGTGGTCACCCTTGCTCTAAACACTTCCCACTACCAGAAGTGGACGACTGCCCAGAGCAGTGCATTCTCAGGTAGCTCAGTACCCAAAAATGCCACCCCGGTCCCCTCTCAGTTAGCAGGTCCTGTGAGGCCCGACACCCAGAGTGGCGCAGAGATCCCTGTGTGCGGCCCAGCCCTGAAGAGATAAGGTGTTGACGCTGCCTGAGATTTTATTTACTTTTCTGGTGTTTGCTAGTTTGTGGTCAGGTGAAACCCAAGGACTTCTCCTGTCGATCCTGGGCTGGCTTTTCTAACCCTAAGTGTATGACATGAAAATAGTAAAAGGTAATCCTGTCCTGTTAGTTCGGGCCCATCTTCCCCAGGAGAGGTGATTCTGAGTTCCAGACTGCCGTTGGCTGTCTCCCCATCCCGGCCCTGTCTCCAACTTTGCATCCTTTGCAGAGTAGACGGGTCGGCCCTCTACGTATGTCTTTTCTGTGTTGTTGATTAAAATATGGAAGAGGCCAGGCCTTTAGCATGATCGTGGAGACCCTCAGGCCAGGCTGATAAAGATCAGTACTTCTTGGTGGTTTATCTGCTTTGAAAGGGGCCCAAATTAATCCCAGCTCCGCCCTACATTTCTCTGTCTTGTCCACATGAAATATCTGCAAGCCCATCTGTTCAGCTGCCTCGTTGACATCTAGATTTACTGCATTCCACCCAACTTCAAGGGTTTGCAACCGTTCGAAGCGGGAGATGCACTTAGCTGAGCGTGACTGGTTCTTGATGGACCTGCGCTCGCTTCTAGTGCCCACCAGTTTCTCTTTGGAATGCGCCGGCATTCTGCCGTCCCCATTTAGACATCTGCGAGGGCTCTGGTTTGAGTTTCGAGATTCCACCCCCTTCATCTGTGTGAGAAGAGGGACAGCGCTCGTGTTCCCGAGACTCCACGGAGATGACCACACTTGGTGCCCCAAACGCATGGTCCCCTGCTCAGTGCTGTGGCCTCTCCTTACACTTTCTTTTTGTCTGTCGGCTGAGCTCCACGGCACTTCTTGCTCTCCGCTCTGCAGCGGGCTGCTGAGATGATGAAGGGCCAAAGGGAGCCGCCGTCTGTTTCACATTAAGACACGGGACCCTGCTCCTTTTCATTCTCCTGCTTCAGACATAGGTTTAATTTTTTAGAAAACCTTTCAGATGGACCTGGAGGCCCCTTGGGGTGTAGATGTGCTGGTGCGCTCTCCCATGGAAGTGGCCTGGCCAGCTAGACAGCCGGCTGGCTGAGAGGAGGGCTTCAGGCCGCCTGCTGCCCCTCGGCGACACGGCTCCCCGGCTTGCAGAGATGTGCTGGAAACGCCGCGAGGAGGCAGGCAGCGGGTGGTGTGGTTTGATGGCCTGTCAGATGAGCATGTCATCATGGAAAATTCTTTATGAAATCTGCAGATCCGTTTCCACGGGCCTGCTGCTGCAGCTGCTGCAAACTGCTCCTTCCTTCAGAACAACCCCAGCCCCTCCCTTGTTTCCCACTGAACTTCAGTCATGCCGCGCTGGCTTAGAACTGCGGCCTTTCCGTCTCTCTCTTGCTTCCATTCCTCGCCCTTCTGTTCTCCCTCAGTCCCAGGCTTGAGTTTTGTAGAGAATCCCACTGAGTTTCCTGGTCTCTGGATTGGGTGGCCCACCCTGGGGTCTCCTTGGGGGCAGAACTGGAACTCCTGGTTTACATCCTGGGCCCTGCTTGTGAGCCTTCTGCTGGGGTCCACACCCTGCCATCTGTAGGCTGGGGGGAACAGTGGCAGGACTGAAGGATGGGGAGGTCAGAGGCTGTTCTGGGCAGGTTGAAGCAGGTTTGGCCGCTGTTAAAGTTCCTGGAATAGATAAGGCTTCTTCTGGGGCCACCAGTTGATCTCCCACAGGCCACTGGGAGCCCTTTGGGGACTGAGCACATGACTTTGAGTCACCCTGAAATGTACACCACACCTCTGGTGATCTGTGCTGGCCTAGACCTTGAAATTGCTCGGCCCAGGGCAGAGAGACAGATCCAGAGAAGAGAGGGAAGGAGGAGCTTGTAGGGGAAGAGTATGATAGAGTCCCAAGCATGGGGAAAAGGGAGCCAGCTGATGCGTATGCCCAGATGACAGATCCAGGAGGACAATGAGCTGGGGCGAGGGGTGGCTGGGGGTCCCTCCCAGGTCTGTCCTGCAGTAGAAGACTTCTCTGTGGAGGACTGTATAGGGCACAGGCATCCGATGTTTCCGAATCACATGTGCCTTCTTTGTGGCGGAACAGTCTAGTACAGTGGTTCTCAAAGTGTGGTCTCTGGCCCAGTAGCGCAGCAGCTGGAAACTCATTAGAAATGCAAATTCTCTGACCCCTTGCCAGACCTGCCGCATCAGACTCTGGAGGTGGGGCCCAGCAGTCTGTATTTAACAAGCTCTCCAGGGGATGCAGGTGCGTGCTAGTCAGTGTGAGAAGCCCTGGCTCAGTGAGAGAACCGACTTTAAAGGCAGAGTGCCTGAGTTCACATTCTTACCAGCTGTGTTAACTTGGGCAAATCACTTAACCTCTCTGATCCTCCAGAAAATGTTTCATCATCTATAAATTGGAGGCAGTAACTGCCACCTTGTTCTCGTGATGATTAAATAACAGTGCTCATATGGAGTTAGTTGCACACACTGCTGTCACTTCGAAATCATCTGTGTCACTTTGTGTCTCTCGTTCTAGGTGGTGTCTGATGCTGCAGGACAGGGTGTGGCCATTACCGGGAATCAAACCTTCAACAACTGGAATTGGCCCAATGCAATGATTTTTGCAGCCACGGTCATCACTACGATCGGTAAGTCTTCTGGGACCTTCAGGATACCCACGTCCGTGCCCTCGCTCCACGGAACCTTATAAGAGTCCGGCCCTGGTCCCATGGCCTTCAGTTGCGTTGCATTCTTTTAACACTTTCCTGGGGGTTTAGTAAGTCCTTGGCGACTGGCCACACTTAGGAGACTTTTCCAGGAGTCCTCACCTGGGCTCCTGGAGCAGAAATGACACAGCCTGATAGCCTGAGACATGCAGGAGGTCAGACAGGTTGTGCACTGCACCAACCCAGCCCATGCTTGCTCACCGGGCTGGGTGTCTCTTCTGGTTATCGATGGCTGCATTTCCAACCACCCCAGAACTTAATGGCTTAAAGCACAACTTATTATTATCTTTCACTGTTCTGTGGATTGGTTGGGTTCAGCTGGTTGGTTCTTGCTGGTGGTTGGTAATGGCGGTGGCAATCCTGTGTCTGCGGCTGGAGTCAGCCAAAAGCACTATTGGCTAGACATCTGGGATGGCTTCTTCCATCACATATTTGATAGTGGACTCTGGCTGTTGGCTGAGAGCACGGCTAGGGATGAAAACGCAGTGACTCGGGCAGCTGGCAGTATGGCAGCTGGATTCCAAGGGGGAGAATCCCCAAAGTGAGCATTTCAGGCCATCCCAGGGAGAAGCAACAGGGCTTCTTAGACTTAGCCTGTCCAGCACCACTTGCATTGCATTTGCTGGCCAAGCTGGCCACGGCAGCCCATCTTCCGACGGAGCGGATTAGACGGGGGCCGACGTGGCAGCAGCACGCTCGCGCAGGAAGGGAGGGGATTAAGAATGGCCATCTTTAGAGACCACCTCCCAGGGTACCTCTGGGGTGTCTCCCCAGAGAAGGCTGTTTGTAATTTGCACAGTGGTGCCGTATAGACTAGTGGAAGGCTTGCGGTGATGAAGGCTTTGTCCGGCAGGGAGCTCCCAGTCTGATGGAGGAGACATAGCCCATGCCATCCTGCTAGCTTTATAAATGATCATGACCGTAGTGTAGTGAAGTGAAATTGCACTTCTTAAGGATTGATACTAGATCAATATCAAGGGATCGTCGAGAATGTGGTCGTGTGGTTGTGGGTATAGGTGGGGGTGCGTAGTGGAGGCAGGGGCCCATGCTGCGTCTGGGTCCATCACCTCCGCTGTGGCTCTCTGTGCCCCACTCTCTTCTTCTTCCTCAGGCTATGGCAATGTGGCTCCCAAGACCCCTGCCGGACGCCTCTTCTGTGTCTTCTATGGTCTCTTTGGGGTGCCGCTCTGCCTGACGTGGATCAGTGCCCTGGGCAAGTTCTTCGGGGGACGTGCCAAGAGGCTGGGCCAGTTCCTCACCAAGAGAGGCGTGAGCCTGGTATGTCCCCACATCCTAGGTGCTGGGCGGTGCTGGGGGGACCGTGGCAGGTGATGGGAGGATGGGAAAGATCCGAGAATGGACAAAGGTGCTGGAGCAGGTGACACGAGGGCAGTTTCAGGGCCCCCTGGCCCCTGGGTGAGGCTGGGAACGGTGCTCCTCGCCCTTTCCTGGGTCGTGAGCCTCTTCCCAGGTGTGGGTGCCAGCTGGCCTCCCACCTGGCTGCCTCCCCGGCCTTCCGGGTGCCCCTGCTGAGTTTCCCCAGTCTCTGCCACGGGTCTGACTTGGTCTCCCCACCTGCCCCCTCATCAGCGGCAGGCGCAGATCACGTGCACAGCCATCTTCATTGTATGGGGCGTCCTGGTCCACCTGGTGATCCCGCCCTTCGTGTTCATGGTGACCGAGGAGTGGGACTACATCGAGGGTCTCTACTACTCCTTCATCACCATCTCCACCATCGGCTTCGGCGACTTTGTGGCTGGTGAGTCCTGCCTTTCTCCCCGTGCCTCTGCCTCTCCGCCTTCTCTTTCTCTGCTTTTCCACCTGCAATTCAGCTGACCTTTACTGGGGTCCCAGCAGGTGCTCAGTGTCCTGGGCAGCAAACCCCCGCCCCCGCCCTGCCAAAGGGGTCCTCTTCTGTTTCCATTTCTTTCTTGGGTCATAGCTTTTCCTGCTTGTCCTAGGCCTAGGTTCACTAAGGGCTGGGGGTAGGTCCTTCCCCACTACAAGGTTTGAGCCTGTTACTCAGAAAGCCCCAGCTAAGCTAGGGGCCCCCTTCCTGTCACAGAGCTGCCTGCCTTGCATCCCATCACACGAGTGGAGGGAGCTGTTCTAGAGGCTTGGCTCACAGGCCCGAAACTTTCCTCTTGCCACAGGCAGTTTAGAGACAAGAGAGGCCTTCTCCTAAGCTGCCCCACCCTCCGGGGCCCGGGATAGTCCCTCCCACTCCTCCCCTCCTTAATCCAGGCAGGTGATAAAATTCTTTGGCCCCAGCCTCTCTCAGACCTGTGCCTGTGGCCTGCACTGCATCTTGGCCCTTCATCTTCTTGACCCGTTTGGCTGCACTGACCCCGCGTTTGTTCCCTCAGTGCCTGTTGCCCTGCCCAGCCGACCCCAACCTTTGCTCCAGGGGCCTCTGGTCTCCTCCCTCCCCCTTCCTAGGGGGCAGGAGCAGGTCACCACCCTTCTGCCTCATTGTAAGGGGAGACTCCAAATGCTAGGAGGGGCGGCTGAGTGGTGGGGGGAACAGGAAAGAGGCCCGAACACTCTCCTGACCTCAGCAGATCAGGGCCTGCTGTCTTAGGAGATAAATTTAGACGGGGGCACAGCTCTGCCATTGTCTAAGGGACCCTGAGCGGGCAACGAGGAGCCTTTGTACTGGGCAAGTGGGGTATATTTAGCCACACTTTCTCAGCTCCATCAAGACCTCAGACCTCTCCCTCAGTTTCCTCATCTGCAAGATTGGCTTAAAAAGAATAGCACCTACCTAACAGGGAGCAGAAGATCAAATTAGTGCTGAGGGTAGGATCCAGCTTTGTTAGTACGCACTGCGCTTGTCTTCACACCCTGCCTGCGCCCAACAGCCCCGGGCATCCCTCAAAGACACCTCTTGACTCCAGCGGCAAACACAGCACCTGTCTTCAGGGACCTCTAAGTTGATGAGGATGGTAGAGTCTGCCCTGTGGGAACCCCTCTCTGGAAGAAGCCCGCTTCCCCTAGTCCCTTTTCCAGATTGCTCCCAGTTGGAAGGTGGGGTGGGGGCAGGATATATAATAATGCAGACCAATGTGCCTAGAAATGTAAAGTTAAGCTAGAAATCTCATGATGCTGGAGTGTAGGAGATCAGTCAGAGCCGTGCAGGGTGACCCTGGAGGACTCCCTGGAGCAGGTGTCAGGAGCCTGGCCTCAAAGGAGGAGGATATGGAGTGGCAGAGCCCTCTAGACCATGGGAAGGGCCAGTCTGAAGAAGGCAGAAACAGGAAGTCGGGGGCAGCCAGATCCCACTGAAGGTGAATCAAGGCTTTCGAGAACAGTTTCTGCTGGGACCACTGTGCACAATCCTCTTGGCCCAACCACCAGCCCCATTCACATTAAACCAGTGAGTCCATCCCCAGCAGTGAAGATGCCAGCCACTCGCTCACTTAATTTCCATCCTGGTTTTAACGGTGACATATATGCCCCCCACAGTGCCCAGAACAGCTTGATGTGGTACAGTGCATCATCGAAGGGCAGACATTCACGAACTATGTCCTGACCTGTGTGTTGGCTGCATTAACAGCCACCCCACTGCTTGGCCCTGGAACCTACCTTACCCCAGGGAACTGCTCTCCTGACTTCTGACAGTCGAGGACACTGAGGCTCAGGCAGGTTGGGGACTAAGATAGGGATGTGAATGACTGGACCATCAGGATGATAGAACAGTCTGTTTTCTAGTCCTTTCTCTCACCATGCATCCCATTCTATGTCCTGACACTGTGCCTGCTCTCAGAGACCACGGCTGTGGCCTGGACGCGCAGCCAGGTCCCTGCTGACCCCCTTCTGACCCTCGGGGCTTCCTGTCCGTCTGCAGGTGTGAACCCCAGCGCCAACTACCACGCCCTGTACCGCTACTTTGTGGAGCTCTGGATCTACCTGGGGCTGGCCTGGCTGTCCCTCTTTGTCAACTGGAAGGTGAGCATGTTTGTGGAGGTCCACAAGGCCATCAAGAAGCGGCGGCGGCGGCGGAAGGAGTCCTTTGAGAGCACCCCACACTCCAAAAAGGCTCTGCAGATGACTGGGAGTACGGCGTCCAAGGACGTCAACATCTTCAGCTTTCTGTCCAAGAAGGAGGAGACCTACAATGACCTCATCAAGCAGATCGGGAAGAAGGCAATGAAGACGAGCGGGGCAGGGGAGAGGGTCCCAGCACCGGGGCTGGGCCCTAAGGGGGGTGGGCTGCCAGCCCTCCCCTCTTCCCTGTCCCCGCTGGTGGTTTACTCCAAGCACCGGGTGCCCAGCTTGGAAGAGGTGTCTCAGACGCTAAGGAGCAAAGGCCATGTATCGCGGCCCCCCAGTGAGGAGGCCGGGGCGGGGCCCCCCAAGGAAGGCTCTCCGACCCCTGAGGTGTTCATTAACCAGCTGGACCGAATCAGCGAGGAGGGTGAGCCGTGGGACGCCCAGGACTACCACCCGCTCATCTTCCAGAATGTCAGCATCACCTTTGCAAACGAGGAGGCCGGCCTCTCAGACGAAGAGACATCCAAGTCCTCCATTGAGGACAACCTGGCTGGGGAGGAGAGGCCCCAGGAGAGGGCCGAAGCCGAGGTGCCCCTGAACCTGGGCGAGTTCCCCTCGTCGGACGAGTCCACATTCACCAGCACTGAGTCTGAGCTCTCTGTGCCTTACGAACAGCTTATGAACGAGTACAGTCAGTCGGACTGCCCCAGAGGCACGTGAGGCAGGGCCGGCTCCCCACCCCACCTCTGATGGCTTCTGTTCCCCTCAACCTGGGGCATCCTACTACGGCGGAGACCTCTGCCCTCTGGTGGGGGGCAGCCCTGGAACTGGGAGTGGGGGGCCAGGGGCCTTCCTCACCTTCCATCCCCTCCAGCTAGATGCTACTGGTCAAACTCGGCGTGTGCCCAGGACCGGGCCTCTGTTCTCTGGCTGAATGGGCACCCTGGCAGCGGGGGGCGTCTGGCCTGAGCATGCCTGATGTATTTGATGGTTCAGAGACGTGTGTGGGCTGGCAGGTGACCCTCTGGGAGGCCTGCACCTGCATGGGTCTTCAGATGTCCTTCGGTTGAGCGTGTGACACGGTTCTCTTAGGCTCGAGGCCCCAGCCGTTTGAGTTCACAGTATTAATGAGCTCCTGTGTGCCCGGCACGGAGCCAGCTATTTCGGAAAGAGAGGGAGGGGGGCAGTGTGAGCCCTGGGTCCTGCCTTTGCAGGGGTACAGCAATGGTGTGGGGGTGCTGAGCACTTCAGCCCCTCAGCAAACAGCAGGGTGCTGCGTGGGGCGTGTGTATACACACCCCCCAGTCCCACCTTGTCTTCCTGACTATCAGGCCCTACTGCAAAGCTCAGTAGGGAAGAGGTGCCCAGGGGAAGGGAAAGAGGAGATCCCAGGTAGACGCTGAAACACTCCTAAGACACAGGACCCCAGTCAAGCTCTGAGTTGGCCCAGGGTCCTACTCCTTCTGGTTTTGCTCAGACCAAGCCACCCGGAGCCCAGTTTCCTGAAACACCCTTAGGCCAAGTGACGGCAGACTCAGGCTTCCTCCCTCCCTGGGAACGCTGCGAAAAGAGAGGGCAGCAGTAACCAAGGAGCTGCAGGGCTGAGCTCGGCTCTGCTCCTTCTGTCCCCAGCCTCCCCTGTGCCCAGAACAAGGACCTCATGGCTCCCTGGCCCCCCTGGCCCCCATGGTGGGGGAGGGTGAGTCGCTTTTGGCTTACACGTGGGAAGGGCCAAAGATGTGAATCCACTCCCCCGCCCCCGCAGCCACGGTTTGTCATTTGTGTGCGCGCGTGTGCGCGTGTGTGTATGTGTTTAAGAAAAGACTGGAGACCAGGGGAGCAAAAGATAATGTGAAACTGTACACAGACTATTTCTGGTGAGGGGCCGGCAGAGTTCTCGGGTTCTCTGCGATGTGCACCCCAGGGCCGGCCCTCTCTGCCCTGTATGTTTTGTTATTTTTTAAATAAACTGCTGTTTTGATGTACCTGGCATCTGTTGTTGGCTTCCGAGCCAGAGGGGAGAGGAGTCGAGCAGGCTCCCAAGATTGGGATGTTACATGTTCGCCCTCCTGCCCCCAATTCAGCTGGGCCTTTCTTGGTGAGCTCAGCCAAAGTCACGCTGTCGAAGCCCCCACGCAGAGTGGGGGGAAGGCACTGAGAAGCAAGTGAGCACGGTCGCGGAGAGGCATCCCTCACAGGTGACTGGCGCTGGCCAGGAGGCAAGTGATAACCCTTGACCCCAACACCCTCTCTGCCTCTCAGTCCCCTCCCCAGTACTGTGGGGCCGGACCCCACCCACCCCCCGACATGTGAAGACCACCGGTGATGGGCTTGTGTCCCCCCGCCGGCATTCATCCTGTGACCCAGGGCTGTGCTGGCTGGGCCGCTGGGTGAGAAGGAGCGGCCTTCTGTTCTTCTGTGAATGTTTCAATGAATTCATCCTCGTTTCCTTGCCCCACCTTGTTGGCGTGTTGCTGGCTGTCCTGGACTCACACACTATATGTACATACTGGCAACGATGTCAAATGTAATTTATTTTAACATTTTTACAATAAAGCCTTAAAGATGGACAGGCCAGCCTGGCGTGCGCTGTGTGGGGGCAGTCTGGTAGGAGGATTGGGGGCGGGGAGAACGGACAACAGTGTGAGTGTCACGGTGAGGATTGGGGTGGTCCAGGAGGGAAAGGAAAAAAAAAAAGGAGGTGGGGGAGGGGCCAGCTAGTTAAGATGAGGCGGTCAGGATGGGCTTCTTGGAGGAGGTGACAGTTAAGGGTCTGAATGCGGCTGGGGAGGAGCCTTGCAGAAAGGATCCTAGAACCGGGCAGTGGTGGGTATCCTCCAAACTGTCTGCAGCCTGCTTTATGCTCGTGCTCCACAAATGAGCTCCTCTGATCTTGCAGAAGATGCTATCATGCGGTCAGTGTACGTGCCAGTTTCACAGGCCAGGAAACGGCACGGAGAGGTGACTGGGGCAATAGATCTCAACGGACGGTGGGCCTGGATTCAAGCCGACGCAGCCATGCTCCTGCGTCTGTTCCCCAGCCACGGGGATGGGAGGAGGAAGCGAGCCTGTGCTTTGTGGCCGCTGACATCCCCTGGAAGGGCTCCTGTCTGGGAAGGTGGGCCAGAGAAGAACTGGATGACAGGACCAGTCTTGAGCTGCAGGGGTGGGCCCTGGGGACCCGAAAGAGTATGAAAGAAGGACTGACCGGGCTCAGCTGGGCATGTCTGCATCCATTTAAAGGGAGGCTCTGCCAGGCCGCGTCCTCTCAGCCGGTTTGAGACTGGTCTCTTCTATGGTTCTGGGGCCCCCGAACCAGCCCCAGACAGGACATGAGTTAAAAGTTGGAGTCTGCTGGGAAAAATGTGAAGTTCTGTGGTTTCAGGAGTGAGTCACATTTTTCATGAAGGCATAGATGTGTTTACAAAGGGTCCTGTGTGTTTAGCATACCAGCCGATTCTAGAACTACTTGATATCATCCCTACCTCTGCCAAAACGTCTCTCCACGTCTCTCCCTCTCCTTCCTTCCCCACAACCCCCCGGCCAACCCCCACAGACAGGTTCGAGATTCTCTGATTTTGCTTTAGCACCATTCAGCCTCAAGGTAACTAAGTTCTACCTTTATTTAGCGCTTGACCACTTCACAAAGCCCTTTGACAAATACACCTCGGAGTGTCCCACGGCACAGGTCACTTGGCCCCGTTTCCAGCTAAGGAGGTGAAGGCTCCGGGAGTCTGCCTTCACCGGGGCACAGGGCTAGAGGTGTGGTCTTGGGCCACTGTGGCTAAGATGAGTCAGGACCTTTCCGAGTAAAAGGTCTAGAAACAGGAAGGTGAGACAGCAGCTGGAGCAGAAGGTGAGGCCCGGGAGGCCCCAAGTCGCTGAGGGATGGAGAGCAGAGGAGGGGTGCCACGTGGCGGGTGGGGGCGTGGTGGGACCTCCCATCACGGGTCACTGTGAGTGAGCGGCCAGGCGTGGAAGGTAGAAGAGATGGTTGGGGAGTCTGGGGAAAGGACCCCTTGTTGACACCAGCTTCATAACCCGCGTCAGTGAGACCCTGATAATGTTACAGGTTTTCCTCTCCCCTAAGTGTCCGCGGTTCTTGGTCATGCTGCTTCGGAAAATGAAGAGGTAGACCAGACAGAGGGGTGGACAGCGAAGGAAGGTGTGTGCAGTGATAGCACAAAGCTCCCGAGAGGGCTGTCACGGAGTTTCTATGTCTAGGGGTTTTTATGGGCTGGTTGTGGGCTGTTTTCATCTGATGAACCCTCCCTGCGCCTGTCACCCAATCAGGTTTTTGTCGTCTATCTATCACATGGGACAGGGTGGAGGGCTCATTCCAGGGCGGGTGCAAAATCTTTTTAAGGGTGTTTTCCTCTGACCTCTGAAGGAGTCAGGTTGCTCAATGCCAGCTAAGGGTTTCACCCCATGATTGTAGAGGCCAGTCTAGCTTCTCCCCAGTCGCCATGGCACTGAAGCTTTCTTGAGCCTGGGGCAGAGAAGGGGAAGGAGGAGGCAGGCTGGGCTGGGCTGCTCTGGGTGGGGTCTCCAGGAATGGCTGCCCTTCTGTGGGGCCCTTGAGGTTTGAGCTCAGCCCCGAAATAACAGCTCTTCACCCCTGAAACAGCAGGTCCCCAACTTCCAAACTCATACACAACTGGTTCAGGAAGCCAGTGTGAGAACCTCCAGGAGGTGTTTGTGTAACGCAGTGAGAATGCCTCCTAAGATCTCTGCCCCTTCTCTCCATCCAGGCCCCCACAGCCCCTCGCCTGGATCCGAGCACCAGCACACGGCCTGGCTCCTGAAAGGGGCTCTAGAGATGTTTGTTGAATGAGTGAATGAGGCCCCTTAGCTGGTCTTCCTGCCTCTAACACAGACCCTCTCCCACCTGGCCATCACTGCACCCAGCTGGGAGAATCCTGAATTCAAATCTGACCCCCTTTCTGTCCTGCTTTAAATGCCTCCGGGCTCTCATTGCTCTTCCAATGGGCCAGGCCACCCGGGTCTTTGCCCCATGCTGTTTCCAGGATATGCCCTTCTTCTCTCCCGTTGTTGTCCTAGAGCCTGGTGGGATTAGTGGTGGACATCAGTTTCTCTGGGACGAGGTCAGCAAGCAGTTGTTTCGATGCGGTTCCAGTTGTTTCGATGCGGTTCCAGTTGTTTGTCTCCTGGTCTCACACACCTGGTCCCTGACTGGGCACCCTGGGGAGAGCGGGGCGTGGCTTGTTCACCTTCGGAGCCTTCCCACAGGACCCAGCACAGAGAAGGGCTCAGTTTTTCAGTGTTTCCTGAGTGGAGGATGAATGAGCCAGAGTCCTAGACCCTCCCAGCGGTAACTCAGTCCCTCTTCCTGGGGCAGAAGCCAAATCAGGAGGCAGGTCTTATCCCACAAGGGCGAGTCTCAGCAGAGCCAGGTAGGTGATCTTGAGGGACCTTGTCCCAGGCTGTGGTGGCCTGGTGAGTCACGTACTGTGCCAAGTCACCTCAGTCTGGCAGGCAGGACGGGGACAGAGTGCACCTTATTCATCCACACCCCCTCTTGCAGCTCCCCTCACCTCTCTGCCCTCACCTCTCATCCCCTCCACGGCAGCCCCAGTCACCACGTATGGATGACCTGGGGGACTGGGCCTCCCACCCCAGCAGCCCCCAAGTCCCTGTGCTTCCCTAGGGAGTAATACATCCACTCGTAGTGACTCCTCACTCCGGTGGCCAGCCGCCCAGTTTACAAAGCTCGTTCACATCGGTTCTTGCGGGATTACTCAACAGCCTTGGGAGGCAGGTGCAATATTTTACAGCCCAATTTAAGGGGCTTTTTCAAGTGAGGAAACTGAGTGTCTTGGTTTGTTTTCCCAGGAGAGCAAGGTGGAAGAGCAGAACCGGGAGATGGTTGGAGGAAGTACAGAAAGGGAGGAGAGACAAAGATGGGGAAAGAGCAAAAGGCAATAAAGCAGACATTGTTGAGAGGTTGAGCTGGTTTCACTGTGGGAAATTGGGGTTCAGTCCTGCTGGGATCTCCTGAAAAGCCTGGCCAGTACACCTCAGAACTGTCCTTCTGAAAGACAAGAGCCCTGCCTTTATCCACCAAATGCCACCTTCCTCCCATACAGGCTGGATGTGGCAGATGGCATTGTCCAAAGATGGCCAGGACAATGTCTCCCCTCCCACATACTTGTTGGCAAAGTGACCTCGCCACTCCCCCAGCGGGACGTGGGACACAAATAACATCTGCTTCCCTGAGTCCAAAACTCTTTGAAGAAATTGTGCAGCTGAGACCAAACACTGGCATGTTTCGTAATTCCTTACCCAAGATCAAAGTTTTTACTTCCAAGGTATCAAAGCCCCTCCTATTTTGGGGTCTCTAACTATGTTTATACCCTCTCTGCTAGGTTTAAACAGTACTGGGAGGCCTGGGGGCTGCCACCATCTAGGCAGTGTGACCTACATAGCCAGGCTTGCCATTTTTGGGATCCTTACCACACACAGGCACGGATGGGGGCACTTTATGCCCATGGTCTCATTTAATCCCCACAACATTAGCTGCATTTGGAAGCTGAGGCTCAGACCAGTTATGTAACTTGCCCAAAGTCACACAGCTAGAAGCCTAACCTCAATTCTAAGCTGAGAAGCCCCGGCCTCGGCTACTCGCAACCACACCAGGCTTCCAGAGCAAGGCTCTCCAGCTCAAGGGAGAGACGCCCTGGCAGCAATTCCCAGCTAATCGTCATCGGCAAGACCAGTGAAATGACCCAATCAGTAGATCCCAGCTCTTGCAGCGACTCCCCTCAAAATCACCAGGGGATTCTTGGGCTCCGCCTTGGGAGATTGTGAATCAGAAGGTCTGGGGTAAAACCTTGGAAATACCCAGGTTCTGGTAACACCTGGCTGGAGACCTCAGAGGTCAAATCCTGGTGTGGCATCCCCTGGCAAGCCATCCATTCTCGCGTTTTCATTCTGCATTGAAATCCGTGTTTACCTCCAGTTATGCGAAACTTCCTTGTCATTCTTTGATTCCTTCACCTGCAGTGCTGGCCAGCTGAACGCTCTGTTTGGGGTGTTGACATCACACTTCATTCAATTCAAATCACCTCTATTTGTTGTCTCTCTTAGGTTACCTGGAACACCTGATGTTGGTGACGAAGAAGGAGGAAAATGAGGAAGAGATAATTACCTGCCCGGCAGTCAGGCCCTTTCTCTGTCTCTCTATCTGCTCAGATTCCCACCAATAGTTCACCCAGGGGAGAGCACTGACTCAGTTCTCTGAAGCCTGTTCGTACTGGCTCATGTGAGACAATGGTTCCCATTTCAGACATTTTACAAGCTGATTGTATTAGAAGTTAAATTATATAAACACACAAATGATGTTAAAAACAAATGTAGTAAATATGCAAAACTCCTCATTTCCTAATTACATGTCACTGTTACCCATGCTTTTGAGGATATTTGCATCTCCCGGAGGTATATGGAAGGAATATCATAATGGTAGCTACTGTGTTTCTCTCCCCAACTTCACGTTTTGTGCCATCGTGTTGGTAACTCAAAATCAGCCATAATGGGAGCATTGACACCAAACAAATGGGCAGACACTAGAAATTAGGGCTCTCCCCTTCTCAGAGAGCCAGATGTTCAACATGGCCAGAAGTGCCATGTGTCCAGCACATTGCTGCACTGAGTGCCTTCTGGACGGGCCACGTGGACTGAGTGGGGTGGGAGAGCCAGTGAGGTTTTGCCTACCTTGGAAAGGAACAAGCATATCTGGGTTTCGGGGAGATCATAGCTCATGAAGAGTCACTTGTATCCCTGGGGGCCCCTCAGACCACTGCTTATAGCTGTGAACCCTGTGACCCACCCCACCTTGGCAACGCTGATTGGACTAGGAGAGGAAACCCGAACCAGTAGGATGACCTGGCTAGGCATTCAAAGTTAGGATGTTGAGAGACTGAGACAGTGAGCTATGGGAACAGAGCCGCGAGGTCATGGAGGTTTGGGAGTGGTGGCAGACCTCTGCGGTCATGTGTGAGCCAGAGGAAGAAGGTGTGCAGAGAGAAGCAGGAGGATAGAGCAGACACATAGTAAGAAAGGCAGAGACAAGGGACTGGGCAGACTTTGCTTCCCTGAGAGCTGTATCCTTCCATGGAAACTCACCTTTTATAACTAATGAGCCTTATCAATGTAATAGGCTTTGAACAGCCCCTACAAAAGCCTATAAGCACTACAGACCCCTATGCAGCCCCCCCTTGCCCTCAAGCCCCCACATTGTCCCTCTAAGACACTGAATTCCCTGTCATTCAGCGTACCCGGGCAAAGGGTCAGTGTCCACTCCTTGGAGATGTTGGCAGTTGACCTCATAGGTCCTGCTCAAACACATGATTCTGAATTTCCACAATGGGAAGGCGTGGGGGTATTTTAAGATTGTTTTTTCTCCTTCTTGGCATCCAGTGCCCCCTGCCTAACTCCTGGTCCCTGGCAAGGAAGCCTATACCCCTGAGGATGGGAGTGGGGCATGCAGTAAACAAAAAGCACAAGAAAGTTTCTTCTGTCCTACTCCCCACATCAGCACACACATCGCTACGGTGGGAGAATGGCAGGGGGATGGAAACAATGGGAACCTATGAGTCACGGGGGTAGGCAGGATAATGTTTCTCCAAAAAAGCTCCTCCAGCCGTGTCCGGAGTTGCTGACGTAGGCAGCTGCCAGGCAGTGACACCTGGAATGACCCTCAGTTCTGGGCATTCACTTGCCCTGCCCTGGATGACCTGGGTTTTCTTTTTATCTTTTAATTCAATTTTTATTTTTAGCAAAGTGATATATATAAAAATGCTTCCAAAAAGTTAAAAAAAAATACTACACAGGCGGTAAAGGAAAACAGCAATTGCCTGCCTCACCCTTCCCCATCCCCAGTCCCTAGAGGCAAGTTCTTTTAGACTTTTCAACCATTTCTTATTTTTCTTCCACTTCTCCAAATAACGTATAGCTATTTTTGTACCCCATTATTATTTTTCTTATCCTACTTTAGCAATGCTCATCTCCCTACTAGAAAAGATGGGGATTAGCTCCGCACGACCTCCAGCACAAAAACTTCTTCCCCAGCCCTTCTACTGTAGTTAGATTTCAATTTATGGTTAGATCCCAATTCTGTGTTCATGTTATCATGACTATGTAAATACTACCTAATGTACTTGGGTACCCTTTCTTGCTTTCATCTTGTTTTCCACGTGTTTTGTTTGTTCGCTTAATTTTGTATGGTCCTGTCACTAATTAATTTCCAAGCCCCCTGCTACAATTGCAAACCTCCTCCCAGGATTATCCATCTGTCCCATTTGTTTGTTTCTTGGTGAATCTCTTTCAGAACCAAACATCTTTCTGCCCCTGGGTGCTCTCTAGGTCTGCTACAAAGCTAGCATCCTCGAATGTCCTTTCACTACTCACTGGGGAGTCCCTTTGCCTCCTTCCTGCATTGAGCCCCTGTTTTCTGCATCCAATGGCTTCCATCTTTCTTTGTTTACTTCCTTGTCTGATGGAGCACTTCCTTCGGTAGCTTTCTGAGAAATGGTGCAAGGGAGGTACAATGTTTGAGATTTTGTATGTCTAAAAAGATCTTTATTCTACCTTCAGCTTGACTGATAGCTGGGCTGGGTATCTAACCCTAGGTTGGAAATTGTTTCCTTCAGAATTTCGAGAGTTGTTCCCTTTTGTTTTCTAGCTTCCTGTGTGGTTGTGGAGAAGTTCAGTGAAATTCTAAATCTTCAGCCTTTGTATGTGAACTGTGTTGTTGTATTTCACCCTGGAAACTTTTTATAGTCTCTTTAACTAGGGTGCACTGGTCTGTATATTCTTGAGTTCACTGTTTAGCCCTCAGGCTCCCCTTCAGTCTAGAAGCTCATGCCATTTGGCCCCTTCTTGTGCTTATGATGTTCTATATTTTCAGTTAGGACTCTGGAGTTGGTTCTCCGATTTTCTAATCTTTACTTTTTGTCTTCTTATCTTACTTTTTTTAAAAAAAGATTTTATTTATTTGAGAGAGAGAAAGCACAAGCAGGGGGAGGGATGGGGGAGAGGGAGATGCAGGCTCCCCACTGAGCAGGGAGCCTGATGTGGGGCTTGATCCCAGATCCCTGGGATCAGGACCTGAGCAGAAGGCAGACACTTAACCAACTGAGCCACCCAGGCGTCCCCTTATCCTATTTCAAGAGGATTTTTCTTTTTTTTTTTTTTAAGATTTTATTTATTTATTCGACAGAGATATTGACAGCCAGTGAGAGAGGGAACACAAGCAGGGGGAGTGGGAGAGGAAGAAGCAAGCTCATAGCGGAGGAGCCCAATGTGGGGCTCGATCCCATAACGCCGGGATCACGCCCTGAGCTGAAGGCAGATGCTTAACCGCCGTGCCACCCAGGCGCCCCTCAAGAGGATTTTTCTAAACTTTATTGTCAACACTCTTATTGATTAAAAAGAAAGTCTTTTGCTTTATTATTTTTTTCTTACTTTTTATTAAAACAATTGCAAAAAAGTTGAAAAAAATAATACAGTTAACATTCTTTTCCTGACATTTAGGCCAGTGCTGTTTAATAGAAATATAATGTGAGCCACATAGGTAATTTTAAACCTTCTAGTAGTGGGCACCTGGGTGGCTCAGTCCGTTAAGCATCTGCCTTCAGCTCAGGTCATGATCCCAGGGTCTTAGGACTGAGTCCGCATTGAGCTCCCTGCTCAGTAGGGAGTCTATTTCTCCCTCTATCACTCTCTCCTCCTCATGCTCTCTCTCAAGTATGCTCTCTCTCTCAAATAAATAAAATATATTTTTTAAAGATTTTATTTATTTATTTGACAGAGAGAGACAGCCAGCGAGAGAGGGAACACAAGCAGGGGGAGTGGGAGAGGGAGAAGCAGGCTACCAGCGGAGGAGCCTAATGTGGGGCTCGATCCCATAACGCCGGGATCACGCCCTGAGCCGAAGGCAGATGCTTAACGACTAAGCCACCCAGGCGCCCCATCAAATAAATAAAATCTTAAAAAAAAACTTCTAGTAGCCACATTCAAAAGGTAAAAAGAGGGGCGCCTGGGTGGCACAGCGGTTAAGCGTCTGCCTTCGGCTCAGGGCGTGATCCTGGCGT
>NC_048222.1:33684333-33793778 GCF_002007445.2 Ailuropoda melanoleuca | reverse complement strand
ATTTTAATAATTATTTATTAAAACAATTATTAAGATAAATTTATATTCCTTTTTTTTTTGTAATAAGCATTTGAAATCCAGTGTGTACTCTATCATCACAGCATATCTATTCAGATGATGTCAAGTGCTTCGTGGCCACACGTGACTAGTAGTTACTGGATTAGACAGCACATGACTAGGTTGAACATTGTTAATTATGTGTCTATCTATGAACTACCTATTTTGGTAGAGCCATTTGAAAAGAATTTGCTGGTCATATTACACTCGATTTTTTAATTTTTTAAAGGATTTTTTTATTTGAGAGAGAGAGGGGAAGTGAGTGGGGGAGGGGGGAGAGGAGGAGAAGGAGAGAATCTCAAGCAGACTCCCTGCTGAGCACAGAGCCCAACCTGGGGCTCCGTCCCTCTGCTTCGAGGTCACCAGCTGAGCCAAAACCAAGAGCATTCTGCTCAACTGACTGTGTCGTCCAGGTGTCCCTACACTTGATTTTTAAATATTTTAGCTTACAGATCCTAAAATTAAAAATGTTCTGCTACACAATCACACCACTATTATCACCCCTAACAAAATTAACAATAATCCCATAATATCTTTTATATCATGTCCAGACCCCAATTTCCCCAATTGTGTCCACATTCTCTTTTATAGCTGGTCTATTTGAACTGAGATCCTATCTAGTTTTATTTGGCTGTTGGGTTTCCTTAGTCTTTCTAAAATCCATCTTTTTGTTTCTCTTACAACATTGACATTTTAAGAGTCTAGGCAAGTTGCCTTACAGAATGGCCTACATTCTGGATTTGTCTGATTATTTCCTCACGATGTCATTTAATTCATCCTTCCATCGCTTGTATTTACTGGAGACTGGAAGTAAGATCATGGTGAGATTCAGGTTAAATATTTTTAGCAAGGATGCAAATAGGTTGCTATCATATTTTTAATTTTTAAGAGCTATTTTTTATTCTGTGAATGTTCCTTTTTTATAGCCTCCTATTCTTGTTTCAAAGGTTACAGCATTTTTCTTTGAGAATATTATCTCAAAGAGACAAAAAAAGGGTTCTGCCTTCTGCATCATCTCTGAGTTATGTTTTTTTTTTTCTTATTTGCTTATTTTGGTTTTCTTTTTCATAGAGATGCCTCTTCTCTATTACCCAGCAACCCCTGATTGTCTATTCATCTTTAAGACTGAATCTCTGATTATATGACCAGGGCTTGTGCCTAATGGACTTAGTGGCAAGCTGAACTTTTCATTGAGAAGCCCCCTAAATGTCAGTGTCTGTAGGCTTTTTCCCTCGGGCCAATTTTCCTAAAGAGAATCCCCAGAATGTACCAGGATATTGTTTTCAAGATTCTGATGTGGCGTAGGGAAGGGCTTCAGGGAGCCTACTGTTCATGGTTAGCATAGTGGCACTTATACCCCTGCCTCAGATGTGTAAACGTCTCTGACTGTCGGCAAGCCCATTTTCTGCTAAGATGGGGAAGGCGCTGTCCAGCTATGCAAGACGCGAGAGGAGGCCTGGAGCTTTCACTCCTTTACCCACTTCCAGCCAGTCCTCTTCAGCCCCACCTGTACCTCCTTTCAGAGGGATCTCCTGTTGCCCAGTGCTGAGCCGTTCAAGGCACTCGCAGCTCCAAGCAGCCTGCTGCTGCTTCTTCTTTTTAAGATTTTATTTATTTATTTGATAAAGAGAGTGCATAAGCGGGGGAAGCAGCAGAAGGAGAGGGAGAAGCTGACTCCCTGCTGAGCAGGGAGCCCAACGCAGGACTCGATCCCTGGACCCCGGGATCATGACCTGAGCTGAAGGCAGACGCTTCACCAACTGAGCCACTCAGGTGCCCCCCGAGCAGCCTGCTTCTTTCTCATTGCCAGCCTGCCCATCCTTCTACCCTCCACCTCAGGCAGTGAAGGTGCAGCTTCTGCCGGGCTGACTGCCCATCCCTTTCCAGCTTCCGGAATTTTGCTGCCTACAGTCCAGCTCCATTCTTTTTGTCCTGTGTGCAATGCCTTATTGTGATCTCTGTGAGGTTCTAGGAGAAAGCAGACATAAAAAGCAGGTGTT
Source organism: Ailuropoda melanoleuca (assembly GCF_002007445.2). Taxonomy (NCBI): domain Eukaryota; kingdom Metazoa; phylum Chordata; class Mammalia; order Carnivora; family Ursidae; genus Ailuropoda; species Ailuropoda melanoleuca. Next base: position 33,791,721 of record NC_048222.1, on the reverse strand, counting down.
CTCCATGCTTTCTTTCCAGCAATGGCCCATTCTCTGCAGGTGAAAATCGAAGCTTAGAGAAACTTTGAGGAGATCCCACATCCAAATTCTAACCCAAGAAGAAAGCAGCATGGCCAGAGATCCGGGAGAATCTTGACCCTCTCAAAGCTCTGCTCTGCGGCCCCGGTATCTGGGGAGTGGGGTGCCAGGACCTTGGTTTTGACCATGACACTAGAGTTCTGAGATGGTTTCTTTGCCCCAAGCCAGCTCTTGCATGGCCCCATTATGTCCCCAGACTCCCACACAGTCCTTGGGGCCTGCTTGCCCTCCCCTGCCTTCCAGGGCCTGGCCCTCTCCACCTGCTTGTCTCTTCCACTCCTTTTATTCTTTTTCCCTCTCTTTTTATCTCATTTTCTCACTCTCACTGTCTCTTCTTCCTTCTTTTTTCTCTCCCACCTGTTTTTCTCTTTTCCCATTTCCCTCATTCTCTCTCCCCTCTTTTTCTCCATCCGTCCCTGACTTCTTCCCTCAAGAAATCAGGACATTTTCCGTCTATTATTCCAGTGGTTCTCAACCAGGGTTGATTTTCCCTGCTCCCCCAGGAAATGTCTGCCAACTGGGGAGGGGCTTGGTGCTACTGATATCTAGTGGGGAGAGACCAGGGATGTTGCCAGATATCATTCAATGCACAGGACAGCCCCCCAGGACAAAGAATTATAAGGCCCCAAGATGTCAACGTTGCCAAGGTTGAGAAACCCCAATCTCCTATAACCCCTACTTCATATGCACTCCCCCAGTTCCTCTCGGAGAAAACAAGAGGGAGAGCAGAGGCCCAGAAAGGGAGCCACTGCCAGCAGCCAGCTGTGATGAGTAGCCCAGACAGTGGGTGGGACGCAGCCCCAGGAATCCCTGGTGTTGGTTTTGGCCTTCTCGGGGTCAGACAATCTGGTGGGAAAGTGCCCCTTAGCCACCCCCGCTGCTGTTGCCAGCTGTGTACCTGGCTATGGGACCACCCCCGGTCCTGGCTCAGGATCAGGAGATAAAAATCACAGCCAGCCCACTCCCCACCCCACTGGCCTCTCCCACCACTCTGAGGGCAGAAGGAGTAGCCTCTGACAAGTGTGGACAAGTGTGAACAGTGGAAACCACCTCTTCCTGAGCCTGTCCTACCAGCCTACCGCAAACCCTCCTAAAACCCAGTGTGTGGGGTCATGGGGGCCTGCGAGAGCTGGGCCGCCTCCCATGACTGGCTTACTACACTCCCAAAGCCTCCACAGGCTGCGTCCCCTTCCCAAAGCTGGTAGGAAGGAGGGCAGACTGTGGGGCAGGACAGAGCCCAGCCCCAGTGAGCTCCGTGAAGGGGGCCAGGGCAGCTCAAAGCCAAGAGGAGAATCCTAGACACACCTGGTTGGGCGCCCTGACTCCAACCGTACCTTCAGATTCTGCGTCGCCCTCTGTGGCCCCTCAGTACCCATTCTCCCACTTTCACATAGTCGTAAAATTTTCAGCTGGGCACCCATGGCCCAGCTGCAGACTTCATTTCCCAGACTGTCTTGTGGCTCGGTGTGGCCACATGGCTAAGTTCCAGCCAATGAGATATGAGCAGAAGGGCTGGGCATAACATCTAGATGGTGCCTCTAAAAGGAAGGAGGGCCCAAATGTGATGGCAGGAGCTGCAGCCTCCATTTTGGGTCCTATGAAGCTATGTGTTGAGGATGGGAGAGCAAAACGGTGGAAGACAACTGGCTCTCCATCACCACTCAGCTGCCCTCCTCACTGTGCCATCTGCTCAGACATGAGAGAGAAAGGAAATTGTTTCCTGTTTAAGTCACTGTATTTGGAGGTGTCTCTCTCTCTTTTTAAAGATTGACTTATTTATTTTAGAGAGAGAGAAAGAGCACGAGCAGGGGGAGGGGCAACGAGGGAGGGAGACGCAGACTCTGCTGAGCAGGGAGCCAGACGTGAAGTTCAGTCCCAGCTCCGTGGGGGAGATATGACCTGAGCCAGAACCAAGAGTTAGACCCTTAACGGACTGCCCCACTCAAGGGCCCCTAGGGGTCTCTTTTTAGTAGCAGTCTAAATGTGTCCTAGCTAAATTCACTCCTCATTAAAGTCTTACACAAGCTACTCAAGTCCAGGCAAAGTAGATGTGACCCCTTGCACTTTTCAGATGAAAAATTCATGACCCAAGGTCACCGTTACAGTTCATTCATGATGGGGCTGAAGCTTGAAGTCAGGTTCAAAGCACTGGCACGGACGAAGCCCAGTGTTCTTTCCACTTCTCCCATTCTAGGATTCGCTGAAGCCTATTCTGAATCAAAGAGTGTGGCAGGCCCCTGGGAACTCTGGCTCACCAGAGACTTTTACGCTCAGTGTCATCTGGTCCTGCCCCCTTCCTGCCTTCCAGCCACAGCGATCTTTACTTCCCCCAAACCGTCTTACCGCAGGGCCTTTGCCTGCTGCTCCCTCTGCCTATAATAGGCTTCCCTCCCCCTTTCACCAAAGTGACCTCTTCAAAACCAGCTCAAGTGACACTTCAGGAAAGCCTTACCTGTCATTCCGTCTAGCCTGAGAACTCCACGAGGGCAAGCACCATGTCTGGGTTTGCTTATCCCTGTATCTCCCATGCTTAGCATGGTGCTGCAGTGAACACTTGGGATGAATGAATGCATCCATCTGGGAGGCCAGACACGTAGCCACGACCTGGATGCTGGGAAATGGCTGGGCTGACTTCACAAGGTGTCTTTTGATTCCAGTGAAGTCCTCTGGGATGACGTTGTCATCTGTGCCTTGCTCACAGGGAAACTCACCCAGGGCCCAGGAAGCTCCCGGAGAAACGCCTCTGCAACCTGATTATGTAAATGGATAATCAGTGGGTCTGCGTTGGACCCAAGACTCTGCATTTCTGAGAAGCTCCCACGTCATGTTGCTGTCCATGAATTACACTTTGAGAAGCAAGGGCCAAGGGGGCCTCAGATTCCCTCTGGGGGTCCATCTGTTCATCTGTCCCCTCTCTTGTCCATGCACAGGGCCCCAGAGCCTGGATCCTTAGTCCAGGGAGGAGGTCCTTTGTCCTTTCAGCCTTCCAGGACAACATCCAAGATCAAGCAAGGCCCCGTCTGTTTACTCCAGAGGTGCCACACCACGGACCTGGCAGCTGCCCCCTGTGTGCCCTGTCCCTGCCGCCAGCTACCACCTCCTTCCCTCTCTGGGCCAATTCTCCTCCACCTTGGCATTGGTGGCTGTTGTGACACCCTTGGACCTGAGCCACCCCTTTAAAACAGAAACGCTGTGTGTGTGTGTGTGTGTGTGTGTGTGTGTGTGTGTGATTTTAGGAAGGTTATATCAGAAAAGTGAACATAGCCTTGTCCACAGATACCCCTTATTGTATGGTGTATGTATGTGTGTGTGTGTGTCTTTCTGTCTAGAATGTCTATCACGGATCCTTTGGTGCTGATGTCTGAGTGTGCATGCCGGGGCCTCTGGCTCTAGTGCAGGGCTTTGAGTGTGTGTGGCACGGGGAGGGGAAGGCAGGCAGGAAGGGCCGAGGCACCGGCGGCTTCATCCCTGGACCTCCCCGTTCACCTTTATTGAATAAACATCTTGTTTGTCCACCAGACAGTAGCCCTGGGGCTTACACTCCTCCTTCTGCCCCCCAGGGCTCAGGACTGGCTAGACCTGTACAGGAAGTCTGGCTGGACCATAATCCGGCGTGGGCAATGCCAAGGCAGGGAGGTGCCACACCAGGCCTGCGGATGAGACCAGCCAGTGCTGGGGCCAGCTGTACCCTCATCACGCCGTGGCTCCGAATGCAGCCTTCTCACCTCACCACTGCCAGCACCCTGGCGCCGCCCAAGAGCACAATGGGGCCACTTTAGAGCAAAATCCCGTCTGTGAAAGCTGTCTTCCCAGGACGGGTTCCCAGAGCAGCCAGGAAGGCTCTGGGCCTCCGTGTAAAATGGGGCTGGAGCTCCAGTGCCCCACCCTCTGTGCCAGGGCCTACTGTGACTGGGTTGAGGACAGGGGACCCAGCAGCCTCACAATCCATACCCCCCGCCCCCCGTGAGAGGCATCTAGAGAAAGCAAAGGCAGCTTTAAAAGAGAGCGAGCTCCCTGTCACTGGAGAGGGCCCCGTCTGGGAGATGGGCGGCCTTGCCACCTTGCTGTGTTTCTGCAGTTAGAGAGAGTTCATTCCTCTGCCTCCAGCCGGAACGGACCGTAAGGAAGGCGACTGGCCCTGACTTTAAAGGGTGCTGGAAAGGCTGACTTCACGGCTTCTCCGCGTCCCTTGATTTTACAGGACATCATGGCTTCCTTCCCTCCAGCTCTCATTTGGACGGTGTCACTTCACGGGGACAGACGCTAGTTTCCATGTTTATAAATGAATAGGAGTGGCCCTTTTCTTGGGGACACAAAGTGACTAGGGCATGCAAGTGACAGAAGGGTGATTTCTAAACATTATTGGAATTGAACCCTATTTGGGTGTCCCTTCCTGCCCACCCCTGGGCCCTCCCAGCATAGAGGGCCAAACAAGGGCAATGGAGCACATGCCTGGAAGATGCTAGGGCCTAGGCTCTCTCCCCTCTGGGCTCTAAAAGTCAAGGCAGGTGTGTGTGTGCGCGTGTAGCGGGGATTCTCTGTTTCTTGGCCTGGCCTCGTGGACAGCTAGTGGTCAGCTCCACTGCTCCCGTTCCACCCTGCCCCTGAGATGTCGTCCATTGCTGTGCTCCTCACCCTTCCAGGCCCAGCTTCCTTAGCAGCCAGGTGATGTATCGGGACCACTGAGGCAGGAAGGAAACAGCTCCAAGGCAGGGAGGCTCACACCCCAACCCAGTGACCACAGAGGACGCACCTGCTGGAGAGGGCAGGCACGCTCAGAGCTGCAGAAGGCTCGTTGGATTTGAGGCCCCTGAGTTAGGTGAGCTCTGGAGCCTCGCCCCTAGCAGCTCAAGCTCAGGGTCCTCCCTGATGCACCCCTGAGTCTGGGTCTCCACTGGGTTCTGGGATTTATTGAGATTTGGTCTTGAGTGTTTTTAAGTCTTCTTCTGAACGTCTGCACATGGGTGTGTGCATGTGTGTGTTTCTGCATGAGGAAGAGAAAAATGCAGAGAGACAGAAAGAAATAGAGGCAAGGCAGTGGCAGGAAGACAGAAGGATATCCTCTCGGAGACCCTTGGAGATCAGAAAGTGTGTCTTTCCCCTCAGACTGTATCTCCTCCTTCAGCAGGGCTGTGTCTTGCCCCTTTGGACAGAAGCTCCCTGAAGACAGGGCTGTGTCTCCCCTCAGACTGGGGCTCCCTGAGGCAGGGCTATGTCTCCCCTCAGACTGGGGCTCCCTGAGGCAGGGCTATGTCTCCCCCTCAGGCTGGGGCTCCCTGAGGGCAGGGCTCTGTCTCCCCTTCAGACTGGAGCTCCCTGAGGGCAGGGCTGTGTCTCCCCCTCAGACTGGGGCTCCCTGAGGGCAGGGCTGTGTCTCCCCCCTCAGACTGGGGCTCCCTGAGGGCAGGGCTGTGTCTCCCCCTCAAACTGGAGCTCCCCGAGGGCAGGGCTGTGTCTCCCCCCTCAGACTGGGGCTCCCTGAGGGCAGGGCTGTGTCTCCCTCAGACTGGAGCTCCCTGAGGGCAGGGCTGTGTCTCCCCCCCCGACTGGGGCTCCCTGAGGGCAGGGCTGTGTCTCCCCCCTCAGACTGGGGCTCCCTGAGGGCAGGGCTGTGTCTCCCCCTCAAACTGGAGCTCCCCGAGGGCAGGGCTGTGTCTCCCCCCTCAGACTGGGGCTCCCTGAGGGCAGGGCTGTGTCTCCCTCAGACTGGAGCTCCCTGAGGGCAGGGCTGTGTCTCACCCTCAGAGTGAGGCTCCCTGAGGGCAGGGCTGAGTCTCCCCCCTCAGACTGGGGCTCCCTGAGGGCAGGGCTGTGTCTCCCCCCTCAGACTGGGGCCCCCTGAGGGCAGGGTTGTGTCCCCCTCCTTAGACTGGGGCTCCCTGAGAGGCTGATCTACCAGGGAATAAAGAACCACAGTGCTGTGTGTGTGTACCATGATTTATGTGACGGGTACACTTTTCTTAAGGTCAGAAGCTTCTGTAGAAACTCCTGAGAAATGCACTGTTTCTGGGCTGGAGTTTAGGGAGGTCCAGCCTGGATGTCCTCATGAACAAAGACGACTTGGATGGGCTTTAACCCGGGACTCCAGGGCTGCCAGCTGAATCCTGCCCCTCCCTCCTATTCCTTCATTTTTTCCCTCCCTCTGCTGTGGGATGTGGATGGTTGAGTCTGAGATCTGCGACCATGGCCATCCCTGACAGAGGGGTCCTTCTTGGGGAGTGTCCCCACCAGTGATGGGCCAAGGGGCAGCCTGCTCTGGGCTTGGCACAGAAGGACCTCTGGCTTCCTCCCGTCTGCCTGGCCACCCACATGAATGGCCCTCTCAGTGCTCATCCATTGGCCCTGCATGGATCCAGAAGGGCAGGCCCCTTCTTGCCTGTCATGATGCCTCTTTAGAGGCGGAAGAGGATGGATCCAGGAACCAGGAAAAGTACATAAGAGATGGGTGAGGGGTTCTACGAAAACAGAGGACAGGTCACGACAAGGATGGCATTACAGGCCCAACAACTGCCAAATTGGATAAGGTGGAGGTGACTTTTTTTTTAAAGATTTTATTTATTTATTTGATAGAGAGAGAGAGACAGCCAGCGAGAGAGAGACAAGCAGGGGGAGCGGGAGAGGAAGAAGCAGGCTCCCAGCAGAGGAGCCTGATATGGGGCTCGATCCCAGAACGCTGGGATCACACCCTGAGGTGAAGGCAGACGCTTAACGACTGCGCCACCCAGGCGCCCCGGAGGTGAGTTTTTAATCCTTTGTTTTGCCCTTTTTGCTTTGTCACAGAACAAATAGAACTCCCACTAGATTAAGCTTCTTGAAGGCTGGAATCTTCGTTTTATTCACCATTGTTCACTGTGCCTGACACATAGTAGGTGCTCAGTACTTCTTGAGTGAGTGACAGATTCTCAACTGGTATGGTTTCATGGACTTCTGGACCCTTCTATCATGTTCCTGACAGTTACAGGAGTTGCCTCCTTACCCTCACCCCACTCACATAACCCGTATGGCCATGGTGGGCTGTGTGGGGGTGGGCCTGGTGGCCAGGAGGCCCGGGTTTCAGGGTTGACTCTGGCCCTCTTGAGGTGTGTGGTCAGGCAAGCCTCTCTGCCTTTGGGTCTCAGTCAGTGTTTCCAACGAAAGGAGAATCGATTCCTTCAGGGATTTGCAAAGACTTCTCCTCTGCCCCTCCCCCCACGGTGGTGCCTTTTCTTCAAAAGAAATCTTAGGAAAACACTCAAAATACAAAATAGCTGATACTAGAAGGTCTCTAAAGGGAGTTGCTAGACTCCGGGCCACCCCCTCGCAGCCTCCTTACTCCTCAGAGTCCCTGGATCCAATAAGCCCTGTTTGAGCCCGGTTTGAGAAGCCCCGGAGGGGCTGATCTCTCAGAATTCTAAGATCCTGAGGAAGGGGAGAGAAGGAGGGAGCAGGAAGGGATGGAGCAGACTCTCTCTGCCCACAGTGCCCAGGGAGCAGCAGAGGAGCTGGTGGATGTGGACTTCATCTTAACTCAGTTCCCAGGGAGGCAAATGAGGCAACTCATGTTGCTGAGTCCAGGCTGAATATGTGTGTTCTGGTGGGAAACGGGGGACTCCTCCAGCATCAAAACCAGCCCAGCCCGGGAAACACTGGAACGACCAATCTGAGTCAAGTTTATACACCCTGAAAGGTGATGAGACTCTCCGTGGAGGAGGGGGATCTGGGAAGGGTCCTGGCAGCCGGAAGCTCTGAGACCATCTGGGGAAACGGAGCCCCTCCCCACTTCTGCAGACCTCAAACTCTGAACAGCCTGATCATCGCGCGGGCGCTATTGCCCCCTTGTGGTCACTTTGACAGAAACGATGACGCTACTGTCCCTCTGGGATGCTCAAAGCGCCTGGAGAGGAAGATCCCAAGAGGAGACTTTCTGGCCAGGGGTCCGGATGGGGAAACCCAGGGTAACCCTGCATCTGCCTTCATTTTCTCTCTTGGCTCAAGCCTCCCAGCACGGCAACCACCAAAAAACCAAAGCCATGGGGTGTGGTGAACCCAGCTCTGCGCTGGAGTCTAGATACCAGAAGCTTAACCAGTGCTGCCTTCAACATGCTGTGTGCCCTGGAAAAGTCCAACAACCTCTCTGAGCCCCCACATCCTCGTTTATAAGATGACACTAACAGTTTCCGTCCTGCTAGCCTCAGGACCTGTGGTGACGGCTGGTACAGGTACAAGCCCTGGACAGGCACAAGGGGTCCAAACCAGGAGTCACTGTCAAGGGGGGAGCAGAAAGGGACAGGGTTGGGAGGGGCAGCCTGGAGAAAACAGTGCAGGGGGAGTTTGTGGGAGACAATGTGAAAAGGAAAGCAGGAAGGAGGAACTCAGCCAGGGCGACTCCATAGACAGGCTCTAGGATCCCTCACCCCTGGCCTTTAAGAAACTCATCTTGTCCGCAGAGTTTCTTATACACCTGTCCCTCCAGTCCTCCCCTGTTGAGCCTCACGTTGACCTCTCGCAGGCACATCGCGATGGGACCTCAGGCCCCTCGTGTCTGCTGCACACCTGATTCCCCGGGGACCATTGCATTTATCCTCCCCAGCCCTGGGGGCACAGAGCAAGGGTTGTCCTTCCTCCAGCTTCCAGCAACACGTTCCTCTTTTCCACCTGAGACCTCACCTTGAACATGCGAATATCTAGCATCTTTCAAGGCCATTCAGACAGACTTCTATCAGTCACCTTCAAACTCTTCCGGCCTCTGCTTATTACCCAATTCCAAAGCCACCTCCACATTTTTGAGTATTTGTTGCAGCCTCACCCCAGAAACCCTGGAAGCTAGGAGGGAAAGATGGACAGATAGATTCTCCCTCTCAGCCCTCCACCTTTTCTCGGACTTCTGGCCTCCAGAACTGGGACAATACATTTCTGTTGTTTTAAGCCACCCGGTGTGTGGTGACTGTGTGATGGAAGCCCTCAAAAACTAATACCCACCACTTCATCCTCTTTTGGCTACCCGTTCTGCTTCTGCACCCTCTTCTTCCATCTTCCAGCTGGCCCCGTTTATTCCCGTGACATCCATCCGTGCATCTCTGCAATGGTCCTAAATCAGATGCTCAGTTCCCTCGTGGTTCCACGTGTTGGGTCCCCATCACTCTCTTGACAATAACTGTCCTAGCTCACACTTCCCGCCCTTGGGGTCAGACGCTTTACTTGCTTTCTCTCATTGAGTCTCATTAAGTGCCAACATTATCCCAATTTCCCAGACGAAACCGAGGTTCAGAGAGGCTAAGGAACTTGGCAAAGTCACGCAGCTGGAATACGCCCGCAGGCTTCTCTTGGTGGACAGTCCACTCATTTACAGCGACATGGATGCAACTGGAGGGGATTATGCTAAGTGAAATAAGTGGATCAGAGAAACACAATTATCATACAGTTTCACTCATATGTGAAACATAAAGAATAGTGCAGAGGACAGTTGGGGTAGGGGGGCAAGTGAATGGGAAGAAATCAGGGAGACAAACCATATAAGATCTTGACTCTGGGAAACAAACTGAGGTTTCAGAAAGAGAGGTGGGTGGGGGGATGGGGTAACTGGGTGATGGGCATTAAGGAGGGCACGTGATGTGATGAGCGCTGGGTGATATACTCAACTAACGAATCATTGAACATTATATCAAGAACTAATGATGGCTAATTGAATTCAAATTTAAAAGAAGTGTCCGCTCCTAACCTCTATACCCTCCAGCCTCCCACACTGTCCTGTCTTTCTCAGAGTCACCGTTTCCACTGCCTGCTGCACATTTCCGCCTAGATAGCCTGAGGTCTCCTCAAGTTCATAGTGTCTGGAGCAAGCTTGATGGCCTTTTTCCCTTCATCCCCCAGCCCCCCTCCCCCACACAGACATAGCAGCACCTCTGGCCACTTCCTGAATGGCCTCCGAATCCCCTGGGCGGGAGACCTGGCTTCCCCTTAGCTTCGTTCTGAGTGGGGCTACTTACCCTTTTTGAGAGTCCAGTATTTTTTTTAATTTAAAAATTTTACTGATCGATTTGAAAAAAATCTAAACACAGGGGCGCCTGGGTGGCTCAGTCCTTAAGTGTCTGCCTTCGGCTCAGGTCCTGATCCCAGGCTCCTGGGTTAGAGCCAGCATCGGTGGGCTACCTGCACAGCACAGGGTCTGCCTGTCCCTCTCCCCCTTTGCCCCTCCCCCCCACTCATGCGTGCGTGTGCTCTCTCTTAAATAAAATAATAAAATCTTTAAAAAATAATAAAAAATAAAAATTTAAATACAGGAGTACTCACTTTTTGTGGTGTACAGTTTTCTGAATTTTCACACATGCCTAAATTATTGGGCTTTTATTGAGGCATAATCGACATACAACATTACATATGTTTCAGGTGTACGACATAATGACTCAATATTTGTATATATTGCAAAATGATCACCATAATAAATCTGGTTAACATCTGTCACCATATGGTTAGTTACAGATTTTTTTCATGTGATAAGAACTTTTAAGATCTACTCTCTTAGCAAATTTCAAATATGCAATACAGTATTATTAGCCCTAGTCACCATGCTGTACATTATATACACAGGGCGTATTTATTTTATGATTGGAAGTTTGTGCCTTTTGAGCCCCCTTTATACATTTTCCCCACCTCTCCTCTACCTTTGACAACCATCAATCTGTTCTCTGTACCTATGAGTCCATTTTTTATTTGTTTGTTTTAGATTCCACATATGAGATCACACATTTTCTTCTATATCTAACTTATTTCACTTAGCATAATGCCCTCCAGGTCCATTTATGTTGTCACAAATGGCAAGAATTCCTTCTCTTTTATGGCTGAATAATATCCCATTATAAACATCTATCTATCTATATCTATCTATCTTCCATTGTATATATATTTATCACATTTACTTTATCCATTCATCCACTGATAGACAATTAGGTTGTTTCCATATCTTGGCTTTTTAAATAATGCCCCAATGAATATGGGGTGCACATATCTTCTCAAGTTAGTGTTTTTAATTCCTTCAGAAAATACCCAGAACTGGAATTGCTGGATCATACTATATATTTTATTTTTTATTTTTGAGGAAGCTCCGTACTGTTTTCCACAGTGGAATTTACATTCCTACCAGAGTGCTTGAAGGTTCTCTTTTCTCCACATCCTTGCTAATTCTTCTTATTTCTTGTCTTTTTGATAATAGTCATTTTGCATTTCCCTGATTAGTGTTGCTGAGCACTTTCTCATGAACCTATTGGCCATCTGCCTGTCTTTTTTGGAATAATGTTTATTCAGATACTCTGTTCATTTTTTAATCAGATTGCTTTTTGTTATTGACTTGTATGGTTTCATTGTATATTTTGTTATTAACAACTCCTTATCAGATATAAGATTTACACGTATCTTCTCCCATTTAGTAGGTTGCCTTTTCATGTTATTGATGGTTGCCTTTGCTGTGCAGAAGCTTTTTAGTTTGATGTAGCCCCACTTGTTTATTTTTGTTTTTGTTGCTTTTGGTGTCAACTCCAAAAACTTATCACCAAGACTGATGTCAAGGAGTTTACTGCCTATGTTTTCTTCTAGGAATTTTACGGTTTCAGATCAAGTCTTTAATATATTTTGAGTTAATTTCTGTGCATGGTGTAAGGTAGTGGTTGAGTTTCAGTCTTCTGCATGTGGCTGTCCAGTTTTCCCAACACCATTTATTGAAGATATTGTCCTTTCCCCATTACATATTCTTGGCTCCTTTGTTGTAAATTAATTGACCATTTATGTGTGAATTAATCCTGGGCTCCCTCTTCTTTTCCATTGATCTGTGTGTCTGTTTTTATGCCAATACCATACTATTTTGATTACTCTAGCTTTGTAATATAGCTTAAAATCAGGGAGTGTTATGCCTCCAGCTTTGTTCTTCTTTCTCAAGACTGGTTTGGCTATTCAGGGTCTTCTTGTGTGATTCCATGAAAATTTTAGGACTGTTCTATTTCTGTGAAAAAATGCCATTGCAATTTTGATACGGATTGTATTATATCTGTAGATTGCTGTGGGTAGTATGAACATTTTAACAATATTCATTTTCCCAATCAATGCACATGGAATAGCTTTCCATTTATTTGTGTCTTCTTTAATTTCTTTCATTGGTGTCTTATAGTTTTCTGTGCACAGGTCTTTCACCTTTTTATTTTTTTAAGATTTTATTTATTTATTTATTTGACAGAGAGAGACAGCCAGCGAGAGAGGGAACACAAGCAGGGGGAGTGGGAGAGGAAGAAGCAGGCTCATAGCAAAAGAGCCTGATGTAGGGCTCGATCCCATAATGCCGGGATCACGCCCTGAGCCAAAGGCAGACGCTCAACCGCTGTGCCACCCAGGCGCCCCAGGTCTTTCACCTTCTTGATTAAATTTCTTTCTAGGTATTTTATTCTTTTTGATGCAATTGTAAATGGGATTGTTTCTTAATTTTTCTCTTTCTGATAGCTCATTAGTAATGTATATAAACATAACTATTTTGTACATCGATTTTATATTCTGTAACTTTACTGAATACGCTTATTCTAACAGTCTTTTGGTGGTTTTCTGTATATAATATGTCACTTGCAAAGCAACAGTTTTACTTCTTCCGGCCTGATTTCAATGCTTTTTATATCTTTTTTCTTGCCTAATTGCTTTGGCTCGGATTTTCAAAACTATGTTGAATAAAAGTGGTGAGAGTGGGCATCCTTGTTTTCTTCCTGATATTAGAGGAAAAGTTTTCAGCTTTTCACTGTTGAGTATGATGTTATTTGTGGGCTTATCATAATATATGGACTTTATTATGTTGAGGCATGTTCCCTCTATACCCACTTCATTGGGAGTTTTTCTCATAGATGTTAAATTTTTGTCAAATGCCTTTTCTGCATTATTGAGATGATCATAGTAATGTCTATATTCTTCTAACCATCACCACATACAGCATACAGAACAATTTCAACACCCTAAAGAATGTTAATCTCTGAAAACCATTGATCTGCTTTCTGTCTTGTACTAGTTTCTTGTGGCTGCGATGACAAGTTACCATAAACTTGGTGGCTTAGAATAATACAAATTTATTCTTTCACAGTTCTGGAGGCCAGGAGTCCAAAATCAGCATCACTGGATTGAAATCAAGGTGTAGGCAGGGCTGCAATCCTTCTGATGACTCCAGGGGGAGAATTGGTCCCTTGCTTCTTCAAGGTTCTGATGGCTGCCAGCATTCCTGGGTGTGGCCACATTAACTCAATCTTCAAGGCCAGCAACATCAAAGTTCCCTCTCTGTTCCCTCTTCATATCACCTTTTCCTATGTGAAATCTCTTTCTGCCCCCCTCTTATAAGGACACTTACGATTGCATTTAGAGCCCTGTTGGATAATCCAGGGTTATCACCCCATCTTGAGAACCTTAATTTAATCACATCTGCAAAATACTTTTTTACTAGATGAGTTAAGATTTCCAGGTTCCAGGGATTAAGATGTGGGAACCTTTTGGTGGTGGTGGAGGGGGAATAGTTTAACCTACCACATGTCCCTATCACCTTTTTCAGAAAGTCGTATAAATGAAATCATGTAATATTTGAGACTAGTTTCTATAACTGAGCACAATGTATTTGAGACATCTAATTTGTTGCATTCATCAATTGTTTATTCTTTTTTTGTTGATGAATAATATTCCATTGCATGGATGTATCATAGTTTGTTTATTCATTTGCCAGTTAAAGAACATTTGGATTATATTTGATTTGGATGATTATGAATTGTGCTGCTATAAACATTTGTGAACAGGTTTTGTATGAATATAAATTTTCATTTCTCTAAATACCTAGGAGTAGGATACTAGGTTGTGTGATAAATGTATGTATAATTGTAAGAAACTGATAAACCATTTTCCAGGGTCACTGTACCATTTGGCATTTCCACCACAATGTAGGAGAGTTCCGGTTGTTCCACATCTTTGCCGGCACCTGGTATTTTCAGTATTTTAAAAAATAGAGCCATTTTAATAGTTATAAAATTATATTCATTGTGGTTTTAATTTCTTTAATGAAAGAGAATATTGAGCATCTTTTCATGTGTGTGTTTGCTCTCTGTGTATCTTCTTTTGGTGAAGTGTCTGCTCAAATTTTTTTTCTCTCTCTTTTTAAAGAATTTATTTATTTATTTATTTGTCAGAGAGAGAGCGAGAGAGAGAGGCAGGCAGAGGGAGAAGCAGGCTCCCCACTGAGCAAGGAACCCGATGCGGGACTCAACCCCAGGACCTTGGGATCATTACCTGAGCTTCATGAAGGCAGATGCTTAACTGACTGAGCCACCCAGATGTCCCTTTTTTGTTTTTTTTTTTTAAATTAGGTTGTTTTCTTATTGGTGAGTTTTGAGTGTTCTTTATATATTCTAGATATATTTGCCAGATACACGATTGGCAAATATTTTCTCCTATTCTGCGGCTTGAATTTTCATTCTCTTTACTGTGTCATTAGCAGAGTTAAATTTAGTTCTTTATTTAAATAAAGTTCTTGTACAAACTTTATTCCTCTCCATTTATATTTGGATCCATGATTCATCACACAATGAATGGTGTAGGTAGGTTGAGGCAGAGGTTTAATATATGGAAATCCAGTTGTCCCAGCACCATTTGTTGAGAACATGCCACTGAATTACCTATATATACCTTTGTCAAAAGTCAATTGATCATATTTCTGTGAGATTGTTCCTGGACTTTCTATTTCTCTCTGTTCAACTCTATGTCTATTCTTTCCCTAATACCACATTGTCCTGATTACTGTGGTGTATAATATGTCTTAAAAATCAGGTAGTGCAGATTCTTCAATTTTGATTTTCTATTTCAAAATTATTTTGACTTTCAAGTTTCTTTACCTTTCCATATACTTCTAGGAATCAACCTGCCTGTATCTATGAATAATCTTGTGTCTTTGTAATTTTATATTGAAATTCATTTGGAGATAACATTGAAAGTTCACATTTGGTGCTCTTTGAATGTGAATCTTGGCTCCCAATCTAGCACTTCATTTCCCTATAGGCCCCAGGTCACTCTCCTTGGCCACTCCATATGCAGTCACCAGGTTCCGTGAATTCATTCTTCCATTAACTGTCTCACTTCTGTCCACCCTTCCCTGTCACCGTGAAAGGTGTTGCATAAGAAGGTTTGACCCCCTTATGATCTCACCCCTGAATGTGTGTAGTGGATTCCTACTGGTCCTTGCTTAGCCCACACTGTTCTTTCTGCATCTTGCTGAAATATTTTTTTTTTTTTAAGATTTTATTTATTTATTTGACAGAGACAGAGACAGCCAGCGAGAGAGGGAACACAAGCAGGGGGAGTGGGAGAGGAAGAAGCAGGCTCCCAGCAGAGGAGCCTGATGCGGGGCTCGATCCCAGAACGCCGGGATCACGCCCTGAGCCGAAGGCAGACGCTTAACCGCTGTGCCACCCAGGCGCCCCTGAAATCTTTACTTAGAACCCTTCACGGCTCCCCTTTGCCTACTGAACCAAGTCCAGATTCTTTAGGTTAACATTCAAGGTTATTTCAGTCTGTCTGCTCCCCACCCCTCAGTCTTCTGTCTTCCTCTGCCCTTGTGACACCTTCTCCCTGGTCACACTGGGAGGAGTCACCTTCTCCTGTGAGAGCCTTGGAGTTTCCCACCCAGCTGTCTTTGCCCTTGCTATTCTTTCTGCCTAGTATGTCCCCTTCCCTACAACTCTTTGTCTTATTGCTCATATCCCTCCTGACTGATAAGGTCAACCAATGTTACTTATTGGGCATTCTACTAAAGAGGCACTGGCAGATGGAGACACATCCCCATCCTGCCAGACAGGATAGGCGCACAAGTAGCTGACATTTACATTAAATGCCACATCACAAGAACTTGGGAATTCAGAGAAGACAAATATTTTGAGCAATAATCACAGAAAATTTCCTTCAAGGCCTAAGTCAAACTCAACTTCCTTACAGAAGTTGACCTACTTACCAGCAGCCTAAAGAGTGTGTGTGTGTGTGTGTTAGAGGCTTGGGTCAGGGGCATCAAAGAACAATACTTCTAGTTTATGAAGAGAATTTAGTGAACTCCTTGGTGACCAGTGATACTTCTTCATCTGTAAATAGTTAGCTGGTTTAATAAAAAATTCTTATTCTGTTATTCAGAAAAAAAGACTCTACATCAGCTCAGAGTTCAGGAAATTCAGAGAGGAAAAACGCCACGTATAGCCCACACAGATTTTGTGAAATTAAAAGGCAAGATATATATGCACTCACTACCTGACTCTGAAAGGGAAAATGGTTGAAAGAGTTTCGGAAATGGAAACCTAGCCCCATGAAGACTAACCATTGCTACAGGAAGGAACAAGAATGCAATGTAAAAACACTGAAGGGTCTTCTTTATCTTTTTACCTCCAATTCCTAAACCAGCAGTAAGTACTTGGTAGGCAAGTATTTGGCTCTCTATATTTGTTCTTGAGCTACTGAAAAAGTCGAATGGACAATTTTTGATTTGATTTTGGAACCCAGAAGTATGCACACACAAGCTTACTTGGAAGAAAAACCATATGATTGCAGCACTGCCACCTTGTGGCAGCATTTGTAAATTACAGGCTAAACTTCAGTTTAGAAGACCTGACTTTTGGACTGTTGAAGTGTTCTTCATATAGACTGTGCTAGCATTTCCCTGACAATCTCTCTCCTTTCCCTCAAGGTCTTGTTGCGGGGTTCTTGTCTCATGGAGTCGAAGGATGAATCTCGCAAACACAAAAGGGTAAAATTTGTTAAGTGAAGGTGAGAACAGAAAGAAAGCTCTTTGGAGCGAAAGGGGTCCCAAATGGGTTGCCAGTGAGGGCTTTTACGGCCAGTCTTTTTAAAAAAACTGACCAGGAAACTTAAACCTGCTTGACGTCACCACTGATAGCACCATGAGTACTCTTCCTTTGAATATCTCATCTCTGATGTTTTAAGACAAATGAGGTGGTCTGGTTATGTTCCCTTATCTCTGGTTTCATGACGCCTCAGCCTTTCTGGGATTTTTGGTGAGCCTGATCATGTAGCCCCCTACCCATCTCTCCCTACCTAGCCCCGCCTGTCCCTTACTCAGCCTCAGCTAGCAGGGTCCCCACTAATGCTGCTAAGGTAGGCCATTTTCAAGTTGCTCCTCATAGTGCAATTGAGGCCTTCAAACCCCCTTTAAAATGCAACAGGACAGCATTAGGTGTCATCATTTAAGCTTCTAGGGCCCTCTCCAAAATGACTTCCATTCCAGGCTCCAAAACAGGTGTTTTTAACTTGGGATCCGAGGATGGACTTCAGGGGACATATGAATTCTTTGAAATTGTTTGTCAAAATGTGTGAGCATAGACTTATGTGCACCTGTTCTGAGGTGGGGATCCCTATCCTTTGACCAGATTTTCAAAGGGATCTGTGACTTGGGTGGCTCAGTGGCTTAAGCATCTGTCTCCGGCTCAGGTCATGATCCCAGGGCCGTGGGATCGAGTCCCAAGTCCCTCATCAGGTTCTCCCTCTGCCTCTGTCCTTCCCCTACTTGTGCTCTCCCTCCCCCCCCCCTCTCTCTCTCTCAAATATATAAATAAAATCTTTTTTTAAAAAAAAAGGGTCTGTGATTCTGAAAAGGTTACAAAATCCCTGCTTTGGGTGACATAAGCCACACTGACTCTTAAAAGGAGGACAGGGGCTTGTTGTCTCAATAAATGAGACATTCCTGAACTTCTGAATATATGAAAGAAGTGATCTCTCTCTCCCTCTTCTCTGCCTCTCTGCTCTTGACACACCCTCTTCAGACAACACCCCCACCCCGCACCCCCCACACCTCCCTACTCTGCACAATGGGGAGTAAGGAGGGAATTCAAACTTCACTTGCAGATGAGTGACCATCTGTCCTTCCAAAGGTTTATGAAGGAAAGGAAGGATTTTATGGCCTCCTGGGGAGATAGATTAATTCAAATTAGCCCGAGGCAAAGGAATCAGGCTATTTAAGATAACACCATTAAAAACAAAACAAACGAAAAAAAAAAACAACCCTTATTTGTCTCCAGGTCAGGTGACTGGGCTCTGCATAGGAAGTTGACAAATGATTTAGTTATGTTTTCCGTGTGGGGAAAGCGCCTGCTTTTATCTCTGTGATTGCTTCTTTATTTGGCAACTCACAAACTTATCTGTTTTCCCCAATATAATTGCTTGGCCCCTTTCCACAGCTCGCAGTAATGTCAGCAGGGCTATCTTTCCATTTTCCCCTGGAGTTTAATATTGTTTAAGCAGAAGAATTGGACCCTATTTCACTTTGCCTATTTTCCTGCACCAGACCTAGTGATTGGCTATTTGGGCTTCGCTTCTTTTGTTCCTTCGCAAAGTTTCACTTGTGAAGTTCCCCAGGATATTAGTATTGCCCCTTGTCTGCCTGCCTTCTTTCCTTCTGTAAATATTTCTCTTCCTCCTGTACTGGGACAGGCACAGGTCTAGATGAGGCAGGATTTATGGAGGTAAATAAGGCTCGGGCCAGTCTTCGGAGGCAAACTTTAGATTTCCACGGCCAGAGCTACGATTGTGAATCATAAAGATTGTGCACCGGATAAGGGTCCCCGGCAGAGAAGCCGGCAGGAGCTGAAATCCAGCTGCCACTCTGCCTGCCAAGCCATGCACCCTGGAGCAGAGCTGTGTCACCTGGAGGAAGGGATCCCTTTTCTTCTATGCAAAAAGGCATCCCGTGGGCTAGAAGCAGCCCTTCCCCTAATACACAGTTGTTTTTTCACTAGAATGAAGGCGTATTAACATTCTGGACATCCAATCAGAACCCCATGACCTTCTCCTCTCTGAGCCTTGTTTCCCTCATCTGTCTAATGAGGGTGCTGGATTCAAAGATCTGTGGGGGCCCTTTCATATCAGATGCTCTAACACTTGTTCCATTTAACTGAAGTGATTCCATTCATCCACCTATCCCTTCCATCCCTTTCAAGAATAGGGGCCTCCAGGGGGAGAACAGGGATTAGGCCATTCTGGGAGACAGAGGAGACCTGGTGAGTTTTTCCAGTAAATTGTCAATACAGGATCTCGAAGGACACATTTCTGCCTTTGACAAAGATCCGTTCGCTCCCGGGAGCCAAGGTATTCACATGTCCCACTCCAGGGAGCCGCCATGACGTCACTAGAGATGCGATCAGTACCATCCGTGCCCACAGCCAGCCATGTGGCACAGAGAGGCTGGAGCGTGTGTGGGCCGGTCCACCCACCACCTTGACATGAAATATCGCAGCTGTGAAGACTGATGAACTTCTCCCTCCCAGTCCCTGACCCCATGAGCGGTGGTGGGTGTTTTTACAATCAAAGCACCAACAGCCCAAATGAGAGGCAACAAACAATTATAAATTTTGGATTAAATTGACCTCGGGTGCCTGGGGAGGGCATAGAGCCACAGCTAAGCATTAAAGCAGGGAGGGTGGAGGTGGCATGCTGAGGCAGGAAGTGACAGATGGCTCTGCTGGGCTAGTCATTCTTCTGGAAGCCCCATCCTGGGTACCAGAGGAGGCAGGCCAGTGGGCTTCCATTCCACCGGAACCCTTGCTTTCATCTGCCTGATTTATTTTCTCTTTTAAACCCAGCCCTCTGCCAAAGAGGATTTGCAATGGCTAACAATAAAGACACCTAAAAGTGAAGTTAAAATGAGCTATGAAACTGTAAAGCCTTATTGTAGGGAGTCATTCATTCCCTCATTCACTGGTCTACTTGCTGAACTAGCAATTCCTATGTCACACCAGCCAGGGGCTGGGTACTCAGTTTGATGGATATGGCTCTCATCATTTAGGAATTTACAAGATGATTGAGGCTCAGGTTGTGTATTAAGAAAGAGGGGGGACTAGGCATCCTGGTGTAGAGACTCAGGATGGGCTAAAAAAGAAAAGACCTAGCTTTTAGTCCCCACTTCACTGCTTTGACTTGGGTGACCCCAGGGCTTCAATCTCCTCAAATGCAAAACGGATGGTGGGACTAGGCATTAGAATTCTCTAGGGAATTTGTTAAAGCTGAAGATTCCTGAGATTCCCAGAGATTCTGCTTTCAAAGGTCTGCAAAGGAGGCTGGGGTCTATACTTTAGTCTCCTGACCCCCACCCTTTGTGTGGGGGGGAATTCTGATGTCAGGGTCTCAGGACACATTTTTTAAAACTCTGGGCCAAATACTTTAAATAAAGGATATTCTCTGAAAAAAAAATCAATAGTTCAGGGGTAGGCAGAAAGTGATCAGATGGAAAAATGAAGGAGCCAAGGAAGCTCAGAGAAGGGTGATTTCAGTGTGTGGGGTGGACCAGGGTCTGGGGTTCCTTAGAGGAGCTGACAGTCAAAGTACCCCTTATGTGAGGCTTGGCTGTGGCCTTTCTTCATCTGCTACTGTTAGTATGGGACCAGTTTGTTGGAATTTGGAAAAGTATTTAAATATACTATATTTTCCTAACATTTAAAAAAATTTATCAGTTACCCAAACTATAGGAACTATTAAACAAGAAGCAGGATAATGTTTAGGAGGTAATCTTTATTTGAGTAAGTATAATTATTTTTCCCCAACTACAAAACTCAGGGGTGACTTTCTTGGTCAGGTTAAGGCACAAAGGAAAAGAAGTTTTAAAATGGAAAGCACACAAAGCAAATGCATATTTTATTCTGAAATATGAAATGTTCCAGAAATTCCTTTCACTGACTTAGGCTGAAGGGCCAAGAGAAGCCTCTGGATTTTCCTGTATGACATTGAAGGCAATTTTTGTGTGTGGGCAGTGCCTATGCTAAAATGTGGAGGCCACCCCTTGGATGGCAGTGAGAGGGTGAGTGGTAAATGGGAACCAGGAGGAATGTATGATTTTACACCAAGAAACTAAGGACCTAGAAGATGGATATCCATGAAACCCTTGAAGGACCTTTATTCCTGGTGATAGTCTAGGGACTCTTCTCCTAGTCTGGAAGAGCAGGCCCACTGGGAACCTGACAAGGAAAATGGGTGGAGGTCCCTAAGGTGGTCGGCCACAGGTTAGGAGGTGGTCAGATCACCAGGGTGGTGGCATCCTCTTGTTGGCAAGATCATGCTGGCACTCCTGGGATAGCATCAACTGTGTCATCCACCATGGTGAAGGAGAGAGGCTTCTAGAACTGGGTAGAGGCTGGTTGACAGCCACAAGTTCCCTTCTAGATCCAGATCTTAAAGACTGAAGGATTCCCCCAGGAAACAAATCATGGTTTGGGAGATAAGAGTCAGAGCTGGCTTTGTGGGCATGCAGCTTAGACAGGCCCCATGTTTGGTTTAATGTTCTGCTGTTGCCATCTTGAAATGATTCTTCTTTTTTTTTAAATTTTATTTATTTATTTGAGAGAGAGAGAGACAGAGATAGGAGACAGAGCATGAGCAGGGAGGAGAGGGAGCCCTCTGCTGAGCAGGGAGCCTGACACGGGGCTCGATCCCAAGACCCCAGGATCATGACCTGAGCTGAAGGCAGACGCTTAACCAACGGAGCCACCCAGGCACCCCGCCATCTTGAAATTCTTACTGATTTTCTCTTTGAACTTGTGTTTTGGCTTCATGAGCACAGAGTTCTGCTGAAGCCATAATGTGCAGGAATTGAGTGAGGCAAGGGGGACAGCAAGTATAAGATAAGCAGCGTTGGAGGACTAAGCAGGGCTGCTCACAGCCCAGAGAGGCCACACTTTCCCTTAGAACCAGAACTTGCTTCGAAGAGGCGGTGATGGTCTAAGAAACAGGAATGATCAAAGAACTCTTTCCTTTTTCGCTCATGCAACTTCCCTGTATTCACCAACCACTTGACACCTAAAACAATGACACAGAAGGGAAGGCAAAGACAGGATGACAACAGTCCCCTTTTCTTCAGTCCTTCTTACTCCTCAGTCAGCCAAAGGGAGAGAGGGTTGGTAGAATGCACACGAATCAAGAAGTGAAATTTAAAAAGCTTAGTTAGTTTGGTGGGGTGTTTCCACTATTCTGGTAAGAACTAAACACATATACATGTATGAGCTACAACATGAGAACTGTATAATTCTGGTGATTCTGCAGAAGTTATAAAGACTCTTCTATTTGCAGGTGAAAGTGCCACAGGATAATATAAGGACGAATGATAACATTCATGACAAACACTGTGCCACATCAAGAGATCCCAGAAGAAAAGAAAGAGCATTATTCTAGTACCTTCAATGGCATTTGCTCATTGGAAAATGCTTTTCAGGCAGCAAATTATGCAGTTGGCCCTGCATAGAGGACACCTGCAGTTCTGGAAGAAGCTGGCTTTCTCTGTAGTAGGACTTGATCATGTCTTCCCGGAGTTATAGTCAGGAGTGTTTGAGGCCCTCGTGCCTGGGTTTTACTTGGATTCCTTTCTGTCCCCAGCCAGGAGCTTGCCTTTCCCTATAGCAAGAGCTCTTTCTACAGCACCAGCAGGGCTCCTGCTGTCACAGACTTTCTGATCAAAAAGAGCAATTTAGGTTTTATTACATCTCATCCCCTTCTCCCTCTCAATTCATCCTCCTCCTCTTAAATTCTCTGCTTATAAGCTTTTACTTCCTCTGCAGCTGAGAGCACCTGCTCTCCCTCCTCCAGCTCATGCTCTCGGAGGGCCATGTTTCTACACCTGCCCAGGTCATGAAGAACTCGGGCTTTGGCTGCAAGGCTGTGCATCCATTTTCCAGGGGAACTTTGATGGAATGCTGCATCCCAGGGTCAGTGTCTAGCTTCTCTGTGCTTTCAGCCTATGTCTAGTTGACATCTCGTGACTCAGTTTGGATTGGAAGTGGACTCTACTTTTTCAACCATTCTTCATTTTGATGAGAGGTAGCTACTGCCTGTCTCCTTTGGCCATTTCTCTTCTCACCCCCGGCCATCAGGTGTTTCAGCCACCCAGTGCCATTCTTCAGAAGGGGAGTTTCAGCCTCTTGGTGCAGTAGAGCTTCTTTTAGGACTTTCTGAGACGTCTGAGAAAATTTGATTCATTTACTGAGCTCAGTATTTCATCCATTCCAATCTTCTCCCTAAGAGTTGCATGCCCGCTGCAGCGTGAGATTTTCTTTTCTTGAACTGAAGAGTGTATAGGCATCATCTTCACTCTACTTAGCTTCTCTTTATCAGGGATTCTTTTTGCTCTTTGGAAGCTTTATAAAATCACTAGTAAAAATGTGTAACCTTCCCACAGAGTGCCAGCTTCCCAGTGAATTCTTCTCAGTCCTCCAAGCAGCAAGCACATTTCCTGTGTATCTGAATTATTTCTTCAAGTCATCTGATTAAATCTTGAAGCCCAGATACTTCCTTAGGGAGATGCTTTTTTAGGTCTTGATTTCCCTAAAAGATAATCTTTGCTGTTTTGATAACTCTGATCTTAATTGGATAACTTTTTATTTTGGAAATTTCACAGCTAGAGAAAAATTGAAAGATTAGTGTAATGAACATCCCATATAGTCCTCACCAGGATTCACTAATTGTTAACATTTTGCCATATTTTCTTTTTATATATGATATACACTTTTTTGCTGCATAATCTGGAAGCAAATCACAGATAGGACATTTCATCTTTAAATATTTCAGCATAAATCTCCTGTAAATAAGAAAATTTTCCTACCATAGTACCATGTTCACATCTCAGAAAATTAACAATAATTCCAAAATCTAAAATACAACCTAGGGACGCCTGGGTGGCTCAGTTGGCTAAGCGCGTGCCTTCAGCTCAGGTCATGATCCCGGGGTCCTGGGATCGAGTCCCACACCGGGTTCCTTGCTCAATGTAGAGCCTGCTTCTCCCTCTGCCTGCTGCTCCCCCTCCTTGCGCACTCAATCTCTCTCTCTCTCTCCAACAACTAAATAAATAAAAGCTTAAAATAAAGTACGACCTATGTGAAAATTTCCTTAATTGTACCAAAAATGAATGGGGCAACTTTTCAATCACTTCTTTTAATTCTGCCAAGATCATTTAAAAATACTGTGCAACCTGTTATTTGATCATTTGATATCTTTTACTCTTGATAGAAATGAGTATCCTCCCCAAAAGAAATGGGCAAATGCACCACTCTCAAGAAAGCAGTAAAAATTCCAAGTTCCAAGGGCACTGGATAAAAATCCAGCCTGGCCTGAATTCCTCAGGTGGAGTGGCCGCTTGGCCATTCTTGGCATATCAACTTAGGTTTCATCATCTCCGCTGCTGTCAGAGATGGTTGCTTTTCTGCATTTATTCTTGGCCATATTCTGAGGCATTGACGTTTCCAAGTTCCTTTATAATTAAGTTTCCAGACTCTTCTAACATATTTAAATCCTTTTCAGTCATTTCCACTCTAACAATGGACTCCTCTCCCAGGCAATGCTCCCCATATAATTCCTTGTTATCCTTCCATTCTGAATGTTATTTGGGTTGAAGCTGGTCTTCTAGTCATTACTTCAGGAAGAGTTCATAAGAACAATCTTTCCTAAATTCTTGCATGTTCATAAAATGTTTAATTTTATATCTTTTAAATAAAAATCATTTAATTATGATTTTAAAGGAAATTTTTAAGAAGATTTTTGTTTGAGAGAGAGAAAGCAGAGTGAGAGTGAGAGAGTACAAGCAGGGCCAGGGGCAGAAGGAGAAGCAGTCTCCCCACTGATCAGGGAGTCTGTCACAGGGCTCGATCCCAGGACCCTGAGTGGAAGGCAGACACTTAACTGACTGAGCCACCCAAGTGCCCCAATTTTAAAGAAAATTTTTAAATAAAAATTTTAGATCACACTTTCTTTCCTTTGAAAGATTGTTTGGATTTGTTCTATTATCTTCTAGGAATGGGCATTGACTTAGAGAGGCCTGAAGTCAGCAAGTCATTAATCTTGTTTGTTTGTTTGTAGAGCTAAAGAGAGAGAGAGAGTGAGAGAGGGCATGAGTAGGGAGAAGGAGAGACAGAATCCTCAAGCAGACTCTGCTCTGAGCATGGAGCCTGATGCAGGGCTTGATGTCAAGGCCCTGAGATCGTGAGCTGAGCCGAAATCAGGAGTCAGACACTTAACCAACTGAGCCACTCAGGAACCCCTGATCTTGGCTTTTTAAATCTGATTGCCCCAAAGAATCTTTATCTCTGAAGTTCAGTAATTTCACTAGGATAGATCTTGATGATGAGAATCCTTGTTATTTTTTTTTCTGGAATCAGTTGTCCCTTTTCAATAGCTAAGTTCAAATCTTCCTTGGTTTCTGGGAAGTTTTGATGAATTGTATCTTTAAATATTTGTTCTATTCATGATTTCTGGGTTTTTTTCCCTCCAGGGCCACCATTTTTTTAGTATGTTGTATTTCCTTGACTTTTCTTGTCCTTTTCTTTCTTTGTTGTTTTCTTTTTCTTTTTTTGGGGGGAGGTTGTATTTTTCTTGTGGTGTAATTATAGACAAGAAACCTCACATATTTAAGTGTACGATTCGATACTTTTTAACATCTATATACATCTGTGAAACCATTGTCACAAAGAGTGAACATATTTATCACACCCCAAATTTCCCAGGACTCTTTATAATCCCTCCCTGTGTCCTTTCCTACCCCTTCCCCCTTCCCATGCACCACTGATCTGCTTTTGGTCACTTTATTTATTTATTTATTTATTTTTAAAGATTTTATTTATCTGACAGAGAGAGACACAGTGAGAGAGGGAACACAAGCAGGGGGAGTGGGAGAGGGAGAAGCAGGCTTCCCACTGAGCAGGGAGCCCGATGCAGGGCTCGATCCCAGGACCCTGGGATCATGACCCGAGCCGAAGGCAGACGCTTAACAACTGAGCCACCCAGGCGCCCCTGCTTTTGGTCACTTTAGTTTGCGTTTTCTAAAATTTCATGTAAATGATATCATACAGTAGATATTCTGTTAGTCTGACTTCTGACTCAGTATATACTAATTATGGAGACATCCATGTTGTTGCACATACCAGTAGAAGGGGTGAGGGCAGACATCCTTGCCTCATCTTAATGAGAATCTTTCCTCTAACCCTTTAGGTGGTTCATTCCCCATCCTCCCCAACCTCCTCCCCTGTGTCCCTTGGGTGGTTTCCCCACATGCATGCACTTATCAGAATTCAGCTGAAGACTCAGGAGGGCCCCTGGTACATCTCTGGAGTACACACTCTCTCATTCTCTCTCTCTCTCTCTCTCTCTCTCTCTCCTAGGGCAATAGTAGGACTCACCTCATGAATTTCCCATCTCTCTGAAATCAATGAATACCAGTGAATGATATCCAATATTTTGAAAACCTTTGCTTCAAATATTTTGTCTGCTTTTTTAGTTTTTCTCTTTCTTTCTTCAGGCAGAGGGTAAATCTAGTTCTTATTATGCCATCTTGTTCAGAAGCAGAAGTCACTGTTATATAGACTTTTGGATGCATAAACTGAGCAAAGAGTGTTTCTTCTCCATCTGGTACTTGCAGGAGTTCATCCAGGAAGTTAGGATCCAAACCAGCAAGAATTTTCCCTATAACCCAGGGATGGAAGTTTGGTCTTTACTTCTCTTCAGACAGTAGGTACAGCCAGCCAGTGACTTGATACTAAGGAAAATCTCTCCTCTCCCTACTGTCACTCTGAGAGTTTCCCCATCCTCAGGACCAAGCTAGATGCAGGGAAACTCTGGTTCCTGCTCTGGGTACCCAGTTCTCACTGTTTTAAGCAACGATTGAGGTTCTAACATTTCGGTGCGCCCCTCACCTCAGGTAAGTGTGCTTGGCAAACTCTTGGACATCTGCACCCTCTGCCTTCTCTTCATTCCCTCACTCCTGATCTATTTCTATATTTTTTTACACTCCTTCCCCCTATTTAGAGTTTTGACTTTCTTAGAGTTGGAACAGAGATACAGTTTGAATTTCTGTTTCTTGTATCTCCTTGTTGCTTATAGGTGATTTCCAGAACAGGGACACATCCACCTGAGGCTCTCATCGTCCAACTGGAAATCAGGGACCATACAGGCATGGTGGTTGTTTTGCATCCATTTTTTTGTGTCTTCATGAAGCCTGACACAGTCTCAGATCCCTAGCAGGGAGTCAATAAATGTTTGAGGAATGACTAGCCGACAGATAGAGCAATCCCTTCATAACCTGGGTCTACATATTGAGACAGACCATTGTTTCCTCTGAGATGTCCCAGAATGCATGGACATCTTTCCCTCACAGAGTCTGGAGCTCTGCCAAGCACTGAGAGAGCTGAGGAAAGTCTAAGAACTTGAGACTGCCTGACTCTGTCTTTCAAGAGTGGGGGCTTCTGAGTTGGACAGACTGAGCTTGAAATTCAGCCCTAACATTTACCACCTGTTGGACATTGTGCTCTTCAGGGTTCTCCAGAAAAATAGAACCCATAGGTCGGATATGGTTAGTCAGATAGATGAAGAGAGAGATACTACCTATTGATAAATCAATATATTTTAATTTAACTATATCATCTCTCTACCTATCCACCTGCCTACCTACCTATCCTGAGAGAGATTTTAAGGCATTGGCTCATGTGATTGGAGGGGCTGGCAAGTCTGAAATCTTCAGGGCAGGTCAGTCAGCAGCTTGGAAATTCTGTCAGGCATTGATGGATATCGCTGTCTTAAGTCCAAAGGCAATCTGGAGGCAGAATTCCTTCTTCCTACTCTTAGGCTTTCAACTATTTGGATGCGGCCCAACCACAATAAGGAGGGAAATCAGTTTTACTCAAACTCTCTTGACGTAGATGTTATTCACATCTTAAAAATACCTCCACAGCAACATCTAGATTGGTGTTTGACCAAACAACTGGGCACCATAGCCTAGCCAAGTAGATACATAAAATTACCCATCACAGACCTTGAGTAATCTATTTGATCTCACTGATTCTCAGTTTTCTCAGCTGTAAAGTGACGCTGTGATTACAACTTCTTCAGAAGACCATTGTGAAAGTCAAACTGGATAAATATGTAAACCACCTAACACAGCATCTGGCAAATCAGGCACTTGCTAAATGAAAGCTACTCTTGTTTTGTCTAGAAGACGTGCCTGACATGGTCTCCTGGAATCCAGCCCACTCTCTTCCATGTCCCTCCACCCTCTGTCTGTATTACAAGGGCCGGCAGTTTCAAAGGCCAGACTGCCTTGCAGCTAGAGATTTTAGGTTGACATAAACTCAGGCAAGACTCAGAAGGAGGAGGTAAGGAAGACTGGACAGACGTGCTTGCAGCTGCCAGAGGCCAAGCCCAAGTTCCTGGTCACCAGGTTCCTGGGTTCACATCACGGCGACGGCAACAGCTGAAGCAGCAGTTTCCTGACCTCTGGCTGCAGCTGTATGACCTTGAAGCATTAGCCTTCAAGTGGCCCCTGACTTCTGATCCTCCTGTAGGCACCTAATTGCTTATATTAAGTCTAATTGCTTTGGGCTTGAAAAATCAAGAGTGGTTTCTGTTTCCTGCACTAAATCCTGAATGCTAGCAGAAGACTTCACTGAAGGTCACTTCATGATGCTCTCTGCTCTGCATCTGGAAGGCTCCAGGTCCAGGAAGGTTCCCTGGGTCCTCCTCAGCAGGTCCTGTCAGAGAGAGACAGGGCCCCATGATGACAGCTTTCGTAATGATCTCAAAAGAGAAAGCATCAGCAACCACCAGCCACACCACAGGGCATTTTACTAACTGCACTGGTGCTCTTGCTTGGTATTAAGACCTCAGCGTAGAACAGACAATTCTGCTAACTGGAAGTTTCCATTAACATGATGTTGTGCCTCGGGATGTTGCTCAGACCCGAGCTTGGGCATCTGTCTCTCTGCAGCCAGACTTTATTGCACTGTAATATTTATAGCGATAAACACTTGGCGTGCACTTAAAGGAATAGCTCCTTTAAAAAAAAAAACAAACCAAACAACAAAATCACATTTCCCAAATGAGGACACAGACCGCAAATTCTTCATCATGGGGTAGCAAAAGCAGCCTTGCATCCTGCCCTGCCCCATCCCCCACTGCAGCCCAGGATAGGGATATGAGGGATTCATAAAACTGATGAGAACCTTAGACACAATGGGGGGCTGGGGAGCACTGACTGAAGAAGCCCAAAGTTGAAGGTTAAAAAAACACGGAGAGACAGGGGGCACCTGGGTGGAGCAGTTGTTAAGCGTCTGCCTTTGGCTCAGGGCGTGATCCTGGAATCCTGGGATTGAGCCCCACATCGGGCTCCTCTGCTGGCAGTCCGATTCTTCCTCTCCCACTCCCCCTGCTTGTGTTCCCTCTCTCGCTGGCTGTCTCTCTCTGTCAAATAAATAAATAAAATCTTAAAAAAAAAAAAAAAGAGGGGCGCCTGGGTGGCAGAGCGGTTAAGTGCCTGCCTTCGGCTCAGGGCGTGATCCCGGCGTTATGGGTTCGAGCCCCACATCAGGCTCCTCCGCTATGGGCCTGCTTCTTCCTCTCCCACTCCCCTGCTTGTGTTCCCTCTCGCTGGCTCTCTTTCTCTGTCGAATAAATAAATAAAATCTTTAAAAAAAAAAAAAAAAAAGAAAAGAAAACATGGAGAGACAGGGAGATGGGAACATGAAGACAGACTGGATATGATTGCTGAGGGTGGGAATGGCTTTGCAGGGAAGCACTTCCTTAAGATTTTTTAATAATAATAGCTTTTACCTTTATTAAGTGCCTATGTGTATTTCATATATGATGTTCTTTAACCTGCAAAACAATCCTGTGAGAGAGGATTGTTAGACCCATTTTACTTATGAGAAAACTGAGGTTTAGAAAGACTATGAGATTTCCTCCAGGACACTGGTGGAAGCATGAGTCAAATCATGAGAGTCTGAGCTCAGAACCAGGTTTGTAAACACTGTGCTGTATTGCTAACTATGAGAGAATGATCAGAGGTGTTATACGAAAGAAGGGGATTGGAACCAGTTTGGGAAATAACAAGTTTCCAAAATTCTGGGTTAACGGAAACGAAATAGGTTGTATGTTTGTTTTTGCTGCAGGACTTCTCAGAGTCTTTAATGCTATT
Organism: Ailuropoda melanoleuca; assembly: GCF_002007445.2. Classification (NCBI taxonomy): domain Eukaryota; kingdom Metazoa; phylum Chordata; class Mammalia; order Carnivora; family Ursidae; genus Ailuropoda; species Ailuropoda melanoleuca. Next base: position 33,761,681 of record NC_048222.1, on the reverse strand, counting down.
GTGACGGATGGGAGAGAGAGCCATTGAAAGACGGGGAGGAAGAAAGAAGAGTCTTGTTTTCACAAGCTTTCATAGATAGACACAATTACAGTCACCTAGGAAAGTATTCCACATCCAATCCTAGACAAAATACCATGAACTGAAATGGAGAGAAATTTGTGTGTTCAGCAGTAGACAGCTTTTTAGCATAAGCAAGAATACATACATACATAGAATGAATAGACTGCAAATTGGGAAGAGAAAACTTGCCTAAAGTGGTCATTATTAGGTGAGTTATGCCAAGGTGCCCGTGATTCCAGTTTATTTTTAGTTTCTATCTTTACAATGGAAACATCTGCTGTTTCTACAATACTGCAGACAGAGCTGGCTCCCTAATCGGCAAAATGAAAGTGCAAGGCTCCTTCTTCAAAAGGCAGGGAAAAATGTTATTACATGTCCCAAAATAGGTTTTCCTTTCTTCTGGGGTCTCTCCGCTGGTCATGGTGGTATTTATTTGCCATGTGAAGTCCTAAGTCAAGAAAAATGATGTTTTTCAATTATTAGCATTTCAATTATAAGCATCTTCCTTATACCGTGGTAATGCCAGTTTTCACTGCGGACTATTAAACCAAGAGCAGGGCCCTATGAGCACAGGACTCTGTGTGGCTGCCAGGCTCACATGCCCGTGAAGCTGGCTCCGGCTGGGGAGAACGGGGAGAAACATGGCTTTTATTTTACACTTTTCAAGCAGCTGATTTTCTGCACTTCAGATAAGTTTGTGACATTTACAGCATTTCTCCTGTGGGAAGTTACGGCATGTTTCTGACCAACAAAGTCCACCTTTGTAAGGCTATAATGACAGCTTCATTAGAAGGAGAGGAGAGTCGCAAGAAAAATGTTTCCCTTGCACTTCTTGGAGCTATAAATGTCACTGCTCATTGTAAGGAAATGTGTCCAGGGCCAGGGCTGATAAACCAATCAAGTGACTTCAGGTGAAGCCATTCATAAACATGTCTGAAACTTGTCTGGCAGCTTTAGGCCAGAGGCTGAGGAATGACTTCCTTGGGAGAGAAGGAGAGAACAAAGCACCACTCTTCCAACTGGGAAAGGAGGGGGGTGGGCTTCACTGGGGAGAATACTTTTCTTTCCAGAGGCCGCACCGGACAGAGTTAAGACTGCTGTCTGCCTTTTCTCTCCATCTTTCCCTGCCACGTGGAGTCAGGTATAATATGCCTTACATAGAACTAACGTTCTGCCCACTGGTGCCTCTTCCTTCCTCATTCATAAAACTCGTACTTACAATCCTCAAAAGAACGTTATGAGACTTGTGTTAGCTCCTCCATTTTCTGGGTAAAGAAACTGAAACTTCAAAGGATGATGCGGTTGACAGAGGTCACCCAGCCACAGGGGGCTGCCCTGAGCCTGGAGGCCAGGCCTGCTGGCTCCAGAGTGCCTTGAACATCTCCCTGGCTCTGGGTATCAGCCCGAGCCCTGACTTTCTGAAGCCAGCTAGACTCAGCATCGCAGTGCTGGCTGCAAGTCTATCTGCTGGTCTCACAGGGGTTGAGGATTTTATAAAACACCAAATGTACACACACACACACACGTAGTGTATTGTCTAAAAGTGAAATATTCAAAATCTGAGCACATTCCTCTGAAATGTCCTTCATGGTAGCAAATTTTTACCTCTGAAAGTCTACTTGCTTTTTGGAAATGGGAGAAAATCATTCAGAGCCTATGATATGGTGATTTATACTGAGAAATATATATCTGATCTTCATCCCTGGTTCCTGACACAGGCTCCTAAAGCCCTCCCAAATTTCTAAGTGATACGGGCACCAGGAACATCCTTTGTGCTAATGAGGCGACTCTAGGCAGGGTCCTGGACGGCTCCTGGTTGGGGGTGGTCACGAGAAAGACCAAGCCATGATTCGAAGCTCGGAATTTTCAGCAGCCCCTCCCCACTTCTCTAGAGAGAAGAGGGGGTTGGAAATGGAGTTAATAATTAATCATGCTTATGTGAGGAAATCTGCCTAAAATCCCAGTAGTATGGGGTTCAGAGAGCTTCTAGGGAAGTGAAAGCATCTGTGTACCCCGTAAGTGAAGCACCCCAACTCCACACAGATGCTCCCTCCCAGACTTCACCCTATTCATCACTTCATCTGGCTATTCATCTGTATCCTTTATCATAGCCTTTCGGAAACTGGTAAAGGCAAGTAAGCATTTCCCTGAGTTCCCTGAGTTGTTCTAGCAAGTTAATCAAACCCAAGGAGGAAGGCTGGGAACCTCTGATCTGTAGCAAAGGCACACAGAAATTGTGGGTAACCTGGATCCTATGACTTGGGCTTGGCATCTGAAGTAGTGGAAAGTCTCGTGGGATTGAGCCATTAACCTGTGGGATCTGACAGTGTCTCTGGGATGGTCAGGGATCTGACTTTACCTGGGAAGAGTGTCAGAATTGAGCTTAATTGTAGGACACCCAATCACAGAGAACTGCCAGCTGGGTGTCACAGAGAAACTCGCACACATTTGGTAACCAGAAGTGTCAGAGTGTTTTTTGTGAAAGTAAAGGGAAAGCCACAGGAGGAGAAAGTTTTAGGTTTTTGCCTCTACAGAGCCTTATAATTCGGTGGATTGAGTGAGCTGTGAATTTATTTAGTGGATAAAATGGTAAAGTAGGTAATCGGGATGGGAGAGAGTGGCTGAGGGAGGGTGTGTGTAGATGGATGTGTTGATGTGTTTTGCTGCCTACTGTGAGCCACACCCCCTGGCTGGTGCTGCTGTCCTCGTCCTCAGCTCATCTGTGGCCACACTACAATGTAGGTATTATTATCTCCATCTTCCAGGTCAAGGTCAGAAAAGATAAAGTTACAGTTTTCCACCAGTAAGTGGCAACACTGGAAGTGGAATCTAATTTGCCTTAAGGGAATGAGAACTTTTTGTTGTTGTTGTTGTTGTTCAAAAAATGAAAGAAACAAGCAAACAAAAGAGAAACTCATAAAGCAAAGAGATGATTTTCTCATTTGGCTCCAACAACTGGCTCTGCAGATAATTTTAAACCAATGAACTTGAAAATGTTTTGAGAAAGGGCAGCATCATGTTAGTAGGAGTAAAGATCCCAAAGAGACCAGTATGGTGGGGACAAACACCTCACATGGCTGCTTCTGCATTATTTTTCTTTCAAGTCAGAGAATTTCCTAGCCACACCTTGGATAGCGTTCCTTAGAACTCTAGATCTCGGCACTAGAACAAACCATGGAAACCTTGCTCAGCACCTTCATTCCAGGGAGGCAAAACTCAGCACCAGAGATGGGGAGTACCTTGCTCAAGTTCACACAATGAACTTGTGTCAGAGCCTTGACTAAATCCCAGGTGCTTGATGATGCAGCTGCACCCTGCCTCCTCCCCACGGTCCTGTTCCTCACTGATGCATCTCCTAACAAGAACTTTTTATGTGTCAGACACTTAAAGTGCATTCCCTTATTACATCTTTAAGGAAACCTTATGGGTAAGAAGTATCATTCCCATTTCAAGGATAATGAAACCAGAGAAATTAGATAATAGGGTCAAGTTACAGAGCTAGGAAACTGAGATCCTGGGACTTGAACCCAGGTCTGCTGACCTCCAGGTTCCATATGTTTAACACTCAGCGCTGCCTTTTTGTCCAAGCTCCTTCTCCTCCTTCCTTTTGTGTTCCAAGGGGCCTGGGATATGGCACTCAAACCCATGCTCCCTCCAGCTCGTCACTTCCCTTCTTTCCGTGTTTAACAACACAAATAGCCTGTCCTCCTGGCACGTTTGTTTTGTTGGAGGCCTGCCTTATTCCCTGGGAACCCAGAGGAACAATGAGCTGTTACCCAAGCCCTCCGGGGCTCCGCCCCCATCCTGGACTGCTTCCTCAACTTCCCCCGGTCACGCTCACCCCCAGCAGAGACTGCCTGGAGTCCCCTCCAGCTTGTCTACAAAGTGCGTCAATCACTTGTTTACTGGGTTTTCCTGCCTAGCTCTGGGGGTTCCGCTGGCTATTTCTTCTCCCTGGAAGTTCTCCTGAGGTGAGCTTTGATCTTCAGAGGGGAAGGGGCAACAGGAAGATGATGAGAGATGCTAGGAGTCGGTCAGCATCTGACTCATTCTGTGGGGGAAAAAAAAAAGCCCTCACTTAAAGCAAAGCGAGGATGCTAGTGAAGGCTGCATCTCTACCAAGGGCCTGCACAGAAGTCCTCCTTTTATTCTGGGACAGAGCTGGAAAAGGAATAAAAATTCCACGAGCCAGAAGCAAGTTCTCCTAAGCCTTTCTACACTTAGCTAGCAGTAATAGTCACTGAGTAATAAACCAACATATAACCTTCCCATAAAAAGCCACGGCTGCGGACCCCCCAGTGGAGACAGATGTTCTTACATGTGCGTCTTCCCTTGGATAAGGTTGCTTGGGCCCTCACAATCCATATTAACATGAAAATGTACCACCCAGTAAGGACAAGTAAATCATATTAAAATAAAGTATCAGTCAGGGTCCCAACAAGAAATGGAAAAGACACTCAAAACGGTCTGACTGAAGAAAATTTCATATGGAACTATTCAAAGGGGTGTATGTGGAATTAAAGAAACAATAACGGATGGTGAGGCAGGGAGGGAGAGGGGAAGAAACCCCTTTGACCTCTCTCTTTCCAGCCTTCTGTTCTCCTGACAGTGCTTCCTATTTGCAGAACCCGCTAAAAGCCAAAGAACAGAGGCACCTGGATGATGCAGTCCATAGAAGTCAGCTTCTGGGGCACAACGCAAGGTGGACAGGGCATGGATCAGGGTGAATGGATCGGGAAGGGCAAAGGAAGAATACACAGCCTCTTACCTCCTACCCTCTTGCTAACAGCTTAAGGGGTGGTTCTGGATTGTTTTTCTATGCAGAGCTCTTTCATGGAACCCAGGTTATTACAACAGGATTCCAAGTGCTGTGAAACCAATTTATTAAACTGGTCTGAAAAATCTCAGCATTGTGCTGCTGGTTGGGTATTTTGTTATTCCTGCCGCATTTTGATTAGGGCTCTGAGAGAAGGAGAACCTTATGTCCCGCTTCACAGTTCCCTCTGTTCAAGGCCCAGAGGGTACATATGAGCATACAATTTCATTATTTCATAGGTTGGCTTTGCTTGATATGCAAATTTTTATTGTCAAGTATTATATGTATAGAGGAGTATTTTAAATACATGTAAAGTTGAAAATATAGTATGTTTAACACCTACATACTCACCACAAAGATTAACAGAACATTAACCAGTACCTCAGAAGTCTCCCAGGTGTCCTTTTCTAAATAAAACCTCCAAACTCTTCCCCAGAAGTAACCATTATCTTGACTTTGTGCTAATCATTCTCTTGATTTCCTTGATAGGTTAACCACCTAGGTATATTTTTCTAAACAATGTGTATTCTGTAGAAGCATAAATCTAGTAAAGAATGAAAGGGCAATGTTGGAAGGCATCCAGGAGTGAGAGAAGCTAAACAGTCCTTGGGTCAGTCTGGTTTCAGTTTCCTCAAGAGTTTACTTACAAGAGCCTCTTCTGGAGAAGTAGGTGGACAAGGTCATGAGTGGGTCTTGGGAAAGCAGAGTTGGACATGTGGTAGGGCTATAGTGGGGGCCAGACACTGGGTATCCAAAAGAAATACAGTCCAGAGTATGGATTGCTCTGGATTTTCTGCTTTACCACAGCTCACTTTCAGCTTCTGAAGTTGGTCAAAGCAGGGTACTTCTGTGGGGTGAAAAGAGCATGCTCAGCTGATCAGAAAATAGGCCATAGTAGGAAAAGCAGCAGCCACATTAGAAATGATTAAGGCAAGTCAGAACATATCATGGGCTCAGCCAGACTCACCTGGGAATTCCGTACTTAGGTAAAAAAAAAAAAAAAGAAGAAGAAGGAGGAGGAGGAGAAGGAGAAGAAAGAGGAGGAGGAAGAGGAGGAGGAGGGAGGAGGAAGAGGAGGAGATGATTAATAGCAGTGCGAATCTTAATGATGACAGCACTCAACACATCTCTTTTAGGCGCTCTGCTATCCCCTGGCCTGGTTGTCCTCTACGCCTGGTACATAGATGTCATTCTGAGACCACCATTTACCATCCTTTTGGGTATTTCTTTTACCCTGTCCAGTACTGGAGCATATCTTTCCCGTACTCGATGTGTTTCTCTTTCTTGGCATACTCTTTTTTTGTGGAGCAATACTCTAGTAACTCCCTGAGGAAGGGCACATGGGGAGAGAAATCTGTTGAGACCGTACAGGTCTAGAAATGTTTTTATTCCACAGTAGTTGATATTTACTTGGGCTGGGTATAGAATTGCAGATGGGGGTTAATTTTTCCATCAGTGTTTTGAATTGCTCTATTGTCTTCTTTTTTCAAGTTTTGCTGTTGAGAAATCTGAAGTCATTCTGATTCTAGATCTCAGAGAAAAAATATATATATATGTATATATATATGATATATCCCCTGCTGCTGGTAGCTTGTGGAATTTTTTCTTTCTCCCCAGTGATCTGAAATTTCACAATGACATATGTGCCTTGTAAGTTTCTTTCTTTCATTCATTCATTAAGCTGGGTACTTGATGGGTTTTTCAATCCATTCTGGGAAACTTCTTGCATTATTTATGTAAGAATTTTCTACTCTTCCCCATCTTCTCTGTTGTCTCTTTTTATTTTTTTTTAAGATTTTATTTGACAGAGATAGCCAGTGAGAGAGGGAACACAAGCAGGGGAAGTGGGAGAGGAAGAAGCAGGCTCATAGCAGAGGAGCCTGATGTGGGGCTCGATCCCATAACGCCGGGATCACGCCCTGAGCCAAAGGCAGACGCTTAACTGCTGTGCCACCCAGGCGCCCCTGTTGTCACTTTTTAGAAATGCCATCATTCTAATGTTGGACATTTATGATGGTCCTCTCTTCTTTTTAAGGTTTTCTCTTATTTTCCTTCTATGTATTTTGCTCTTTTAGTTGGAAGGTGAGAATGAGATGACATTTCCTCAATATTATCTTCCTACCCAGGTAGTTTTTCATTTCTCCTAACAAGTGTCTCATTTTCATGAGCTTTTTCATGTTCCCTGAACATTCTTTTAAAAACTAGAGCAGGGGTGCCTGGGTGGCACAGCGGTTGGGCGTCTGCCTTCGGCTCAGGGCGTGATCCCGGCGTTATGGGATCGAAGCCCCACATCAGGCTCCTCTGCTATGAGCCTGCTTCTTCCTCTCCCACTCACCCTGCTTGTGTTCCTTCTCTCTCTGGCTGTCTCTATCACTGTCGAATAAATAAATAAAATATTTTTTAAAAAAAGAAAAAAACTAGAGCATCCTGTTCTTTTTTCATGGAAGTTCTTCTATTTCTCAAAGTACATCGATCATAAANACTGTCGAATAAATAAATAAAATATTTTTTAAAAAGAGAAAAAAACTAGAGCATCCTGTTCTTTTTTCATGGAAGTTCTTCTATTTCTCAAAGTACATCGATCATAAAATTTGTTTGGGAAGCTTTCTTCCCTACGTAGTTTTTGTTTCCTCCAAATTGCTTTTTCCTCTGTTTTCGATCTCTATCTCCCATAACACAGGGTTTCCTTAGATGTAAATTTGGCTGTATGTTCATGATAATGAATGGAAAAGTAAGAAACTAATTAGAAGTTTTGAGCAGGGTGTGTGGACTGACAACTTTGAGATTCAAAGTAGGGTGATCTGGCTCAGTTGTTGGTTGGGAGAACACCAAAAATAGGGATTTACTGTTCAGATAGTTAGATTACCCAGGGAATGATCTTCCAGTATCCTGCCATGAGGGTAAGGGGCTAGATGCTAATATACTGGGAGCCAAGCCAGGTGTGGAAATAACATAAACATATCAAGAGTTAGTCCTACTGTGGAGCTCTGTTTCTAATGAAGTCCTCAAGAATGGGAAGTGGGAAGGGCATGGTCAGTCCATCCATGCAAAACATGTTGCCACCCTTGTTATACACCAAGCTTGCCCTTGTTGTAGTAGAAAACTGAGCATCTAAGAGATGGGGTAGGGAATAATAAACATTTGCCAAGTGTTTCTTTCTTTTCTTTAAGCAACACAGTAGTAGATACATGCGCTTGTGTTCATTTAATAACCACAAGAGGTCCACATTATAGGCATATGGGAATTATTGACAGTTTGTCCTTTTTTTTTTCCATTTTGTAGTTGCATAAACAATGGCCAGTGAAGATTAAATTAACTGACCGAAGGTCAGACAGCTATTTAGTGACAAGAGGATTCACATCCCAGTCCTTTGATTCCAAGGTATCTTAGAAAACATGTAAATTTCCAAATAATTTTAATATATTTATATATATATATATATATAAATATATATATGGCCACCACCGTGTAACATTCTTTCACAGTGACATGCCATAATTTATAATAATAAATTTATCATTTATTTGACTGTCTCCTAATTTGAATCATTTAGGCTGATAAACCTATGCTCTTTCCACTACATAGCTTCAGCCAAGGGCGGCAGGCACGGACAGGAGTCAGGATCAGGAAAGGGCAGGGTTCCAGGCAGGTCCTTAGGTAGAGAACTGCTGATTACGGGCAATTTATATGGATACGGTTCAGTACCCTGGAGAGCTCCACACAGGCACATTCTGTTGGGGATTCAACAGAACAAAGAAGGCTGGTGTTCTCTAGGGTTCTAAACTTCTTCTCCAGAATAGCATGCTAAAAACAAAACAACAAAACAAACAACACACACACAGCTGGAATTGGGGATCTTTTTGACCTTGAGAGATTCAACTTCACTACTTTCCAGTTCAAACAGCTTTGTGGGAGTAAGTCCCTTTCCTCACCCCTAGGCCTGTTTTTCATGCTGTTCTATCTCTCTCTTTTTTTTTTTTTTGTATAATAACATTTTTTTAAATTATATTATGTTAGTCACCACGCTGTTCTCTTAAGCTGAGAAGGCCTAATTAATTTCTACTCATTCTTTCGTGTTCAATTTAATCATTAGTTTCTTCAAAAAGCTTTCTGAGCTCTTTTTGCCTTCTCCCTCAAAAAAATTTCCCCCTTCCTTCCCCTGCAACCTGATCATTATATATGCCACACTAGATTACATTGTCTGTCCTCCTAACTAGACCTTGAGTTCCTTGAGGCCAGGGACTGAGACGCGGTTATTCTTTGGCCTTACCAAGTAGCAATAAATAATATTCAATATTTAATAAATGATGCATTATTTGTAGGCAATAGGGAGCTTTTAAAGGTAGTTCTCAACCNTGTAGGCAATAGGGAGCTTTTAAAGGGGTAATTTTGCCTCCCAAAGGACATTTGGCAATGTCTGGAAATAGTTTTTGTTGTTGCAACTCAGTGGAGTGGGTGTGACTCAGTGGGGTACGCAGAAACCACATATGCCTCTCAGCATCCTACTATGCACAAGACAGCTCCTATAACGAGGAATTACCTGCCCCCAAATGTTATTCATGCAGAGGCTGGGAAACCGTGTTTTAGAATAATGAAATGGATTTTATCACATTTAAGTCTTCAGAGGGCAAGGAATCCATCTGGCTCATTTTACAGATGAGAAAACTGAGCTAGCTGGTTACAGGGTCAGGGTAAGAACTTAGACCATGATACCCTTTCCACACAGTTGCACTAACATTTTTTTAACCATCCAGGACTCTAAGTTGCATAGGAACAGAATAGTTTTTTAAAATGCACATTATCCTGGGTTCATCAGGCAGGTTGGGGGACAAGGGTGAGACTGTCCAGACTGGAGAAAAAAATGTGGAGTCACAGAACAGGCACAGCTCGCCTCGCCCCATCCCCCACCCCCTGCATTGGCTTATCTTTTCTAGAATGATATGCCACAAATCTAGGACTGAGTGGGAAGATTTCTCTCAATGGCTCATTTCTGAACAATTCAATCTGCTCTGGGAAATGAGAGATTAGCTTGTGGAAAAGTGAATTATTTTAAGCCACTCTGCATCAGAATCAATTAAAGCTCTAGAGGCCCGGGCTGCCGCAGGAGAATTCACTCTAATTGCCACAGACCAAGGGGATCCAGTATAATTTTCTTCCCATCAACAAATAATAGCAACCTCCAAGGGAAGCTCTGAACCAAATTTGATGGTTATCTCCCTCTTCAAGGGTCTCAGATTTAGAGCACTCCTGATCCCAAAGAGTGCCCCACACATACTTCTCATGAGCCAAACCTGCCATTTCCCCATCATAGGCCTCGGCTTCTCCCATTCGGTTCTGTTGACTTAAAAAAACCAAATGATTCAGGCACAATACACAGTGAATCAGCAAAGGAAGGAAATGTGGAAAAAAGAATCTGTGTGGCATCTTGAATAAAAGTGCCTTCCAATAAATTTGGTGAATTGTCTTCAAGGGAATCAGCTGAATGTGTTAATCACTTATTATATATCATAACTGTCTGGCGCATATGTGATTAGCTGGAAATTATATTTGTGGGTCTACTGAGGCTCTAAAATGATGCGCAGGGAAAGCTAGATTCTGTAGAAGGAGCTCAACTTTCTTTGCTAAAGTTTGCCTTGGAGCATAAAAAGCTTTTTCTGTATTGGCTGCTACTGGCAAGAACATGAAGAGGCTACGTGGGATGGGGACAGAAAAGGATAATAAGCATCAGGCCCCAACAAGGAAATGCTATCTCACCACCTCTATTCCTTGTTTTCTTCCTCGTCCCTGCCCCCACACAGCTCCCCCTCCATCACACACACACACACACACACACACACACACACACACACACACACACACAGGGGAAAAGTAGTTTACTAACTCAGAATTTGGACTCAAATGATCTGAGTTTGAATGCCAGTTCTGCTCCTTTTCAGAGCCTGAGTCTTCACATTTATTTTGGACTAATAATCTTTTTTTAAAAAAATGTTTTATTTATTTTAGAGAGAGAGAGAGAGCACGAGAGGGGAGGGGTGGCAGAGGGAAAGGGAGAAGCAGATATTCCGCTGAGCAGGAAGCCTGGGGCAGGGCTCCATCCCAGGACCCTGAGATCATGACCTGAGTCGAAGGCAGATGAACAACAGATGGAGCCACCCAGGCGCCCCTGGACTAATAATCTTAATATCCCCAGCTTGTCAAGGAAGTTTACATGAGATGATGTATACAAAGCATATGGCTCATGCAGGCACTAAATAAATGTTCTACTATCACTACTGAGTTCTGCCTCTGCCTGGGTGATTTTCTAAAGACAGAAAGTTTGGTCCAGGGGACTAATGAGATGAGAATCATGGATATGGATGGTCAAATCTCAGGAAGAAAAAAATCTCTATCAGGGGTCTACTTGAAGTTTTGACGTCTAATGATTTTCCAAACCCCCTTACAAGATGTAAAACAGTTGGGCTGGGAGTTAACCAAAATTTTGAATTGCTCAGCTCTGTATTTAAGTTTCTAGAGAATGGATTTGTCATTGAACAGGCTTGGAGGTCTAAAACTTTTAGGACATTGCAACAACCTGGGGCTTACTTAGAGTTCAAAGAGAACGTCAAACAAGAATTACCTTGCCAAAGGTCCAAAGAGAAAAATGTCACCATGAAAGAAAACAGAGCTCAATTGGTGAATCTGCACTTAAATACGGGGTGGTTATAGGTCTCCTAAGTGCAAGGGTGTCCACACCCAACTCTCCATCAGAATCACTGAAAGAATTTTACAAAAATATACAGACTCCGGAGTTCCGCCCTAGAGATTCAAGGGCCATTGAAGGGCTCAGGATCCTGTTTCTTTTTTATTCAAGTGCCAAGGTGATTAGGATGATCAGTCAGGTTTGGAAATAGCTCAGAGGTGGATGGATCAGGCCCTGGGCTCTGGTTTTAGAAGTGATTCACTGAGTATTAGCTTCTCCTCTCCATTTCCCTTTGTAAAGATCTGACCCATGTCTCTCCAAAATAATGTGAGAAAGATTTAGGAGAGGTACTTGGAGCTTATTCTGACTTCAGAGGCAGTGATTTTGGAGCTTGAGAAATGACACTATCTGACAACGAAGGTTACTGGCATCACCAGATGTGTTTTTGACACTCAAGTCCTGCACAATGAGATCCAACCTTCATGACTGCATCTCCTTCCACTCCCACCAGGCACTCAAAGTGTCTCCCAATATACCTTGAACTTTTCTAACATTTTTCACATCTTCTTCTCCAATCTGCAATGAGCTCAATTTCACTAATAGAAGCAATATGACCTAGTGATTAAGAGGCTAGCTTTAGAATTAAGGCAGGCCAGAATTCTGGCCTGGTAGTGAGCCACTTGCACCATACTGGTCAATACCCTAGGGATGCCAGAGCAACAAAACAGAATAAGCCTGGATCACTGCCCAGTGGTACTCTAAAGTGATGCCAAGAAGGAAAACATAAATTTCTATCTTGTTTAAGCTACTATTATTTTTGGTCTTTACTCAAAAATCTTAAACTATATCCTACTAACCAGTAAACCAACCACTTTAATACAGACCATAAAGACTGCTACAGAAGATGCAGTTGGTGCTAGGAGAACGTATCTGTGGAAACCAAACCCCAGCTGGGGAACGAGGCCTAAGACAGTTTCTGGAGAAGAAGATGTTTCAGTCAAGTATGTAAGATGGTGGCACTTGATAGGTGATGAAAGGGGACAGGGTGCCCCAGATAAAAAGGAAAAGTGTGGGCAAAGATATTGAGGCAGGATATTTTCAGTGTAGGATGTTTGAGAAATTATAAATTAGCATAACTAAAGAGTAGGGTTCCGGTGGGCAGTGGGGAGCAAGGAGGCTTGAGTTTGGGAGTGGATTTTGTGTGAGGGAAGAAAAGAGGGTATGGTGGCATGATGAAAACTCTAATCAGAGAATCTCTCACTATGGAATCCCTCCATGTCTTGAGCAGCTCCTGGCAAGGAAGGAGACTCCTCTACAGTTTCCCCTATTAGCATGGAAATCCCAGATTCACAGAGGGGCTCAGTCTGGTGTCCTTGCCAGCTGGATTGCTTGTGAGGCAGACAGGAATCCCCAGTGGCTCCTACAAACAGACTGTGGGAGGCTGGCTGATTGACAGGCCTAGCAATACCACCTCAAACCAACCTTGAGGGGAGATCAATGGTTGAGTAAATTTAGCCCAAGCCTATTAAGGTAATGGGGGGAAGAGGTTTATTTTAGTTCAAACAAGTGCTGGGGAGTGAAAGGAGTCTGGGAAGAAGGCAGAAACAGAAGCCATATGTCAGCTTTTTGACATGGAAACAATTTGAATTCAACCATCTCAGGTGAATAGTATCTTCCTCAGTCTAAACACCTTCCAACATACCAATTCTCCACGTGCATTCCAGTTTGTCTGGCTTAGGAAGATGTTCTTTTCTTCCCTCTGCTTCTTCCCAGCCCTTTGGTTACCCACTGAGTATGAAGCACGCTAGTTTCCTCCTCCCTCAGCTGTGCATGTTGACTAAGGATCTACAATGATCCAGGTACTGCCAGGTGCCCCTATCAGCTCAGCTCATCCTGATATCCTCCTGTGAGGTATTATCCCTCCATTTATAGATAAAGAAATAGAGGGACTACTGCCTAAGGCAGAATAAAAATTAGAAGCTGAGGGGTTTTGTTTGTTTGACTTTACAGCTCAATGGATTATCACAGTGATAACTCAGGGAATCACCACTTAAGTCAAGAGAGAATTTTGTCAACATCCCTCCCCCCAGAAATCACTACCTCCTCCTTCCCTACCTCTCTGAGGCCTCTTCTGTTTCCAAACTTCCGCCTTCTCCCTCATTCCATGCCACCTCCCTGAGCCTCTCTCTTTATAGTAAAGGAAATGGAGCAATAAAGAGGATAATGACTTTCCTAGGATTGTAGAGATAATGTCAGAGCTGGGACTTGAACCCATGTGTTCAAAGTCCTCCATACCTTGGTTGACTTCTTCCTCTCAGCTAAGGAGGAAAGGACCTAAGTCCTTTCTATCTTTTGAGGCCAAATGTCATCCTCCACCATGGAGCCTTTTTCGACCACCCCGGTTTCACTGATCTTTTCCTCTGCCTGATAAGTTCCTGCCTGTCTGTTCCACTGACAGAACCACTTAGCAGTTAGTGCCAGGCATTATGTAGCATTTCACATTCTTGTTTCATCTTCCCAGCAAGTTTCTAAGTTTTTTGAAGGTCGGGGATCACAATTCATGCTTGTTTGTATTTGTGGAAACTTGGAAGTGGTCTGCGCAGAGGAGAAGGTGGAATAAGTGGATTCCTGGGCTCTGGAGTCAGCCTCAGATTCAAATCCTGGCCCTGTGAGTGGCTTGCTGTGTGATACCGAATTACTTAATCTCTGTCCAAGTGCATTCCTGAAGGGTCCTCGAGGAAATTAAAGCACATAGTAATCTGCAGGGTCTAGCACAGTGCCTGGCATACATGAATCATTCCGCAAAGATCAACTATTATTGGAGCCCAACAAGTGTCTATTGTTGATAGTGAATTACTCAACTGGTCCTCAAGGTTAAAAAAATGTGTTNGGTCTAGCACAGTGCCTGGCATACATGAATCATTCCGCAAAGATCAACTATTATTGGAGCCCAACAAGTGTCCATTGTTGATAGTGAATTACTCAACTGGTCCTCAAGGTTAAAAAAATGTGTTTGTTTGTTTGTTTGTTTAAGGAAGAATTCAGCCAGAAAATCTTCCCATTGGGATACAAGTCTAGAAAAGTAACACGCAAGCTGGAAGAAGGCTGAATGTTGGGTAAGAATTACCTCACTTCCCCTCCATCATGTCCACCTTACTACAGGAGCAATAATGGCTCCCCGGGGTGCAGGGCATTGAAATGACTAACAGCTGAGCGGACAACAACCAAGCAGAGTCAGACGCCCTGGCAGTGTTCCTGCCGCTAAGTCACGCAGAAGGAGCCAGCTTTCCCTCCAAGCCTTAGCAGCAACTAATGCTATTAGCATGAAAGATGGGTCCATTTGGGCCCCAGACCCCTGTGTTCAGGCAAGACTCTGGAAGGTCAAGGGCTGGAGAGAAAGGCAGGAGTTTCCAAGGAAGAGGCTGAGCAGCCAATTTTGTCAAGAATCAGGAAATACACCACTCTGGGCGCGTGCATATATATTTTACCCAAATAGCCCATTTCTTCAAAGGACTTTTAAGGGCAAAAGCTTGCCTTCTTCCGATTCTATCCCCATACATAACCAGGGAGAAACAAGCTTATCTGAAACACAATGCCTACTGCGTTATGCTTTATGTGTGCCCTCGAACTGCAAAGAGGTTCTTCTCCAAATACTTTCAGATCCTTTTAAGGAGAGCCTGGGGATGGGATTTACATATAGATGATGTTTGCTATAATTCTGTGGGCTTTGTCTGATCATCTGTCCTACAAGCCACGGGAGACACTTCTCTGAGCATCACAGCTAAGCACAATAGGACTCAAAACAGAGCAACACCAGGCAAGTCAGGTAGGGAAACTGTCACAACTTGAGATCTTGGGAGAGAGAGGGAGTTGAAGACCTGCCGAAGAGGGCAACGAGGAAGCTTCAGATAATGGGATTAGGCAGGACCGACTGGGAAACACTTGCATAGACTCCTGGGCTCTTTTGGAACACAAGATCCCTATAAGTCAGGTAGGGGACACAAAAAGGCAAAAACCCAAACCAGCAGTAGCTGTCAGGCAAAAGCAGTTGTGACCACCAAGCCAAGAACAGGTGTGAAGGTGGGGAGCCAAGGGGTCATGTGGCAACACTTTCTAATGTAAATGCAAAAGGTATTGCGATCAAGAAAAAACTTTCTCCAGAAATATTTGTCATCTACAGCAATTTCCGGTAATATATAACCTCATCAGCTTACCTTTGTGGGCCTCAGTTTCCCCATATTGAAATTTAAAGAAGTCATACTACTCCCCAACCTGATCAGTGACCGTCCTCTGCTTCCCCAGACCTTCACGTCTTTTAATGAGTCTGCCTCCCCAACTAGACCTTCAACTCCTCAGGGCTGGGACTGTATTTTATGCCTCTCTGCATCCTCAAAGCCTGGCACCGGGCCTGGCCTATAACAAGATTCTAGTCAACATCTGCTGACTGAATGGTCTCTGAAGTCCTTCGAGGACTGAATCACAGAATGACTGGATCCTGTCGTCCGCAGGGCTCAACATGTGTGGGCCAACTCGTCTTCCCAGAAGCTGGTCCAGGCTCCTTCACCTGAGGCACTATGGCCTTCCCCTCCTCTTCCTTTCTCTTTTTTATTTCCATCACCAAATATCATTCTGCTGAGATTGTGCCAGTCTAAATGCCCTGTTTTGCTTGCTTTAAACTTCAAGACAGAGGTCTAATAAATCTGAACTACCACCTAGCCCACTGGTTGACTTCCCTTTCTGCCTTGCTTAGGTCTTGCATGGGTCTTGCCTTAGACTCTCTTGGAAGAAGATCCTGAGACAATGATTTGAATGGAAGAAGTTTACCAGGGAAGTGAGTCCTGGGAGCATGGATGGTGGAGCAGGGAAGTGAGACAGGAAAGGGAAGAAAAGTGATACAGGATGCTTTAATGAGCACGTACTGCTGCGGGCAACAGAGCCTTGCTCCTCCTGATGGTCCCTGGAAGACTTTGTGGAACACGCCTCAGAGCCATCCCACATCAGGGGTGAGGGAGCTGGGGTACTGATCCACCAACTCCCACTCAAAATTGGTTGGAGGCTATTTGAGGGGTGGGGGGAATAAGCCCCTACTGCTGCCAGTCTGGCTCATGCACTAGTTGAACACACTTGAGCAGCCAGAGAAAGCCCCCAGGTGCTTACAGAAACAAGCCATCAGCAGGTGCAGCCATAGCAAGATCTGGGGGGATGGGGCAGCATGCCAACACCTTATATGACATATTCTTAGCCTGATGCCCCAAAGTCTTCCATTCTCTTATCCCGGTTTGCAGTTTGCTCTACTTGCATTAACATGAAGTTCTCCAGTTGGAAGAGATCTGGTAATCATCTGGGCTAACCACATCTCTCCTCAGTTCAGAAAGCCCCTCTACAACATTCCTGAGAGGTGGCTGGTCAGCTTCTGATTGGATACTGCTAGTATCGGGGAGCTCACTGCTTCGAGGGAGCCCATGCTGCTGCTAAAATAATAGAGTTGCTGAAAAGTCCTTTTTTTTTTTTTAAGCTTTCACATGCATTACCTTGTAACTTCTGACTGCTGGCCTTAATTCTGCCTTGCGAAGCCCTACAGAACGGTCCTCCTCCCCCACTTACAATAGCCCTTTTAATAGTTTCTAAAAATAACTGGTGTATTTTCACTATGACTCCTCTCCTCTGACCCAAATCATCCACTGTCTTTGCCACTCTTACCACAATATGGTCTCTAGACTAGTTGTTCTCAACCTGGGGCAAATGTGCCTCTCAGGGTACCTGTGACACTGTATGGAAACATTTTTGGCTGTTACAACTAGCAGGGAGTGCTACTGGCAACAACGGGTGGTGGCCTGGGATTTTGCTAAGAATTCTACAAGACAGGGCGCCTGGGTGGCTCAGTCAGTTAAGCATCCAACTCTTGATTTCAGCTCAGGTCATGATCTCAGGGTTGTGAGATCGAGCCCTACATCAGGCACTGCCGCAGTCTGCTTAAGACTCTCTTCCTCCCTCTCTCTCTCTCCCCCTCCCCCACTCATGTGTTCTCTATAAATAAGTAAATAAATAAAATCTTAAAAAAAAAAAAGAATCCTACAAGGCACAGGACAGCCCCCACAATAAAGAATTATCTGGCCCAAAGGGTCTGAAGTACCAAGGCTGAGAAACACTGTTCTAGAAATATTATCCAGATTACTCTCCTCTGCACACGCTATGGCTTGTCATAAAAGCATAGCGCTCAGAAATGTCATGCCGTACCTACAAGGATGAGACCAAAAAGATCGTGGAACATGGGGGATCCTCTCTCACTATGACAACCAGACAGACTATAGCAGCTGAAACACCCATGGCATACGCTCCCTCCTCTCCAGTCTGTGGTCAGGGAAAACTCTGAGTCCTATTGAAACAAACTGCTCTCAGGGCCAATGCCTAAGACACAAAGCTATAAAAACATAAATGCAAATCTAGAAGGGTAGAGTTCCCTCCTAGCATCTCCACAATCCTTTCATCATGATAAATTGAATCAAATTCATTTTGTNAAAAACATAAATGCAAATCTAGAAGGGTAGAGTTCCCTCCTAGCATCTCCACAATCCTTTCATCATGATAAACTGAATCAAATTCATTTTGTTTTTGTTTTTTACCTTACAGACATAATTATTGATCTCCTCTACTACATTTTTGTCATCTGAAAATATGATAAATTGGCTTTTAAATTTTTCATCCAGGCCACTCCCCAAAACATCAGACAGGACAGACTAATGTTGAGCCATTTCTTAACACTTTTCGGGTAAGACCGTGTTGACCAGCTACGACTCCACTTAACTGTAGCTTACACTTATTTATCTGATTAAGAAAACACCCACTCTAGATGGTTTTACTGCTAAGTCCTATCAAACATTCAAGAAACAGTTAATTCCTATTCTATTCAAACTGTTCTAGGAAAGGGGGGGGGTGCGAAGATGGAGGCACACTTCAGCTTACTTCATAAAGGATTTTTAGGATTTTTATAATCCTAAAACCAAAACCTTTCAAGTACAGTGCATGAAAAGAAAATTACAGGAAAAAAAGTCTCATTAATGAACATAGATGCAAAAGTCCTTAAAAAAATCACTAAACTGAATTTAGCTTTCAATTTCATATTTTATAATGTGACTGAATTCGGGTTATTCCAGGAATGTAGGATGTTTTAACAAAAACTCAATGTAACTCACTACATTAATACATTGAAGAGGTGGGACAGAGTCAGGAATGGACCACAAGCACACAGAGAAATCTCTTTCTTGAGTAGCTTCTTCTGTGTAACAAAACCCACAAAATTTCGTGACATAAAATACGCATGTTTTTTATACATCTTGGGGTAAGCTAGGGTCAGCTATTTAAGGCTAGGCTCAGCTGGGCACCTCAGCTTTCAATGGCAGGTCTGTGGGTCAACTGGATGATTATATCCACGATTCATTATTCTTAGACCGGCTGGCTAGCTGATGCAAGTTCATCTCATGGTAGCACGGAGTACTGAGAGAGTGCACTCAACAAGACAAGACACTTCAAGCCCCTGCTTGCATAATGTCTGCCATTATCCCATTGGCCAAAGCAAACTGCATGGCTGAGTTCAAAGTCAAGGGATGGGAAAGTACACTCCGCTTTTTATGGCACAGATACGAGGAGTGGAGAATTGAGGCCAAGGATTTAAAATATCACAGGGCATGTGAATATTTTATTACTTTTAACTTACAAATATGATATATGTGTATACACATACAAATTCGCCCCAGGTTTGTGTGTGTGTGTGTGTGTGTACATATATGAATATGGTGTATATATAAACTATTTCATAATAAATGTTAAATTCACACATTAAGTACACTTTGGGACCCTTCTTATTTACTAGCCTCATAATCTTATCCAAAAAGTAAATGTAGTTCAGCACTTGTTCATTTCTTTCATCTTTCCTTTTTTTCATTCTTTCATCCTCTTCCAAAAAGGATTTAAAGGGGTTTACAAAGCACTGAGACAAAATAAATATATAATAAATTGGAAAACACGGTGAAGGGAATATAAGGTTGTCAAAGCAAGTTGGGGCTGGAATGGCATCAGGGCTCAGCTGGACGGTCTCCACTGGCTCCTCCTTCCCTCCTTCCCTCCGTGGTCTGTCCTCCTTAAAGGGCTCCCCTGTCTTGGGCTTTTCCTATACTATTGGTCCCACAGGGTCTGATGACCACTGTGTCCTCTTGCTGCTTGAGGCCTAGAGGCTGGTAACACTGTGAACCGTCCCTGACTGGCTCCCCTTATCCTGCCACACCTTTGTAATAAGTCCTTCATGAAACTCTCCTTACTTAACCTGTTTGAAAGTGTCCTTTTTCCTGCCAGGGACCCTGATCACAAGAGCCCACAGAT
The DNA here is from genome assembly GCF_002007445.2 of Ailuropoda melanoleuca. NCBI lineage: Eukaryota > Metazoa > Chordata > Mammalia > Carnivora > Ursidae > Ailuropoda > Ailuropoda melanoleuca. Next base: position 33,741,750 of record NC_048222.1, on the reverse strand, counting down.
CACATGCCTTAAGTGTAAATACACACTAGAAGCAGACCATAAATGCAGCTCTTGGGTCTCAGTGTGATTATCAAGTAGGAAACACAATCAATAAAAGAACCTCCAGTCCCTTGAGAGAAGCAGACCTGCCCCAGACACCAAGATAGGCAAGAAATTTTCCCCGTGGTTTCTCTAGAAGAGGTCATTGTGGTATGATGACCCCATTCCTTTCTGTCTTACAAACCATCTCTGTTCAGGGCTCAGTCCTCAAATACCCTTTCTCCTTATCCACACTCGCCCACTAATTGATCTCATCTAGTGTCATGGCTTTAAATATTATACACATGCTAATGATTTCCAACACGCATCTCCAGTCCTGCCTTTTCCCTGAACTCATTTTCACCATCCAATTGCCTACACTGGATATCCAACAGTCATCTCAGACTCTTGGCACGTCCGAAACAAAACTCTCCATGTTCATCCCATTCTCCGCTCTTCCTATTCTTCTCTTCCCTCACTTCGGTGGAGGGCCCCAGCACCTTTCACTTGGTTACTCAGGGTGTGTATTTGAGGGGGAGAGAGGATGGCAGACATTATCATGCTCCATTCCTTTTTCGCTCATTCCACATCCAATCTATCCACACACCATGTGGCTCAGATCTTCAAAATACATTCCAGAATCTGACCACCCCATCACCACTACTCTAGCCCAGTCAGTCTCTCTTGTCCTACTGTTTTTCCTAACTGGTTTTCCTTCTACTCTTGCACTCTTTTAGGGCCCCAGCTGAAGTAGCCAGTGTGATCCTTCAAAAATATGTCCTATCCTGTTGTCTACTCAAAATCTTCCAAGCAATTACCATCACTCTCAGAACGCAATATAAAGTCTTCACCATGGCCTATAAGGCTCTAACACCTGGATATCCGTGAATCTTTATTTTCTTCAATTCTCTCCCTCCCTCTGCTTTGGTTTCACTGGCTTCCCTAATGTTCTAGGAGCAAGTCAAGCATAGACTTAAGGTCTCAGGCTGACCTTTGCACTTGCTGTTTCCTACAACTGAAACATTGTTTTCCAGATACCTACATGGCTCACTCATTTCATTTAGGTCTCTGGGGAAATGGCAACTCCTCAGAGAAGTCTTCCCTGGTCATTAGCTCTAAAGAGACCCATCATCCCTAGTCCTTACTTTATTTTTCTTCACAGCACTAATCAGTACCTGACATTACATAAAATATAAATATGTAGTTATACATTTGTTTATTTAGAATGGAAGCGCAAATAAAATGGGTTTATTTCATTCACTCCAGTATCTCTAGTGCCAAGTACAATACTTGACACACGGCAGGATCTTGATAAATATCTGTTAAATGAATGCAAGATTCCATTCTACTTTGTCTAGTTTCTTGACTCCAACTCAGCAAGATCCAAGAGATATTTGAGTCTCAATTACGTCAGTGGCACTTAGCTGGATGCTTAGAGCTTTAAACATCTATCTAACAGACACCTGAATTGTGAACCTTTGGGTGCGTAGTGATTAGGAGAGGGCACAAGGGAGCCCTCAGGGTGCCAGAAACGTTCTTTTTCTAGATAGTACTATATAGATGTATTCATAATTACAAACCTATTGAGCGGTACACTTAAGATTTGTGTATTTTAGGTTCCCCCCAATAAAAGTTTTTGTTTTTTGTATTTTTAGTTTCTGACCCATCTCGACACACCGAGAGGTAGTTTGCATTGTGGCAAAAGCTATGATAGAGGGTCTGCATGGCCTGCTGAGACTGAGCGAGCGGTGACAGTCATCCTCCAAGTGCAAGGGTGGCAGACCTGTTAAAAGGAAAAGGGGCGACTGTAACCTTTGTTCCTTCCGACCCAGAACCTCCCAGAAATGATGGGCCTTCCTTAATGCCCTGGGACTCTCTGAAACTGGCGAGCAAAACTAGTGCCTAACTGCTAAAGGCATGCTCCACCTGAGGGGGAGCAGATCACTGAAGCGAGATGGAACTGTGCAGAACTTTCCTCGGAAGAGCCCCCAGGGGAGAGGGGAACAATGTTAAGTCTTTGTTTTCCATTTTTTAAAAGTTTCTATTCATTCATGTAATCTCTACACCCAACAGGGGCTTGAACTCTCTAGCCCGAGATCAAGAGTCCTATGTTCCTCCGACTGGGCCAGCCAGATGCTCCTGTGCTTCCAATTCTTAACCACTTCGCCTGAAAGGCTGACACTACGGCCGCGGGCGCTTACGGGGGACTATGAGCGGGACATTCCGCCCCACGAACGTCACAAACCCGGCGCTCGCCGGCCCGGCCCCCACCACGCAGGCGCGGCACAGAGCCGTTGCTACGCAGGCGCAGTGCGGCCCGGCACCCCGGACGGCGGAGGGCAGGGGCCCCGCGGGCGGGTGCGCGCTCCCGGCGGGCGGGGAGCGAAGCGCGTGCCATGGAACAGCGGTTAGCCGAGTTCCGGGCGGCCAGGAAACGGGCCGGGCCGGCGGCCGAACCTAACACTTGGAGCCCGAGTGCACAAACCTCAGGAGAGAAGGCGGAAGCAACTGCAACTCCAAAGGCAGCCCCAGGCTGGCTAAAACGGTTCCTGGTGTGGAAACCGAGGCCCGCGCGTACCCGGGCCCAGCCCAGCCTCGCTCAGGTGAGAGGGAGGCCTCGCCCCCGGGAGCCGGCTTCAGGGACGTTGTCGTGGCCTCCCAGAAGACTGCGGCCGAGGCGACGCCCACGGCACGCCCGCCGCGTGGCGGCCTGCAGGCCACGCCCCCGGTGGGGAGCGGGCCCCGCCCCCTCCTCTGGTTCCCACCTTCGCTGGCGTAACTGGCCTGCGGGCGCCTGCTGCCTGCTCCGGGTCTGGGCCGGACGTCTCCGGCCACTCGCGTCAGCACTGATCCGTGGCTTTGACATTTTCTTTTCAGCCCGCGACCCACGCAGCTCCCGGTTCTAATCGGAAAGCAAGAGTCTAGGGCCCTGGAGGAAAGCACCTCTGCCCTTGAGTTATTGTGATGCCCTGTGGCTTCAGGAAACCTCCCTACAACAGCTTTAAGCCGCAGCCCTCCGCTAATGGAGGGTAAAAGGTCTAATTGGATACTGCTAAAAAGTGGCAGTAATTAAGGCTTCCTTTGATTTCGCACCTGGGCCACAGGCAGCCAGTAGCCCAAAGAGCCTATGCTTTAGAAATTGCATTTGAATACAAAACTTGCAAAAGTGTGGTCGCTCTAACTGCTGGAGGTGGCCGATGCTTGTGCACCGCTCTTGAATTAGGGAAACTTACTCAAGTTCGGTAGTGAATGTTCCGGTGAAAACATTAATTAGAATAGTCTTACAGACTTTTCACTCTTTAATTTTTGGTATTCTCTTATTTTGCAGATGAACTTGATTCACATCTTTTTTTTTTTCATTTAGTTTTCCCTCAGGAGTAGAGTGGCAAGGTGCCTTGCAGGTGTGAGATTGGATTATCTATGTTGGAATACAGGACGCCACATCGAGGGAAATTGGGTGCCTTGAGACAATCTGTGACAAAGCCTTTTGTATCTCAAAAGTGTAATAAGAGCCAAAAATTCCTTTTGAAAATGAAAATGTATTGGAGCAGAAGTGTCCCTTACTCCTCTTAAAATTATTTCTCTTAGTTCATTTATTACTGCACAACATCTGGCAACTTTTTAAACCAAAGAGAACTCGTTACTCAATTTAGATTAGATATTATTCTCCATGACACGGAGGGTTCTGTCAGACTTACAGAAAGCGAGTGCAGCAGGGTTCAGAACAATACATTTCCTTGCATGCAGTTTGTCTCGGGATAACTTTATTGTTGATTAGAACTCACTGAGCACAATTGCTTAAGATTTTAGAATCTACTTCCCTTACCCTTTTTCCTCTCTGCAGTTAAAAAACAATGTCTAATCCACACAATGAGTATTTGCCTGTATGTCTCATTTCCAAAGGAATATGAGATCATTGAATTGGACCTAGAGAAGGTGAACTTGGAGAAAGTTTCCATTATTAAAAGCCCCAAAGCTGATGTCCTGACAAAAGGCTGACAGGAAATGCTGGACGCACAGTTGGTTCTTATTACTCTGTTTTTCATAAGGGACTCTGTCTTAAGCTCATTTTCATTGACTCCGTTATCATTCCTGAGTTTGCTCTGGTGTGAAAATTCTCATTAAATTGTTTCTTTTCCTCCCAATTTACAGTCCATCTCTCTTAATAATTTTGCTGACACAGGGTGGCTTGTCAGAAATTTCTTTAGCCTTCTATTTGTAATTGCTTCTTGGTTGTCATTGATAAGGAAGCATCCATATCCTCCTTCCCCCACTCTCCAATTTAGCTTGAGGAAAACAGTCGCCAAGATAAAATATTTCAGTCTGTGACAAGCTTCTGACACGTGAAGACCAGAATGCTTGTGACTTCTTCAATCCTGCAGAAACCCCCTGTCTCCCTCCCCAGGCATATCGCACAGCAGCCCCCAGTCCACCGGCTAGCCCCGAGGCACCCAGACATCCTGTGATTCCTCACCCCAGCCCTTGGCTCAGGTTGACCCACTGCTCAAATGCCCTCCTTCTTTGGAGTCACCTGGCTAAGCATCACTCCCTCCAACTTTGCATCACTCCCTCCAACTCAGGAATCATCTTTTAATTTCTTCCTTTCCCTTACCATCATTCATTTATTCAGCAAAATTATATCATGTGCCTACTGTGTTCCAGCTCCCGTCCTGAATCTGGGGAAACGGGGGGATAAGGGCAGATGAAGCCCTGTTCTCGCAGAACTTGCATTTGCTTTTAGGGCAACAGACAAGAAACAGAAGAGCGGAATAATGAATGCTATGAAAGGGGAAAAAAACAGGATTGGATACCGTGCTAGTGATTTGGGGTGACAGGTGCAGAGTTCTACTTTAAATGAGGTGAGCAGGGAGGACCTCACTGAGGAGGTGGCATTTCATAAGAAGGAGCTGCTCTTGGAGAAATCTGGGACAAGGCCAAGGGCACATGTGGTAACATTTTTCTGAAGTTTGTAGGAGAAGAGGGAGCCAGCCAGGTGATGTGAGGGAAAGACGGCATTCCTCTCAAAAAGAACCATAGGTGCAAAGGTCCTGAGGTGCGGAGCAGCTTGGTATTTGAGAAATGGGAGTGTACTTTCCCTAAACTATGCCTCTGTGTTCTGCGATGACCACAAACACTTGCATACACAACTTTTATAGCAGAAGCCACACTGGTACTAAAGCAAGTGCCAAACAAGGTAAAGGAATTTCTGTATCTCTCCTCTTGTTTCTTCCCTTTGCCAATTGGTTGCTGCCCCCCCCCGCATCTCCTTCTAGATCTCTAACCCTTCCCCTTACCATCCCCCCTAAAGGCCCCTAATTAAGTACAAAGGGCTGTGGAGGGAGACCATCCTAGGATCATACACCAACCTCATCTCTGCCTATCTCTCGCTGTGTGACATTAGGGGAGTTACTTAACATCTCAGCTTTTCCGTATCAGTAAATTGGGATCCATAGTGCCTGCCTCCTGGATTACAGGAGATCAGACATCTTGAAGGCACTCAATAAATGGTGGCCATAAGCATTATTCTTTTTATACTCCCTTAAATATAAATTCAGTCTACTGTGAATTTCAAGTCATACACATTCAAAATGTATTCCGTATCCCTCAGTCCATCATTTCTCTCTGACTTGTATGTCCCCACCCCCGTTATGCCCAGTCTTCCTCCCTTACGGGGCCTCCTATGTGAGCTACTCACAGTTTCCCTGCTTCTACTCCGGTAGCCCATTCTCTGCCTGGCAGCCAGAGTAATCTTAAATATAAATCAGATTATATTAGTTCCCTGCTGAGACTTTCAGTGATTTCCCTATTGTGGACAGTGGTCAAATCCAAAGGGGGCATTTATTTCCTTAACAAATCTGTGTGTGACAGGAGGGGGTGTGTTGCTGATAGCATGGTATGGGCTTTTCCAATCTAACTGAAATGTAACGATTACAACGTTGACATTAAAAGAGGTTCTAACAAAATAGGATTTCTGAACCAACGTAAATCAGGTGACCTATATTTTTCATTGAGACCAAATAATGTTTGTGGTCCCTTTTTAAATGATCACAGGGAGAATGGGGAGTATAATTGAAGAAGTGAACCAAAAGTTGTGCTCTGCATTGAGAACCTACGTGTGGAGTGCTGTGTTTGGCTGTGGAGACACCAAAAGATAATGAACGATAGTCCATTGGCCTCCTGGTAGCAATCTAGGGACACTTGTGACCTCTATAAAAGAAAAACACTTAACTGACAAATAGTTCGGTGCTCAGTGAGAAAGACAGGCAATTAGTGCTCTGGGGGGCAGAGGGGGCACCCCTCCTTGATGAGTTCAAGCATACACAGTTCACCAGTCATGCCTGTCCCAGGCTACAGGTGGACAATGTCTTTGGGTAGTAGGACCTGTTGAACTGGAGTAGAGGTTCAACTGATAAAGCAATGGATTGTGGATTGTGTTGCACAGGGAATTTTTTAGACCATTGTTTTTCAGTCTACAAATTGTGACCCATTAGTGGGTGGTGAAATCAATTTGGACGATCTAGTCCTCTATTAAAGATAAATTTTTAAAAATGGATAGAAAATGAAAATTTCATATGTGGTGAAGAATATTTGTTGGTTTGTGAAACTTGTTCTATTCTTTATATGTATATATGATGGTTCCCAGTACAAAATGTTTTTATTATGGGCCATACCCAAAAGTTTGAAAAATGCCAGACTAGAGATCAAGCCTCCCTAAAGCTACCTAAATATCTCTGTCTCCTGTTAGCACTCAACACAGGGGACTGTATACTGGCATTTCTAACTGTTGAATAAATGGAAGGCCTTGCTTGGATTCCAGCCCAAAGAGTTTAAATTTTAACTTGAAGGCAGTAAAATTTGCTGAAGGTTTGTGAACAGAAGGTGGATGGGTGTTTTAGGAAATTCACTTAGCAGCTTTACATAGGATGGTTTGGAGAGGGAAGAGATGGGAGGCAGGGAGTCCACTTAGGAGACACTGCCTGGGCCTGGGGGTGTGTAGGGTGGTCCCGGGATGGAAAGGTTGTGGCTGTACTGAGGATTTGTTTTTATTTTTATCTTTTTTAAGATTTTATTTATTTATTTGTCAGAGAGAGAGAGCGCACAAGCAGGGAGTGGCAGGCAGAGGGAGAAGCAGGCTCCCCTCTGAGCAAAGAGCCTAATGTGGGACTTGATCCCAGGACCCTGGGATCGTGACCTGAGAGCAGATGCTTAACCGACTGAGCCACCCAAGGGCCCCTGATGTTTTTTTAATAAGTGGAAGGGATTTTTGTTTCCTGCTTCTAGTATAGTCCTCATTTTAGAATCATGTCACTCACAAAACAGTAGCTCATCTAATCAACTCAATAAACACACGGGTTCTGTGTGTGGAACATTAGGTGTGGCTGTTGCATATCTGTGTGTAGCAGCAGACTAATCTGAGGAAGTGACTCCGGTGAATGGGAGACCATGTGAATGCTGTAAGGTTTTTATCAGGTCACCTCTAGCTAAGTGCAGATCAGTTTTGATTCAGTCCCAGCAGAGCACGTGAGCTCTTTGGAGATGATTGTTTTCGAGAGCAGGGCAGGAAAATAGAAATCAATGAGCCAGAAGCCTTCTCAGAGCAGTGAGAGCTGTCTCTCCAGATTGGTTTTGATCCTCTGAGCGCCATTACCCTTTATTCTTACTTCTGTTTGTTTGTGTGTCCTAGGAAGTGGCGCAGCCTGGGAGCAGCACGTCACAGCCTCCACAGAAGACAGCCATTCCTCTGCCATCGCCACGGGACCAGTCTTTCCTGACCAACATCACCTTCTTGAAGGTCCTTCTCTGGTTGGTCCTGTTGGGACTGTTTGTGGAACTGGAATTTGGCCTGGTCTATTTTGTCCTGTCCTTGTTCTACTGGATGTATGTCGGGACACGGAGCCCCGAAGAGAAGAGAGAGGGGGAGAAGAGTGCCTACTCTGTATTCAACCCAGGCTGCGAAGCCATCCAGGGCACCCTGACTGCAGAGCAATTGGAACGCGAGTTACAGCTTAGACCCCTGGAGGGGAGATAGGACCAACTCTCTTGTTGTGCAGCTAGCCTCCCACGTGGTCCTCCTAGCCCTTGGACATGGGCTGGTGGGTTTGATTTCAGGTGCCCAAGACTAAGGACAGCTTGCAGGTTAGTTCTGCGACTGTGAAGTTCTACATTCTTTCCCAGATCTTTTGCTGCAGTTTTATCTTTGAACTTTTCTTTGGTTTTGGTTAAACCCCCTGAAAGACACTCACTGTGGATCTGATGCAATTTATCAAACTTACGTACTCAGGAAATAAATCTGTTTGTCTCATTATTTGAGAAAGGTGGTTTTCAGAGCTTTAGAAGGGTGCTGAGGAGATCACTTTAAAATACCCAGCTGTTTGAAGGCATGGTGAGGTACATCAGGACTGTGCAATTAATAAGTGTTCTCTTTAAGTCTTTTCATTTTTATTGCAATCCCCCCCCCAAAAAAAACCAAAACTTGCAACTTAAATTTTGGTTTTTGTTTTTTGGGGGGTTTTGTTGTTGTTGATGTTGTTTGTTTTTTCATTGTTTTGTGGTTTTTGTTTTTCCTTCCTGCTTTAAATCTTGCTTTTTTCAGTCATTAATGGTATTGAAAAATAAAATATCTTTAAAACATCCTCTTTTCAGAAACAGATCCCCATTGCCCTCAGTTATTCGGCTCCCACTCAATGAAGGAAGATAAGAGAAGACAAAGTCCTATGTGACAGGTGTGGGGAGGGATTTCACAAAGTCAATATTGATAGATTTGGTAAGCGGTTATTCATGATAAATTCAGCAAGAAAAAATTCTTGAGTGTGTTCAGATAAGAGCTGTGAAAGTGGAACTCCAGACTTACTCGCTGCTCGGTATGTTTCTTATATTCTGCAGGCTCTAGAGTGAGCAGTCCTGTCGCCTGTGGCTTCTGGTGAGAAATTATGTAAACAATGATATCCAGACATGATTTCCTTCCTTTTCCAGTACAAAGTTAGAATTTGGGTTCATTAAAATTGGGCAAAGCAAACCATTAAATATCTTTTTTATGGATCATACTGATAAGTAAGAAGTGTCTGGTGTTAAAGCAATAGTTTTTCCTAAACTTAAGATTTTAAGAAATTAATGATTCCTCAATAGGTTTTCAACTTCTGAATTCAGTTATTCTTATATTATGACAGTAACTTTAATATTTGTGAGATGTTATTAAATAATGGATGCTTGTTGCTGAATTCTTTTTTCTTTCTTGCCTGATTTGCTTATTATAACAAAATCTTAGCTCAATTTAAATTTAATTTTTATTCATTGAGTGCCAGCACTCTGGTAGGCGCTTGAGATAGGATAATGAAAAAAGCAGACATATTCTCATCACTCTGAGCATATGGTCCAGCTGGGAGTGGGGTGGTGGACAAAGTAAAACAAGCAATATCAATAATAGAGTGAGATGGGGTGCCTTGCTGGCTCAGTTGGAGGGGCATGTGACTCTTGATCTCGGGGTCCTGAGTTCGAGCCCCACATTGGGCACAGAGATTACTTAAACTAAATAAATAACTTAAAAAATAGTAGAGTGAGATAAGTGTCAGTTGTAGGAGGACAACAGAGGGGATATTCTCATGACTCACACTTTGCGGCTAACTAACCCCGTGTGTTTCAGCCCTTGTTGAACGTTCTGCTTATCTGCTCAGCATCTCTGTGCAGCCCTTTGCTGGTCGGGAGTTCAGCTGTCCCTCAGAGTCGTCTCTGGAGCAGGAGTTCCCTGTAGCTCATAAAGAAGTCTTGTCTTCCGTGACTTCTGTGTCACTGGGCCTCTAGAAAGTGTGGGAAACAGCTGAATCCCTATGAAACAGGCAAGTTTACTCGTATTCAAGATGCATGATATTGTTTCTTGATTTGTTTTCTTAAGGCTTTCTTCATCTCCCTGATCTTTTACTTGGGCTTTTACATTTCATAAAAGCCAAATACAAGGAAGAAATATCCCTGATCAAAGACTCGTGACAATGCCCAGTTCAATAAGCATTGTTCTAAGAAAGAATTTTTCATTTTAAAAAATATGTAGCTCCAACTTTTACCGAAAACAGAGTGCCTGTAACTCTGAATTGGGAACCTTTGATCCAAGTAGCAATCTCAGCAAAGGAGAGATTTTGCTTAAGCATAGCAGAGCCTCAACTTAGGTGTGGGCCTCACTAGCATTCTTTGCAAATGTAGTTATTTATAATGAGGTGGAGCTTGATTGCCATAAGCCCATCTTTCATGAGATTTTCTGTGCACGATCTATCACCTCTCCTCGCTCACCTCTTGCCAAAGGTTGCATGTAATGACAGCATTAACTTCTAGGAAAAGTGGGGTGTGAACCAATTAAATGGATGGCAGGGAAGAGAGAATAGGACAGTATGTATTTGCTGTTCTTATCAGACCATTAAGCTTTAGGTGCAGTCTTGATTTCCTGAATTTAGAAAGGCCTATTGATCTCAGAATTTCCACTCAGGGCCTGACCATTAGCTCAGCAAGCAGCTTCCATTAAAGGCTGCCTCTCTCACCAGGAAACTTGAAATCCCAGAGATGCTCTCATTCCCTATGATTGCTGTGTGCACGGGTGAGGTCATTTCTGTCCGAATCTTACAAGTAAATTGGTTTTTGCTTTTATTCACATTATCCTATCTTGTCTATTCACAGAGACTGTTAAATGAATCTCCACTTGTAGGGCTGGAAGGGACCCCAAAAAGGCACCCTCACCTTGGGCACATTTATTCCTGACCAAATATTTTTTTTTCCTAGTGACACCTAAAGAAGAATCCAGGTCCAAGTTGTAGGCACTTTTTAGGAAATTCTTTACTAAAAGAACTTGAGCCACCCCCAATGCCACTTCACATTATTTCTTATCTAATCTCAGGGGACACGGAGCATCCTCCAGACTGGCGAACTGTTGCTTTTTCTCTCTCAATCCTGCCTGTCCTTCAGGCTAAATCATCTGAGTTATGTACCTCTAGGTCAATCACTTTCAAGTTGGCCTTGACCCATTCTGAGGTTCCAGGGCAGGGCAGGGGTGAATGTCCCAGTTGGTGGGTGCAGTGACTTTCCTCAAAATCTCTGGAGTTTTACCATTGATGGTTTAGGTATATATATCTTATGCTATTAGGATTGTACTTGAGTCTAGGAGGTCTTCCACATTTGCCTTTTGACGGATCTCTTCAGTAAGATTAGGCTCAAAAGCTCTGTGCTAAAATTAAAAAAAAAAAAAAAGGAAGTTATACAATTGGCAGAACAATGATCCTCAGCTGGGCAAAAGAAAATACAAACCTAACTGCGTGTTTTGTTTCCTGCCAGTCACGCTGTTAACTGTTTACCAGCAAATACTTGTATTTAGGCTTGGCGCTGCTGGGGAACCGGTAAGTGAGCTTGCGCAGTGAGTCCACCCTGAGAGCCGGGGTACCCGGTGGGGCTGGGACGCCATGGAAGATCTCGCCACCAGGGGGTAGCATAGAGCTGCTGCTACTCATCCCAGTTCCTTCTCCCCACACTTGATAATTTATGTAATGTGGAAAACCCCCTGGGATGTTTATCTGAACCACTTGTGCCGCTTTTTTTAGGAGTTCTTTTCACTTTAAGATTCACAGGGGAAAGGGCTCATCAGAGGTCCTGGGAAAAGTACAGAAAGCTACCAGAAGTGATTTATACTGATATTTTAAAATAAGACAACAGCCGTCTCTAGACTTAGCAGGCAGTATGGCGCTTGAAGGGGTTAGCCCTGTGCTTGTCTATATCAGACCTTCGTTGGGGGTGGGGGATACTAGAAACTTACATCGCTGGCAGAGAAACTTGATCCCTAAGCCAAAGAAAGTAAATTTGAACTCTTATGCTTTGGTTTTTGTCATATACTTTTTTATTTTGCGACATTGGAGCATTGGGTTAAAGATTTGGATCTCTCAGAACGCTGAGAGAGAAGAAAAGTACACAGAGAGCCACATTATAAGGCATATAACATAATACAGATGTTTATAAAGGTCTAAGTAGTGTGTGTGTTTGTGTGTGTGTGTGTGTGTGTTAGGGGAGAAGTTATCAGGAGAGATCACTTTCAAATCTAAATTCATAGTACTACATACTTTTAAATGAAAAATTCTGTTTCCTTAACAAGTCAGATGAATATTTTGAAAAGTGTGGACTATGGACCATCTGCACGGGAATCTCTTGTAGTGATGCTAAAATGCAGATTCCAGGGCCCCACTTAGACGCACTGCCTGAGAATGTATGGGAGTAGCACCCCAAGAATCTGCACTCTAACAGGCTCCTTGGGACAATCTCCAGTTCACCAAAGATCAAAAGCCATTGATATAAATCACAAATGTTAAAACAGGACGGAAACAGCGTATATTAGATCTAAGCAAAGAAAGATGGGTATGTATTTTTAAAGGGGGCAACAAGGTTTGTCATTTGTCAAACCGTTGATTCGGAACACACAGAGAAAAAGAACCACATGCATGGCTTTAAAATACTGAGGAACTAGCTCCAAAGACTATTAAGATAATCGAATATGCATTATTTTTTGAAGTTTTCTTTAAAAACAATTACAAAAAAAGTAATCTTTTTCATTTTAAAACATTTGAAACTATAGAAAAGAGTGTTGTATTTTTGTACTCACAGGCATAGATTTCAGAGTTCAAGAGGCACAGCAGACACTCAGGGTAGAGTCTCCCTTGCCCACATCCTGCCGTGCTCCATGCAGCCCACAAACAAAGCACATGATACACACCATTCTGCCCTTCGCTTTCTTTTTTCTCTTTTAGGTTTTGGACTTTATTTACATGCACACTTAACATTTTTATGTAAGAGAATGACATGATCCAGCTTTCGTCTTTAAGAGATCACCTGGGCTAGCATGTGGAAAAGTGGATTCTCTGTGTCCTTCATTTGTCCATCCACCCACCCATTCATCCATTCATTTACAGAGCACCTAACCTTTTTGTTCCCGTTGGTGAAAATGTTTACATATTTTTAAATTCAGCTATCTTTTAAGATTTTTTTAAACAGATATTGACAGTATGGCAAAATTACTGGGATTTGAAGTATATTTATATGATCTATTTTTTATGTTAAAGTGGAAGGTTTTAATTTGGGGAAACCAATAATATGAATGGTAATGATAATTAAAAACTAAGTCGGAATATCCTACAAGTCAACACAATAAAAATTACAAATATTTTAGAAAAGGAACCAAATAAAACCTGTGACCATTTATTTCCGAAACAGATACATTTGTGCATTCATCAATTTAACAGCATTTTACTGAATAAATTTTTTTTTACTGAATTCATTCTTTCATCAGTGAAAGAATTATAATCCATAAATGGGACCAAAGGAGACATAATAATCTCACCAGCACCTGCTTTTTTAACTTCTATGAATATATCATATCTCTCCCTATCTGTCTATCTGCCCATCTTTATCCATGGATCTGTCAGTCTGTCCTGTGTTCAGGTTTGGGTCATTTCTTATGAATAGAATCAGAAGCCTAATGTAGTATCAAATGTGGAGGTTGATAGAGCATCTAATCTTTGCCAGGCCTGGTGCTGGGCTCTGAGCACACAGAAAGCAGACAAGGCCCCTTTTCTCAAGGAGCTCACAGTCAAATGGGAGAGGCAGCCAAGAATCAGATAGTTACAGGATAGCGCGGTAAGCGCTTTGACAGTGTGGCGTGTAAATGCGGGCCCGAGCATCAGGGTCGGCGAGGGCCAGCCTCCTGAAGGTGACATTGTACTGAGTTCGAAGGAACATCAGGTACTTCCCAGAAAAACAGGCAGAGGCAAAGAGATAGCCTTTCAGTCACAAGAAACCACCTAGGAAAAGGTGACGATCAGGGCGCTTGGGAAGATACAGATATAGATACAGATATATGAAAGCTATTGATTTGGGGTATTAATTTTGTTATAGCTCTCGTCCTTTATTGCATTTTCTTACTAACTATAATGGTGTTTCACTTGATTTTCCTGGATTTTCCACATAGATAATTATTTTCTTTTCCAGTAATGTAAAATTTAAGTCCTCTTTTTCTAGCTTTTCTGCCTCCTGTTTTTTCTTTTTATCTAATAACATTGGCTGGAACATCCAGAAAAATGTTAAATCAGAATGATAGTCAATGATGTCTTTGTCTTGTTCTTGACCTTAATGAGCTTGTTTCAGTATTTTCCCATTAAGCATGCTGCTGGCTCTGTGGTAAGTGGATGGATAATTATCATCTGTATTTATGTTATTAAAAGGTTTCTTCCTCCTTAAATTAAGAATGGATGTTGCATTTCACAAAATCTCTTCCAGTGTAGTGGAGATTGATTATGTGATTTTTCGCTTTGACCAATTAATGTAATCAGTTTGTATATTTACTCATATTAAACCATCCTTTTATTCCTGGAATAAATGACCCTTGATTTTAATATACTGTTCTTGTAATGTGCTGATAGACTCTGTTACTATTTTTAATCAACAATTTTAATGGGATTATAGTATTTTTTTAGTATGTTTCAGGTTTTGGAATATATAAAAGCCTATTTTTCATTACAGATTGTCCCCTTTCATCATTATAAAAAGCCATATTTGTGTTCTTTATTGCATTTTGCCCGGAATTCCTCCTTATCTGATATCGAGATCGGGACCCCTGCTTGCGTTTTGTTCTCATTGGCCAAGCGTGCCTCTGTGCGTGCTGTAGTTTTGAGCTTGAGTCCTGTTTGTCAGGTGTGTTGCTTGTATGTAGAGAATAGTTGAATTTTACTCTGTAATACATTAGAATATTTTCTTTTAATAGGTGTGTTTAGCTCATTTATATTTACTGAGTCTTGTTTATCTCATCACACATGTTATGCTTTCTGTTTATGTTGGTAATTTTAACACTTGGTCTCTCTTTCTTGTTTTGTTTTGATTTTTTTCTCCCTTGTGTGTGCGTTTCTTTTGATAATTTGGAAAACTTAGATTTCTGTTCCGAAGTTTTTTTTAGCTTTCATTACTTAATCCTTTGGATTTTTAGGCAGAATTTGTTAATATCATGTAAAAAACAAATGTAAGAAGTTAGTATTTCCACCTTCTCCCTACTTCTCTCCATTCCTCAATACTCAATCCTTTTGACTGTAATTGGTATTTTTTCACTTAATGATAAGCTATGAATAAATTCTCACGGCCTTCTACAATATCGATTTTGCCAGCCGCTAATATTTCTGTTTAGATAAATGTATCATTTATTTGGCCAATCCTTTCTTATTAACCATTAAGTTGTAGCCAGTGTTCACTAGTACGAATAGTATAAATAGGCTAACCTCTTTGAAATATAAAACCATATTTCAAACTCTTAGAAAAGAGCAGTTAGAGACCAGTCAGGATAGTGGCCTCAAACCCTAGTGACCATTCAGATCTCCCAGGGACCTTGTTAAAATGAAGATTCTGATTCTCTAAGTCTGGGCCAAGGCCTAAGATTCTGCATTTCAGGTAAGCTCCAAGGTGATGCCAATGCTACAGGTCTTCAGACTATACTTTGAGTAGCAAGGTCTTTGAATACGTTTTGTGCCTGGAATTTTGCTTGAATGAAAAAAAAATGCTAGAAAACATAGTCTGTAGCAGTGGTTCTCGTTGTGCCTTATGACGCATTTAAAATATTAGGAAATTACTATTATTTGTGAATGTTGCCATTTTATTAATGCACTTGCAAGGTGACCCCGTGTTATACACCTTCTTGCTCACCTGGGCCTACCAGGGGTGTGTTCATGGGAGCCTATCAGATGTGCATATCGCCGCCACAGAGGAAAAATGGCTGAAAACCTGCAGACCAGCAACAAGGCAGAGTTCAGACAGGCACACTGGAGCGAGCTGGCGAAAAGAAGCCTTACAAATGACATCTGCACTCCTTACCCTGGGAGACGCGTCTTTCGTGTGGCAGTTGGTTGGCGGTTTATTGGTTTTATCCTACCAGGACTGAAGTGATCTGGCCCCTGCTCACCTCTCCCAGTTATATTCACTTCCTTCATGTTCATCAGACACAGGGGTTTGGCCTTGTCTCTGTAGAGGGCCGGACAGTAAATAGTCTTGTTGAGCATACCATCTCGGCCACAATGACTTGACTTTGCTGTTGTAGAGCAAAAGCAGCCATGCGAGATAATATGTGAACAAATGAGAATGCCAATAAAACTTTGTTTTATAAACTTTGGTTTATAAACAAACCAAGCAGTGAGCCACAGTCTGCTGACCCCTCCTCCAACACACAAAAGCAGCTTCCGCTTTCGCGTCTTTGTGCGAGTTGTTCCCTTTGCTTAGAGCTCACTTCCCCTAGATGAGCCTGGGATTTGTTCCCTTACTCCAGTCAGGCCTCTCTGATGTCGCATCACCCGAAAGGCCTTCCCTGATCCCCCAGTAAAGACACACACCTCCCCTATGTGTCCGTGTCCCTTTTTACCTCTCTCCTATGGGAAGTACTTCACCTCACCACTTTGCTCATGATATTGATGATACTTTGATGATTCCTAGAGAAAAGCATATGCGTTTATAGGCAGAGTATTTTTTTATACATTACGCAGTTTGTTTACAGTGGACCATCTCTATGGACACAAATGGATTTGTTATGCAGAGTTTGTTTTAATCACGTTCCTTCTAATGACTTTCCCCCGAGATTTAGACTGGCTTCGGCAGTGCTACACATCTCGTGCGGTGAAATGGCACAGAGTGATATGAAAGAATTGCTTTGTTCTAGATTCTCATCAATGAAAAGTAAGGTCTTTAAGAAATCTGGCACCTCTTGTGGGTGATGCCAGGTTCCGCCCCTATCTGTGATTTTCAAAGAACTCTTTATGGGAAGAGGAGAATCTCCTAACATTGTACATTTCCCAGAAACAGAGGAAGCCTCATGCCTACTAAAGGCTGGTGAATGCAGGGTGAGTAGGGCAATTGGGAGAGCATTTGCTAAGGAGAGATGACTCAATGGGAAGTTGATGTTAGGACATGACAGCTTTGGAGGATCCAGCCCCAAGGAGGAGAGGGAGGTCGGATTCCAAAATGTCTACACGGGGTTTGCATGATCTCGTTGCTGCAGCCTTTAGAAATCTACATGAGTGCTCCTTTCCGAGTTTGGTGAAGATCTATTCATGTGCTGGTACAGAGGGTGCCTGAGCCCCACATGCTACTCCCATTTGGGGGCGTTGCTGGGTTTCAGGCGGCTTGGCGTCCCCTCAGGGGCTCTGCACCACGGATGCAGAGTATCTCAAGAGCAGTTGCATTTCTTATGTGAGGAGTGAACGCCAAGACAAGTCAGTGAAGGAAACAGAGGCAAAGAAGAAGACCTGCATCTGAGAAGCAGGTGGATTTCCAGGCCAGGAGAATGTGAGAGAATGTGGTTGCAGCTGATGCCAGGGCTCCATGGATGCAGCATCTTTTCTGGACTTGGGGCACCATCATGCCTTGGTTGGCAGGCTTCGTGATCTTTACCATTTTCTGGGAGAAGATGTTTTTGTAAATACCTTATGTAAAGTGTGGTGTTCTAGAAGTTTCTCTCAATTGCTAAGAATATTCCAACACAGTATAATTTGTATGGTAGCCTGATTCTTTTATATAATGTGAGGGTGCATGTCTTTTCTTTTTTTATTATTTTAATTTTATTTTTTTAAGTAGGCTCCACACCCAACGTGGGGCTTGAACTCACAACCTTGAGGTCAAGAGATGTATGCTCTACCAGCTGAGCCAGCCAGGTGCCCCAGTGCATATGTCTTTTCATCTGATTTTTACTGTACCTTTCCAAAGCATGCTATTGGAAGGACATTGGCTTAGCTTCATCAGAGTGAGATGTCTTTACTTTAGAGTGGGTCTCCTGCATGTTGGTTCTCCAGTCTCCACTTCCCATAACAGGACTCGAAAAATGAAAGGGCTTGAGGGTGGTTTCATTGTAAAGTGGCATCTAATTGGTGGATAGGGGCTGGAGTTCAGTAAAACTGTAAATTTCATTTCCTAGGCATTTTTAAAGTTCTGAAGCTTTCTGGAGGGCAAAATATATGATGGTACAACACTTGTTTCTATAAACCAGAAATGTACATAAATGGTTATAGATTGCTGAAGATTGGACCTAATGAGTACAGCGACCACGGCCGTTTTGTTGTTGCTATTAAATGTGTGTAGTTGAAGCGCCCAAGTCCTGAGCTGTGTTTCTAATCCCACCTTAGGTCATTGGAACTGAAAAGTCTTCCGTAAACATTATTTATTATTTCAAGTCTTTGCTCTTTCACCCTGGAGATATGGAAAGTTAAAAAAAAAAAAAGAAAAGCTGCTTGTAAATCCCCTCCAGGCATTACCTGCCTACTTCAGCCTCAGAGCGGTCCATCTCGTGGCATGGCACTGCTCAGTGTTTATAATTCTCAGCTATTGATTTTATTCTGAGCGGTTGCCACACAGGTAAGTCCTGAGGTCTATTGTTCCTACGTGAGGGGAGCCACAGTAATCCATTCTAACACTGGTGCCCTGTATCAGTGGGAGGAAAAAAAAACTTCGTTGGATTTACTCTAGGCTGTGATCTTTTTCTCTTTCTAAAATCATTATGTTAGTTAGAACGAGCCTTAGGACCAAAGAGAAGAATCTATCACAGTTCAGGATTAGAGATCTCTTCAGGGAAAGAGCTCAGATTTATAGAAGAAGGAGTTAATAACACTGGCTAGAGATGGGGCTCCTAACTTGACTCCCTACAGCTCGCCACTGGCAATTCCCTTTCTCTTTTTTCCCACCTCTGCAATTTCCTCGAGTCTTACTACAGTTCTTTCCCACATTTACACAGTCTGTTGTTTTTCTTTATTTACTTTTCTTAGGTTCTAGCGTCATCATCTTTCCCACCTACTCTTCTCCCACCTTTGGGAACACTCAAATTTCTACTTCTTCCTTGTCTGTTTTTCCATCTTCTCCAATGTTCTGCCTACATTGTTTTCTATTCCCATTTGCACTGGTGGGGTTTTATCCCCACTATTTCAGGTAAGGGAGACCCCATCGTTTTCAGTATTCTGCTGTGTGTGTGTGTGTGTGTGTGTGTGTGTGTAAGAGAGAGAGAGAGATTGAGAGGAGGAGAGAGGGAGGGATTGAAAGACACTGAACTGCTCTGTGTTTAAGGCGTAGGCTTTTGAGGGGATGGTGAGAGATTTGGTGGGGTGGGGTGGGGTATCCCCAACCCTTGGGATTGCTGCTACACAAAGCATAGGAGTGAGATCCTTCACCAGTGCTCTGTGGACCTTAGTTATCCCCATCTGTGGGGTATCAGCCACTGGAATGTGGCTCTATGTGGCATGTGAACATGAGTGAGTCTGGAGGCTAAGAATTCCAGCAGAAAGGGAAGCTGCCTTTACCCCCTGTTCAGGCTGATGTTAAGACCTGTGAGGCCAGAGTGCACCCTCTTTTCCTGAGGTTGCATCTGTCCGGCTTCCACATCGTACACATGTGCTGGTCATTATTGGTTTGGGCAGATGTTTCCCTGGGGATGGGGCACAGAGAGAAAGCTCTGAGCTCCATCTTGTTTCTGCTGCTGAGCAGCGGAGTAAAGACAGAGAGGGGTGAGAATAACACAGGAGAGTGAAGGAAGGCAAAAACAAGATTGGTGCAGACCAGCCAAGAGGCAGACACCAGGAGCTGGCTGTATTTGTCGTTTACTCTCAGGAATAAGAATTATTGGGTTTGAAAGAGACAAACCCCAACGCTTGTCTAAAAAAGAGGTCATTTAGGGAAACCTTCAGATAAGTACAGGGATCTTCAAACGGGTAGCTGCAATGGTGGAGGAAGTGGGAGCATCTGCACTTCCTCTGGTCTTCTAGCAGAGTGAATTGCAAACCTGGAGAGCGAGAGATTATTTAAATTGGAGGAAAGTTCCTTTTTCTGAAGATGAATCTCTAAACAGCAGCTCCATTCAAATTCTGTAGCTGCTCTGCAAACAAGGCTTGTGCTTTTATGACATTTTTGAAAAAATGGATTTAATGGACTGAGTTCATTTAGACGGGAGATCAAATGAATGAGTGGAATTAGAATACACGTCCATTTGGCCACCAGTCATTGTTTAAGCCACTCGACCACCCAAATTCTCTAATTAAATGGCTGTGCAGTCCCTGTATAAAGGCTGCGATGGATAAATTAGTACTTGGTAAGTGCTTTGAAGATGAAAATCACGATGTGAGTAATGAGCAAGGGCTTTTTTTTTCCCCTTTGGGCTGGAAACGGCATCTTTTGTGTTTTCCCACTGCACCATGAGTCACCTGGGTTGACACTGCAGAAAACTTCCTCTCCCAAAGGAAGAGCAAGAGAGACACAGTAATGACAGGCCTTTATTTGACATTTACAAGGCAAGTTAGGGAAAAGCCTGAATCCATTTCATGTCTGTGCAAGGAATTATACACGTTTGCTACCTATAGACGCAGGTCGTATTTTACGTGAATTTACACATTAAGAAATCACATGAAAATTATCTTGTTTAAACATTCATGAAGAGCAAACATCCCCCAAGAGCACTGAAGACAGAAATCCAGCTCCTGAGAGGCTGGCTCACCTCTCTCTCGGCGCATTTAAAGCTCTGCATTGAACCCCCTCCAAAACCCATGGGATGTTGAGGTTGATCTGCTTTGAGCGTGTGATTACTTTTAGTGGGAGTAGCTTAGAACTGCAGATTTCAAAGTAAAGTGTGAACTGTTTGGCAAGGTCCAGCGCCATCTGGAAGAAATCTTGCTTCTTCCTGACCACCCCCCTGTCTCCCCTGCAAAGAAGCCAAGACCCTAACTTGTTATATGTTCCAAACTTCGTTGGGAACTTTTTGCTCACCACATCCCAACATTCTCATTTATATATGATTTCCTTCTCCCGGATTGCTTTGACACCGTGGCAGTTAGTCATGCTAGATTGTCTGGGTTGACTAATTACAGATAGTTTTGACAGGCTCCATCAGAAAGGTTGCAGAACCCCCATGTAAGTTAGGGTCCAAGCCGCTGGCTGCCATGTAGGAGCTCTACACCACAGTATGGGGTGCAGGCCTCATTTCAGCCCTGGCACTGCCTCACTCTCAGCTGCACCCCCAAATTGGTCACAGCTGAGAGAAAAGCATTCATAACGTGGCTAGATGGGGGAGGAGTGTGAGGAAGCTCAGGGTGGGGATGGGGAGGTGGCGGTGAGGTGTGGGGGTGGGGAAGAGCTAGGGTGCATCAGAGAGAAAATGCACCGCTGGCTCAGGTCCTGAGAAACTCGCTAAAATGGCCAAAGGGGGAAGCAAAAACTCTCCCTTTGATAGATTCAGATGCAGGCGAAGTCCAAGAGATTTGGGTCGTTAATGGGGAAACAATTATACTTATCTGCTTCCTGCCAATCTGTATCCACTGACAGAGCAGAAGTAATTACAGATACCGTAGACACACTGAGGCATTAAGTGTTTGAATTATACTGCTTAACAACACTTCCTGCTCTGGCCCTCCAGGCCTGGCCAGGGAGCTGGTTTGAGTCAGCAGGTAACACTGTCGAGGTGTGGCGACATGTTTGCAGAAGTCCCTCACGTTTTCTTTACCAAAAAGAACCTCACTCCAGCAACAGAAAGGAAAAAAGGTTTGAGTCGATACTAATTTGGTTTCTATTGAAATACTTAGCATGTCATTCACATAGCTATCTTAGCAGAGGAAGCCGACATATTTTATTTGTGAGTTTTTATAGAGTTTGGTTCCTCGTAGGAGCCAAAAGCAGGGTCAGCACCGTAGATTAGAGTCAATTCAGTGGAGGGAAAATAAACCTCTGGAATATATTTTATCTTCCCTGAGCACGTCGTGGACATTAGCAATAATGCGAACCCTGTCTGTGCATGGAGAGGAAGCATTTACAGCTCAGGCTCCTGCCCATCTTCGCCCTGGACTGTGTGGTCCCATGACCTTCACAGTGGGTGGGATGATTCCAGACTCATCATCTCCTATCTTTATGCTGCTGTGCACAGGACACACACACACACGCGCGCGCACACACACACGCACACACACACCCAGAGTGTTCTTTCCTTGTGGATGGAGACAGGAGCTGCTGAAAGATGGCCCACACTGATGAGGCAACTGAGCTTTTCGGGGTGTAGATGTGAGCTGACTCCATTCGCCCTTGGGGGGCTGTGCGACCTCTGCTAGGCTGACGCTGCCCAGTTTGCTAGCCTTCTCCAACTTCAGGAAGACTAGCGAGCCAAAGGGGAAGGCTTAGGACATCCTTCCAGTTCTTTTAGCTCAGTCTGTGTGGCTAGCAAAGCAACTTGTCAAATTAAGCACAGATCCATCAGAAAACCATTCTGCCAACTTGTTAAAAGAGAGCTGGACTCACTATTCAAAATGCTCACTTTCTGTGTCCGTCTATATGTGTGCTCTGCTGCATCTCGATTTCTTAATTTTAAAGACAAGGATGAATGAAGTACTACAGTAGGGCTAGGAAAGCGCAGCCTTCCCCTCCTCTCGGCAGTAGAAGTCCCTGAGGAGATGGCGCCCTCACTAGCTGACCTGTCTACCGTTTGCTACTGCGTTTCCTTTTTTACAGAAACTCCAGATAAACATGGCCGACTTTTACTCAGGGGATCTTGAACGGCTGTTTCCATTTCTTACCTATCCTTCCCAGAGGCCTCACTGGACTTGGAGGCCCAGCCCAGCCACCCTCCTGCAAGTCAGCTCTGCAAGCCTCCCGCCTCACTTCTCTGGGTCAGGGCAGGTCTTTCCGTGCTCGGAGTCTCAAGAACACCCCTGGCATGGGCTTCGGAGGGGACTGCCTTGAGGAATCGAAAATCACACGGGCCATCTGGAGACTCATCTTGAAGGCAGCTTTGCAATGTAAGCGATTTGTTTCTGTTCTGTGATTTAGCTGTTGTCAAGGTTGATGTGGTCGAGACCCAGCGGACATGATTTACGCGCCTAACACGCGGAGCTGGCCAGAGTGCTGAATTCAGGCTCGCGTCCCAATAGTCATCAGGCACTGCTGGCTGCAAACACACACACACACAGTCCACACCTGCTGGTCAGCAACCGCACCCCCAGGATAGAGGCAGAGAAGAGTGTGTGCAGCAAGCTCCACACTTAGGCATCATGCATGTAAACAGCCAGTGGAATTTGGGAATACACGGCATGGGATCGTTCCCAGATCTCTTAGAGTTATATTTAGCGGAAGAGAGCTTGAGAATAGTTTGGCGGGAGCACACTGCCAACCAAATGAATATTAATAGTGTGGGTCTTGGAGCAAAGAAAATATTTCTTCAGTATCTGATATGTATCTATGAAGGAAACAGTTCCTCAGTGTCACAAGCCTTGGGACATGGGGGTGTGACGAGCCTTCTGAGACCAGGAATCACCAGTACCAGCTGGGAAAAGAACTCTACGTACAGTTCAAACCACACTATCTGAGCTCCCCTGGTGCCTAACTAAACACTTTCTCCCCACAATCCCTCCTGCCCACAATAATTTATTTCTCTCAGCTTATATCAAGCTGGTTTTTTTTTTTTTTTTTTTTTTTTTTTTGTTTTTTTTTTTTGCTGTGCAGTGTATTAATGATTCTTGAAATCTTCCAGTTTATCCAAAACTGAAACACTGGCACTGGAGCTGTACCCCACATCAACTCATGGGTGCTCATCTCCCCCTCCTCCTCTAAAGAGAAAGCCAAGGAGTGGAGCGTGTTGGAAAATCCTTCCTCATTCTGGGGAAGTAGGGGTGCCCCTCTCCCCCACCTCTCTACATTTTCTCCAGGAGCCAGTCTGCACAATTCTTTAGCCTGAGGTTCAAGTTCCCCATTAACATAGACACAACACCTCACTGAAGCTGAAGTATAAGAAATTTTCTGCTTGATGTGTTTTATGTCCCATTATTATTTCCCCTGTACATCACATGCCTCTCTGAGAGGCACAGGAAAATGTGTCTGGTGCAAGGTTTGGGGGAGGGTCTTCCAGCACTTAAAAAGGAGGAGGAGGGAGAAAGGGACCCATAAAGGAATTCACCCAAAGCTTCTTTCTCTGCCTTCCTAGAAGGTCTGGACTCTCTCTCCTACTCTGGAAACTTCCTTTGCATCCACAAACTCCATCGCCAGCCTCCCTGGGATGGCTGTCTCCCTTCTATCTGGGTTTCCCCTATGTAGCCTGTCTGCTGCTCACTGATTATGGGGTGAAACTGGAGGCAGGGAAAACACTGATGATCTCTAACTGTGGCTGAGTCAAATCCATTACTACCCCCTCCCCCCAACACCACCACAATCACAATGGTTTTGTTCTTTTTTTCCAGCAGGTGGGAGAAATCAGAATCACACATTTGCACATGCAGACTGTTCACAGCAATAAAGAAAAATGAACCAAGTATATACAAGCTCCCAAGTGGGGGACTTTCAAGGAGAAGAAACCAAGGATAGGGGAAGACTGCCTCCGTGGTAACAGTAGCAACTGGTAGTTTCCCCCAGAAGTCTCTTAAAGTTAAGAGGGCACACCTAAATTCCCATGTAAGATACATAATCTGGTCACAAATAAAAAACCTGTCCCCAGAGAGGTGGAAGTAAAGCTCTCGGCCCTCTGGGTTCCCAACAGTTGCAGGTACACTATACCCCCAGTGAAAGCATTCCTGAAGTTCCCTCATTGAACCCCAGAGGATTCTGGAGCATCTCTAGAATAGAATTCAGAGCTCACTCTGAGAGCTGGGCTCCTGGGCAGTAGGCCCTGTCCTGGTTCCCTGGGCACAGTGGCAGCAGACACCTAGGCAGGTCAGATACCCACGGGAGAAGTAGGCACCAGCAAAGGAAACCGTCAGGCACCTTCTCAGCATTCATGCTCAACAGCATCCACAGCCATTTCTAGAAATAGCTGCTGGTCGTGACCCAAGCGAAGCCCCCACAGAGAAGCTGGGTGGTGAGATGGGGGGGCAAGATGAACCAGCAATGCAGTCATGGGAACAGTGTCCCTTCATGAGGAGGTGGGGGCGGCGGTGACCCAACCAGAGGCAAGCAGAGTTGATTCGCGTTCCCTATGCTCTGTTTGTCTGAGGTTATATGAGCCTCTTTCAGAACCATCTCCTCTGGCACGCCCCAATCCCGCTAATAAGCCGTTGACCTTGAGTGTGAGTCTAGGGCTGATTTGCTGCTCTGTCTTGGGGTTCCCCAGGGGCCTGGTGGCTTCACGGGAAGAAATCCTCCTCGGTTTAGCAGCAATCGGTTTTTCTCTCCTCCTGCCACTGTGATCAAATTAGCAAGCTGTTTCCCCTTGGAGGAAATGTGGCCACGGGTCCCAGGAGGCACTGCCCATTTGCCTGTCTGATGGGTTTGGGAAGGGAAAGCAGGGATGGGTGCGTGCGTGCGTGTGTCCCTCCCTCCCCCGGGCCCGGCACGGGCTCTCCCACCTGGGATGGCCAGCCCGCCAGCAGCGAGACCATAGGGAGGGCAGGTGCTGGGGTCTTAGCTGCAGGAGGCCTGGCAGGTGGCTGCGTACACGCTGCTGCCCGCCGTGGCCCCACTGCTCAGGCTGCTGGTGGGGCACTTGAGGGGCTTCATGCTGCTGTCCCTTTGGATGTGCAAGTGCTTGAGCCGCCAGCGCTCCCAGCTCCTCCGAAACTCCATCTGGACCTTCCGTGGGAAAAGGAGGCAAACAAAAGCCATCATGCAAACCGACTGTCCACAAAATGGCCCCGTTATTGCATTAGTAGGGAAGGGGGGAAAAAATCCATGGCATTATATTAAGAGACACAAGTCAAGGCCCTTAGGCGCCTAAATTAATATCCCAATAAAATTGTTTATTGTTGTCTCCTATTTTCCGCCTCTCCTCAGGAGAGAGATGAGGTTGATGATCTAATTGGTCTCTTCCATCTCTAAACTCCGTGACTCAGCTCAGTCCCCTTCTCAATCCATCATGCTCTTATTTAACGGAAAAGAACGAGAGCGAGAGAAATGTGGGAGACCGGAGCCGGGAGGGAGAAGACGAGGAGGAGGGAGAGCCTGACTTCAGAGCAGCGTGGAGACAAGGTGGCCCAAGCCTGCCTGCCATGACCACCCTGGTATCCTGGGCAGTGGCTTGGGGGGCCCCAGACATGGGTGCTTGAGGGAGGCAGAGCAGACCCGGCGTGAGGCCGCCCTGCTCCGTGCCAGCTCGCTGCCGGGCTAAGCTCATGTGGCGAGTGTGCCAACAGGGGGGACGGGGACACCTGAGGCTGACGGGGCCTCTGCTTGTGCAGCAACATGGAGGCCAATCTCGTCTCATAGCCCTTAACTGCGGAGGCCAGAGAGAAAGGTGGTAAACTGAGGCACATCTCTGGGAAGCCACCTCAGGGACCAAAGCGGTTTCCTGTCCACCGGCAGGAAAAGGAATGGGACTGGGACTTCTCAGAGCACTGATACGTGCTGCCCTTTCGGCCTCCATCACCCTCAGCACTTTTCCTGAACCTCTGCGATAGCCCCTGTCATGGCAACTGTCATGAAAAGCCACCATTTATTGGGCACTTGCTACGTGCCCAGCACTTCCCAGAGATTCTTTCAGTTAACGTTTGCAGCAACCCTGTGAAGCAGCACCTGTTACCTGTTGTTCTTGCCCATTGCAAGGTGGAGAGAGCGAGGTGTGGAGTACTTCAGTATTTCCCTCGCTCTCAGCCAGGATCCAAACCTACATCCAGGCTGACCTCAGAGCTGCTCTCCTAAGCACTGGCATCCTGGCTCCCAGGGCTCTTTAGCTCATGCTGGTTTCTGGGGCATCTCCTCCCCACTCAGCTGGGAGCACTGCGAGGGCCGGGACCACCTCGTCCTCATCTGGGACCCCCGGACCCCTCACAGTGCCCCAGATGCAGCAGGCCCTTCACACGTGTTTTGTAAATGAGCTGAGGGAAGGAGCAAGTGACAAAACGAGCCTCTGACACTGGCCTCCCTCTGCAACTGAGTTATGACAGTGAAACAGCAGAGGCGACGCCAAGAATCCCAGACACCCGTCCCAGCACTTAGGATGGTACGCCTCCTCTCACACTAAGTTGACCTGACTCACTGCCTCTGAGATCCTGTCTGGCCAGGCCCCAGGCTCTGGGATTTGGGAGGAATGGGTGAAGCTCATTCACTTCTGTTTACACTTGGGGGGAGAGGCAAAGTGACTGCCCCAAGTTGCACGACTGGGTAGTGGTAGAGCTGGGAGCGGCACTCAGGCTCCTGGGTCAGAGCCATGGTAAGAGGACATGAGCCACAGCAGAACCACCCCCAGGCTTTCCCTCCCCTAGGCCCGCTCTCCTGGTAGCTGATGCAGGACCCATGTCCAGGCCATCTTTTCTTTTCGGGTCACAAGTACCTGGCGTTGCCATGGCAACCCTGGGTCTGGAGAACAGCTTTTGTGGACAGAGATCTCAGCCCCGGAGCCACGTATGTCTTTGTGGCCCAGTGAAGGTGACGTGTCTGTTCTTGTGCCTGGAGGAGCCAGGCCCTGAGGTGTCTCTGGGGAACTGGGCGGTGCACTTGAACAGGGCAGGTCTCTTAGACCCCACGGCATGAGCCTGGGAGAGCCCACGGGAGAGGCCAGCTGGAGATCTGGTGACTCAGGGGTCATTAGTTGCTAAGGGCCCAGTGGGATGTGGGCCCGCTGCTCCCTCCTGACAAAGCTGGACCAGCCTTGGGGCGTGGATGAAGAGGGGAGTTGATGGGCGATGGGCTCTGAGGAAGAGAGTTGCCAGGAGACTCAGCCAGGGTCTGGGAGACTCTCATGGAAGTGGCGGGAAGCCTCGCACGTGTGTGTGTCGGGGGGGAGCATGTGTTACCGTCATGGTTTTGGGGAAGAGGAGAGAGAAGTGGGAAGTGGGAACTGCAAGGGACCGAGAAGGTGAGAAGGGGCAGAAGGGACCCTCACTCTCTCCAGCCCGCACAGGGACACCTGCCACCCTGCCCTTGTTCCTGGGAAATAAAGCAGCAGAGCTTAGGGCCAGGTAGCACATCACCGCTCCGGCTGAGAACCATTCCTGAGGGGAATGCGCCCCCACAGAGCTGGTGGTTCCTCATATCTCAATATTTTCTTCAGTTTTTTAAGAAGTTCTTTGTGAGGTCAGATGAGGGGGTGGGAAGAAATAGGGCTGGTACACCCTGCTGCCTCCCATGGATCAAGGGCCTATAGGACAAGGCCCCTGTGAGTGTCCTCTACACCGGCCTCCTCTCCTTCCCCGGCCCACCCCACACGAAGCCCGGTCAGCCCTCAGAGACCGGCCCATAGGAATGGCCAGAACACACCTATGGGCGTTCTGTGCCTGGCACTGCCTCCCCTTCCCAGCCCCCGCAGCCCTGAGGCATTAGTGGAGACTAACCCACCAGCTGCACCACCTTCTAGCTGTTGAACTGGGGCTATTCATTTCACTTTGCCAAGCCTTAATTTTCTCATCTGTACAAGGAGGCTAACACCTGCTACACAGACGGCATTTAATAAAACACGTGAGCACTTTATACACAGTAAGCACTCGGGAAGTGTTTCCCTCCCTTTTAGAGATCCACGTGCTCTAAGCATCTTTAACTCCACTTTGCAGAAGAAGAAACAGGTGTCAAACTGTGGGCATGTGACTTGTCCGAAGTCACACAACTCATTACACAATGGGGCCTGGATGGGAGAAGAGACCTGTCACCAAAGGCCACATCCTACATCTTTCCCACTGCATTACATTGCTCTTTGAGCCATCTCATGGCTCCCTGAAATACCAAGGCCCCCACCCACTGCCACCCCCATGTCCCCCACTCCCATAGCACAAGTAAGATGCAGACTCTTGAAATCTCTGAACTCTGGGATAGCAGACTCAGTGACAGAAGCCACACCAAGAGCACTAGCTCTTTGAGAAGCCCCAGCCTCACTGACAGAAACCCTCACCTGGGCCTGAATAGATTTAACAGAGTCCTCAGTTGCCGCCCCCCCGACTCTGGAATGGGAGATTTTGCACCCTCTCCTCCCTGCCGGGGTTAATCACTCTTGCGGCTACTTCCCCAGATGGCCCTGGCACCACATCTAGCACTGTCACTTGTTTCCCTTCTGGAAGGAAGGGGAGGTGGAGCTGTGGCATTTGTGACATCCAGTGTGATGGTGTGGGGCTGCTCCTGACCTGCTCCAGAGCAGAGCTGGGCACCTGGGCGGAAGGAGCCTTCCCCAGGCACCCTAGGCGCAGGCAGTTCTTCCTGCCAGGGCTGACAGTCTCGGGGAGGGGAGGGCTATGGTCCAGGAGGGTCTGCAGGAGAGGGTGTGGGGGGTCAGCAGCAGCCCCCTTCCTCCACCCCAGCAAGCAGAAAGCCCCTGGAGGAACGCACCCCTTTGCCATGGTGGGGTGCACACATGGAGTGGGCACTTGTCTCTTTCTGTTAGAATGCATTCCAATCCCAGCTCTGCCACCATTTCCAGGCCAAACCTGGGGCATGTTTCCTAGTCTCTCTGATCGCCAATGATCTCATGTGTGAAAAATGGGCATATCAAAACCATAATTTTAGCAGGGATTTTTTTTGGGGGGGGAGGGAGGAAGCAGTGACAACTAAGTAAGATAGTAATTATTAAAGCCCCAGGCACGTGACTTGGGCACGTCTGCTGTTGAATCGTCTTTTAACCACCACCTGTTTGCTCGGGACCCCCTTCACACAAGGCTGGGTCTTCCCCAAGTTCACATCCATTAGGGTATGACTGTGTGTGTGTGTGTGTGTGTGTGTGTGTGTGTGTGTGTGTGTGTGAGAGAGAGAGAGAGAGAGAGAGAGAGGGCCATGCACAGAATACAACGCATGGACAAGGTGCCCCCTCAGCTCTAGTGCCTGTGGGATGGGTAGGCGGTTTCAGCTGAAAAGATGGATGGGCGTCCCCACTGACAACTCCAGAACAGCCCATAAGCACAGTAGCAGCCCATAAGTGTCCCCACTGTCCCATTTTAGGTCTTACCTCATTGTTGACAAAACAGTACAAGATGGCAACCATCAGCCCCTGGAAACAAGAGTCATGTCAGCAGGGGGTAAGCAGGAGGGAGGTGCCCTGCAGGGAGACCCGAATTCCTTGGGGCTCCAGCCCCAACATCCCCCTCCTCACACTGGGCAGCTCAGGCAGACCCAGAGCCGGAGTGGGGGGTTCCTTCTCCTTCCTTTCTGGAGAAACAAGAAGACCCCTTGCTTAGATATTGCAGAAGCTCTTCCACCGCCCTGTCCTTGAGGACATTTGACCCGAGAAAGCTCACTACCTCCAATCACGGGCCATCTTCCCCGCCACGGCTCCATCAGTCGGTCAGCACACTCAGCGGTCCAGGACTAGGATGTGCGTGTGTGTACATATGTGCACATGCACGGGCCTACACGCGTGGCCCTCCCACGGGCCTCCTGGGGGCTGGGACCAGGTTTTCGTGCATCTACAGTGTCATCTAACACTAGTGGAGAGGATGAATCCTTGGCTTTAGAAACCACGAGACCTGGCACATGTTGCTTTAACATCTCCGAGCATCGGTTTCCTCCTCTGTAAAATCGGGTGATCCCGCACACTTCTGGGGTGCTGCAAGGGTAAATGCACAATGTGTGCAAAGCCCCTGATGGGGTGTCTGCCACCCGGTAGCCACCCAGTGGATGGCAGCTGCGACACCAGGCGGGATGGCCACGGCCACCTCTGTGCAGGCTTACTGTCCCACGTGAGGGTGCTGGATGCTGATTCTAACCCTGGCTCTGCTCCAGCCACGGAACTCTGGGCATGGCCCACTTTACCCCCAGGCCTCAGGGTGCCCATCTGCATGGTGCTGACTGCTCCCTGCCCCACTCCCACTCTGCGACTTGGCAAGTGAGGACCCCGGCCGTGCAGTCACCTGGAAGGAGGTGAAGGAGAGCTCTGTGAACAGCTTGATGAAACGCAGCGTCCCCCGGGCGTGCTCATCCATCACAAAGGCAAAGACCACCTCGTGGGTCCCCAGCAGGGGGATGAGCGTCAGTGTGGACTTGGCAAGTCTGGGGGTGGGGTGAAGACATTGTTCTGGATCTCTCCCAATGGACACTTCTCCCCTTTCTGTGCCCCAGCCCCACATCTAGGGGTGACAGACACTCTCCCACCCCAGATATGCTGGGCTGGGCTGCCTGGCAGGGGTAAGTCGAGGTCAAGACCCCCAGAAGCCCAGGAGCTGCCCAGGTTCAGGCTAAGGACAAGGCTTGGGGTCCCAGGCTGGGCTGGGTGGGAGAAGAAGGTCACACAGGGTTCTGAGCTCAGCACCCCAGGATCTCTCTGTGTCTCCTAGAAGCAAGGGCCGAGGGTGCCCAGCAGAGCCAGCTCAGGCACATCACCTGCACTTGATGTCCGTCTTGCACATGACATTGGCTTTGAGTTTGGACACCACAATGCAGATGACCCGGATAAAGATGAGGAAGTTCACCTGCGGGGCAGAGGGGAGGCAGCGACTAGAGGCCCTCTCGAAACACCCAGTGTCCAGGCCTTCCCGCAAAATCTCTGGGCCGGCCAGAACTGCCACCCCTGCCCCCACACATCACTCACCCCAATGGCAAAGAGAATGGGCAGCCGGATAATGAGCCAGTAATTCATGTTGGAGTTCCTGGTCCAGCAGCTGGAGAGGAAGGGAGACACACAGAGCCCCCAGATCACGGTGCAGGCCCAGGGGCACACGAACACGGCCACAACGAGCTACCCAACAACCAGTCCCCAGACTCATGCAGAGTCCTTCAAGCCACACACACACACACACACACCCAGAGTCCTAAATACATGGTCACACAGAGAGATACACACAACCCCTTCATGAACCCACAGTCATGCGTGCGCCTAGCATCATACACAAAACAGCAGAAACATTTCACGGTTATTACAGAAAAACCGCTACATACCCCACGGACCCAGCACCGTGTCATCACACAGTCCCGGGGAGGGGTAGGGAGGGGGTACTAGAGAACTGAATTTGTAAATTCAGCTCTTCATCCCTCGGTTTATCCTCCCAACGGGTAGTAGCCATGAGCCCCAGGGGCCAAGGAATCCCATGGAACTGAAGGTGGGGACCCAGGGGCAGGATACTCACCCCTCATCCTCATAGAGGTACTTGACAATACCCCAAGGAATAACAAACAGCAGGGGAACACCTAAGAGGAGAGAGGGAAAGAGAGAGCGGGGAGAGGGGCTGGCAGGCCTGAGCCAGCACCAGGCACACCGAGAGGTCTCTCCTTCCCCAGGCCTCTCCCCACTCCAGGCCCTCCCCTTGCCTGACCACGAAACCACTTCCTAGCAGATGTGGAACTAGGCTGGCCTGGGAGCACCGGAGAGCGGAGGCAGCATGAACCCCCGCCCCACTGCACGGACTCTTCCTCGGAGAGAGGATCCCACCATGTTATGGCTGTATCTGTCCTCACCAGTACCCCCCTCCCAGGCACACTGTTGGAGCTTGCCCCCAAGTCCTGGCTGAGGCATGAGGATGCAGACACTGAAGTAACAGAGGGACAAGGCCATGGCGTGTGGAGAACATGTTGGACGAGGCGGGGACAGGTCAACCCTCCGATGCCCTTCTCCCCCTGCCTCACCCAATGTGCCCATCTCAGTCAACTCCTGCAGGCGCCGGAAGCCCCTCCAGCTTCCTGTGCCCGAACCGCACTGTAGGTGGCTGGCAGAAGCCTGGAGTACAGATAGGGGCCCGGCCCCTGATGCCAACAGCCCAGCTAACCGCGCAGGCCCGGGGTAACAGCAGCTCCAACGTTCACACTCTCCACTCAGCTGAGACTGGACAGGTGTGGCAGGCGGCCTCTAGGAAGGCCTCCAGCAGCCCCCACCTCCTGGTTTTCACACCGTGGTGTAGCCTACGCCGTGTCAAGATCGGTCTGCGTGACCGATGATACACACAGAAGTGACGGCATGTCATTTCTGAGACTAGGTTATAAAAGACCGTCTTAAAAGCTTATAAAAGGCTTGCCTTGGGCTCTCTCTCTCAAGCTGATCGCTTGCTCTGGGGGACACCAGTTGCCAGGTCACGAGGGTGCTCAGATAGCCCGTGGAGGCCCCTGTGGTGAGGAAAGGAGGCCTCCAGCCAACAGGCAGCAAGGACCCACCCTTCCTGACAGCCTTGCGAGTGAGTTTGCGAGGGATCCTCCAACCCTAGTGAAGACTTGCGGTGACAACAACCCAGGGCGACAGCTCGACTGCACCACTGTTGGAGACTGAGCCAGAGGCATGCAGCTCAATTGAACCCAGATTCCCGCCCATAGAAACTGTGAGAAGAATGGCTGTTTTCAGCAGCTAAGTTGTGGGGGCTTCTGTTCTGCAGCAGTAGATAACTCATTCTACTGGTTTCCAGCTCCTTCAGGAGAGAGCCTCATTCATCTTCAGAGCCTCCGTGCTTGGCTCACCCTGAGGGCTCAATCTGTTTGCTGACTTCAAATGGACTGCCCATCCTCACAACAAACGGAGAAGAGTCAGGAGCTCAAGAGGCCACAGGTGGGACTAGAACACAGGACTGCCATCCCACGCCTATGCCAAACACCTTCAGTGGCTTTCTGCACCAACTCTCCATGCCTGTCCCTACGGGTGCCTCTCCCAGGGTGGGAGGTACAGGGGTCTGAGATAGGTAAGAATGTGCATATTAAGGTGTGGGGACACAGATGTGAGTGCGTGGTGGGGGGTTCCATGCATATGCCTGTGTGGCTTGAGGGGGTCTCCCCCAAGAGCACATTTCTAGGGTGGAGCCCACTTCACAGCCTGTCACCATGACCCAGGTCCTCAAGAGCAGCTCCTGAGCAGGTGACATGCCTGGAATTAGCGTGCAGACGGGGCCGGAGGAAGCAGGGCAGCTCCCAGCTGCCCAGCATTCTTGATCGGAGAGCTTTCTCCTTGGTCATTTATTTTCACACACACCAGACCTCTGAGCATCCATGATGCTTTAGCAATGAGCCTTTGTGAGACTGCACAAGGGATGGGAGGCTTCCAAAGGCCTCAGAACATAGCACGGAGCCTGCCACACAGAAGATGCTCAGAGAGGATGGAAGGAAGGAATGATGAGGGGAACGATATATCGGTGAGAGAAGGGAAACTCTCCAGGCAAGAACCTGCCAATTCCCCGAGCCAGGCACACCCATGGAAACCTCCTTCTCGGGCGCCCCCAGCCACCTGCCGTCCTTTCTCCCTGAGACCCCACTCCAGGACTGGGGAGCGCAATCATGTTAGCAACAAGACCTGGCGAACTTCATTCATTCATCTGCCTCTCCTTAACAAAGTCTTAAACAGGCAGGCATGGCTCTGCCACATGCAAACATGTCACACTCCCTGCTGGCTGCATCTTTCCGAGACTTAGAAAGTCAATAAGACGGGCTGGGGGGAAAATGCCCAAATTAAGACGCACAGAACTCGCCCTGAGAAGTAATGATTCCCTCGTCTGTCCCTTGCCTCCCTCCCGGGCAGCCTTTTTGTGGTGGGTTATGGGGGCACCCCGCTACGGGATGGCAGCAGAAGCTGACATGTCTTCTGGGGACTCCCCAGCTCTGTCAGAGTTTTCATTTTGATTCTTCTGCTCGCATGTGAAGTTCAAAGTTGTTTCCGAGCACCCCACGTGGGCTCGGTCTCCTGGCCCCACAACAGAGCTCTCGGCAGATCTTTCTCTCTGTCCTCTGTCCTCGCCCCTTTGTGTCTCTCGATACCTCCTCATCCCAATTCCCCAAGATAAGGGGGTTATCATTGGGAAGGCAGGTCCCCCAGGTCCTACCCTTGAGCGCCCTCAGACCCTGAGCCCTGAGCCGCGGCATGAGGTGGTGGGAAAGGATGGGCACCCCTCCCCCATTTCCCACTCAGAAGCCACTAGGACGCCATGTGTCCCCACCAACCCTCCACCAACCACCCCCGCTCCTCTGCATACATCACACTGTCCCTCTGATTGTTCCTGCCCTCAGGTCGCCATGGAGACAGGCACTAACAGCGCTGATGCTATTTCCCAGAATGGACAGACATGGTCCCCTGCCCTAAGGATAGGCCTTCCCAGAGCTCCCCTCAATGAGCTAACCCACCCACCCTCAGTTAGCGGCAGGGCTCTCCAGCTGCCCACTGCCTGGGTGACTGCCCTAGCCTGGGAGGGGAGGAAGGCAGAGCAGGGAGAGGCAGGCCCTGGGGGAGGAGGAGGGAAGGAGGGGAGCAGGGAGTTGTACACAGAGGCCAGGCCCACCTGCCCACCTGTGCGGAGGCCTGACCTTGCTCAGCTGGGCCTTCAGGGGACTAAGAGAACTTTCCATGACAGGCAGCAGGGGTCCAGGGCCTGGGAGTCAGGAGGCCTGGTTCCAGTGCCTGCTCTGCCTATAAGGCCGTGCCCTCTCTGGGCCTCGGTGCCTTTGAGATACTGATAGCCCCCTTAAAAGGCCCCCTTCTACAATGGGGCCATATAGAGCCAAGTGGCGAAGGGAAACCAGCAGGAAGGAATGCAAGGTGAGGACAGGGGGCAGGGAGGCTGAGAGGGCCAGCCAACCTGTGGAGGCTTCCTGAGGAGGCGGGCTGGACAGGGGACAGACTTGCAAAGGCTCAGGGCAGGAGCCAGTATGGGAGGGGCACATCATGTGGCCTTGACTGAGGTGAGAAGTCCCCGGAGGTCGGGGCTGTGGTGGTCAGAGCAACCTGAGGCAGGCGAAGGAAGGAGTGACAGTAGGGAACGAATGAATGCCAAGCCCGAGGTGGAGGTCAGGGTCCTGTGGTGGGGGCAGGGACACGGGCAGATTAGGAAGGTCCAGAGGGCAGGTTTCTCTGGCACCATCCCTGGGGGGCTCTAGGGGGCCCCTCCAGAGTAAGCCCTATTGAATCCGTTTTCTCTGTCAGGGGGTGGGGGCTGGGGGACTGCCGAGGGTAGGGGTCTCAGCTCCTGTTCTCATCAGAATCCCACGTGGCGAGAGGCAGAAGCACAACCAGAAATGTTCCAGCAAAAAAAAAAGACACAATGGTTCTCCTCAAACTTTTTTGGCTAGAACATTTCCAGCTGGGCTCCAGGCACATCCGCGGTCCACCCTCTCCTCCGCGGGCTTCTGGCGGACCGGCCCTGCCCTGCCAGGCTCCTCTGAGCCCTCCTCTTCATCATCATCGGGTGAGAGAGCCACAGCCCCTCAGCTCTCACCTCCCGACCCCCTACCCTGGGGCCCAGGACTCTGCATTTCCCTCAGGACCGGGTGCGAGTCTCCATCCCCAAGGGTCTCAGGAGTAGAGGTATTTGAGGACGGCGCCGTGGCCGCCAGTGGTTTGTGGGGTATCTGACAGGGTGGAGGGCTCTGCTTCCATTAAGTGGGTAGGGTTTTGCAGGAAGGGGACGGCAACCGCAGCCCCCTGCAGTGGGTCCTGCACCCAGGAGAGAGTCACCCAGTGGGCCAGACCCACTGGCCCAGCAGCGCGTTCTTAGCACCACGCTGGCTTCCCGGGGTGGGGGGGGTAGCCGGAAGGCAGCAGTGCCCAGAGAGGTCAGGGTCTCCCACCTCCTATGTCGCAGGTTGGGGGGGAGGGGCGCGTGAGCCGAGCGACGGCGGGCCTTACCCCAGCCTAGGCCCAGGTAGAGCCTGAAGACGCGCTGCTCGGAGAAGACAGAGAAGGCCAGCAGCGCGTACAGGTACACGCCCTCCACCAGGAGCCAGTAGTGATTGGCCGCCACGCAGTACTGCATAAGCAGGAACACCAGGCGGCAGCCCAGAGAGTCCTGGGGGCAGAGGAGGGGTCCCCAGGGGACAACAGCTCTGCCGCCTGCCCCTCTTGACCCCCCTCCCCATCCTGCCCCAGCTGCTACCCTACCACCGTGCGTGCAGGAGGAGAGAGCTAACACCCTCTTGCCAGGGCCAGTGCTAGGGACTTGGCCTGCTTTCGCTCACTGAATCACGGCCGGGGCTGGAAGAAGCTGATGTTATCCCCACTACCGGTGAGAAAACTGAGGCTCAGAGAAGTTAGTGACTCGCCCCAAACTCTACAGCTAGTAAGTAGCAGAGCTGGGAGTCAAGCCTGGGTCCGTTTCCAAAGTCCACTTCCTGTGCCAGACAGAACTCCTTAGGGGCAGGGAGAGTGTCCACCTCCTTAGACTGGGGGCTCCCCAGGGTGGACTCCCTTTCCCATCGGACTGGGGGCTCCCTGAGGACCAGGCAGAGGCAGCTCTTGCCTTCCTCTGCACCAGGCCCGGGTGCGATGGGGGAGGCTGGCCGCTACTGACCGTGCCACCCTCCCCAGGCCCTTCCTGAACACACCACACACCTGGTAGGAGAGGAGCCCGTCCCACTGGTGCTGCTGGGGGGCCGTGCTGTACATCCACTTGAGGACCGCGTCCCGGATGAAGACGGACAGCGCTCGCAGGATGAAGGACGCGAACAGGTTCAGGTGGATGTAGTTTCGGGTGCAGTGCAGGTGTCTGTGGGAGAAAGCAGGGGTTCTTCCTGGCAAGATGGCCAACACGTCCGCTCCCCAAGCTTCAGTTCTCCAGCTAATGAGCCCCTCAGGCAAGTTTCTGCCTCTGGAACTATGCTTCTGTCTTTTCTTCCTCTGAAAATGCCCTTCTTCCTCATAACCCCGAAAATTCTTTGGGTCCAGTGTAAGTCCTGCCTCTCCATGAAGTCTTCAGGTGTGTGCTCCCTGACACCCTCCGTCCACACCGTCCTTCTCTCTACGCATCTTCTTTTCTACAGAGTCATGTGTAAGCCAAGTGATTTCTGTGTGAGGACCACTTTCCCCAGTGGAGACTTAGCTTTGCTTCCTGAGGAAAAGACCTACCTCTCACATGCCTCAAAGTTGCCTTACAGAGGCAGATGCGGGCGAAGCACATGGTAGGAAGTCAGAAAGTATTAGACATAATTTCAATATCCTCTCAGGTAAAAACGCATAGCTAACTGCAAATACAAGGGCATTTCTTAACCTGATAAGGGCTATCTACCCACACTGGGAGCAAACATCGTTCTTAACTGAGAAATTTTATAAGCATTTGCTTCAAAATCAGGAAAATAAGGGTTGCCTAGAGTTACAAAGCTATCATCACATCTATTCAACATCGTAGTCCAGATCCTGGCTGCTGGAAGAGTGCAAGGGAAAAAATGCATGAGGATTGGAAATAAAGGAACAAAACTGTCATTATTTGTAGAGGGGAGAGTATCTTGGTAGAGAATCCAAGATAATCTACACATAAATTATTAGAACTGATAGGAGAGTTCATCTAGCAAGGTTGCTGATATGCGTTTATATAAAGCAGCAATAAAGACTTTTAAAAAGTAAATTTTTAAAAGTATAATTTTTTTAATTGGCTACATAGAAAGAAAGTCTAACGGAAGACGGGCAAGAGCTCTATGGAGAATATAATAAAACTTGCTTAAAATTGTTAAGGGAAGACTTCAAATCCCACATTCATGGATAGAAAGACGTGAGTCTTTTTCTTTCTCAAAATATCACTAAATAGTGATATTTAGAAAGTGGCAATTCTCGCCACTGTAATTGATAAATTCAATACAGCTCTACCAAAAATTCCAACACGGTTGTTTTTTTTGTTTTCCTGGAACTCTCAAAACATATGAAGAACTAGGGGCCAAGAATAGTCCAGACACTCCTAAGAACCGTAAAGTTGGGGCCTTTACTATAAGAGAACCGAGATTTTCAATGAATTTGTAGTAGGTAAGGCCCCATGGTATTGACAATTGGACAGATAAATAGATCAATGGGCAAGAATACAGATGACAGAAACCAACCCAAGCAAAGACAACTTTCGCTGCATGGCGGAGTCAGCGCCCTAAACCCACGGGGGAAAGGATGAGCTATCATAAATGGTACTGAAGCAACGAACTCGACGTGTATATGGAAAAAATAAAATTAAAACTCTTAATTTCACCATCGACAAAAATTAATTCCAGGTGGATTTAAGAGCCAGAAGGGATGCACAAAACTTATGATCCCAGGATAAGGAAAGATTTCTTAAATGAGACCATAAAGGAATTTGGTCTTTGGGGAAAAAAAAATTGATAGTTTTCTGTAATCAATTGGCAAAATCAATCTTTATCAATTAATAACATTTATTGACAAATTTTATCAGTAAAAATGGATACATTGATATGTTTCATTTCATTAAAATTAAGGACTTCCATGCATAAAAGGCACCAGTAAGGGAGTGAAAAAATAAGTCACAAATTAAGGAAGGATATGCCCTGGATTAGGATTCAAGAATATATAATGAAAGGCCAAAATAATGAAGAAGAAGCCAAACAAGCCAATAAAAAAGTAAGCAAGGGATGGGACTAAATGATTCAC
The DNA here is from genome assembly GCF_002007445.2 of Ailuropoda melanoleuca. Taxonomy (NCBI): domain Eukaryota; kingdom Metazoa; phylum Chordata; class Mammalia; order Carnivora; family Ursidae; genus Ailuropoda; species Ailuropoda melanoleuca. The sequence continues at coordinate 33,702,578 of NC_048222.1, read as the reverse complement.
AAAATGAAACATGTACAAATGCTTGATCTCTCTAGGAATCCGGGCTATGCAAGTTAAAATCACAAGATACTTCACACAGTTCAGATTAGCAACAATTAGGTGAAAATACCAAATATTGGTGAGGATGTTAAGCAAAGGGAAGTCTCGCTTCCTACTGGTAAGAGGGCAAACCGGTATGACCACTTTGGAGAGCAACCTCACCTAATAAATTAACACAAGCACGTGGTTTTCAGACCAGGCAGTTCTACTCAGAGGTATGTGCCCCAGGAGAAATGCACAAGGGGTCATAAGTAAGAATGTTCCTTGTAGCAAGGTTTGTAATTCAGAGAAGAAGAAGAAAAAAAAAAGAAAACCTCAAGTACCCATTAAAATGATAACAAATAAATTGTAGCACGTTATACAACAGAGTCCGGAGTGACAGTTAAAGTAAATGAAACAGAGCTACCTGAATCAACACAAATGAATCTCACAAAAACATGCCAGGCCAAAAATAACATCGCGAAAGGGGATGTACAACACGCCATTAAAAATATGCAAAGCCCGCAGCTACATATTTTTATAGATACTACAAATGTGGCAGAAGTATAGAGATGCATGGGAATTATAAGTAGCCCCTTTGGGGCTCCCTCTGGTTGTGGGGAGTCGGGCAGTGGCACGGAGGGCCCCCCAGGGCAGCGTGACTGTGCTGGGCATTGAGTGCATGAGTGATCAGGATCTGCCACTGTACTTTTGGATCTCTGAAATACTTCATAATACAAGGGGGCAATAGTCACTGCACGAAGGCATGCATTAAGCACCGACTATATGCCCAGCACTCACTATGCCAGGTGCCAGGGGGCAGCAGGAGGAATGAAGCCTGTCCTCTTTCTGCTGGCTGGTAGCCTGAGGTCCCTGCACTCAGAATCCCTCCTGACCTTGAACCCAGCCCCCGCCCACCCACCCACCAAGTGCAGAGGGCGTGGGAAGAACATGGTCCTCTAGAAGGAATGGCTCATCAAGGCTTTAGACGTAAGGAAGACCTTTTCCATGGTGCTGATAAGCTCCAAAGAGAACAGAATCTCTAAATCCTTGAGATCTGATCTAAAATTGTACTGAATTTCCTGCTTACTTAAGCTACGCATGCTCACTGGAGAGGATGTCCCCGAAACCTACCACCCACTATTAAGGTTGGGGGATATGTGCCTTGTGTATTTCTTGTGTGGTGTTTGTTCTTTTTTGCGGTATTCTAGGCAGACTTTTATAGGGTAGAGATTAGACCAAGTATATAGGGTCCTAGCCTGTGTTTTCAGCCTCGTATGAGGGGAGGGGACAGGCTCCCCAGAGATCTCTTAGAGAAGAACCTACCCCGCTGTCACTTTAGTTTGGTGCTCCCTCATCTACTGGGGACAGAGCAGGGAGTTGGGACGAAGCAGCCCCTCCAGGACCCCCACTTCTTACCTGAAGCTCAGGAGGATGGCCGAGGCGATGACCAGAGCGGAGAAGGACAGTGTGTAGCCCACCGTATAGATGATGGAAAAGGACAGGAGCTGCTGCTCTGGGGAGCTCTGTGTGCACATGAGAGATACTCTGCAGGTGAGGCAGCCCACGCCCTCCTCTCCTGCACCCTTCTTTCCCCTTTCCCAGGGGACAGGGGCAGAGGCAGGGCCCCAAGTCAGGCTGCACTGGGGACCCCAGAACTAAGAAAGAAAACATGGCCATGGTCCTTGGGTTTCTAGGGCCTTGTCCCGAGGCCAGTGGGGTGAACACCCTATCACCCCTACCCAGAGAGCATGGTGTGCAAAGGCCCCAGGGGCAGGGGGATAGACAAGATGGCCACAGACCAGCCCAGCAGATGCCCGGGATCCCTGCTCCAGGGACGTTGGCACCCTGCTGCCCCTCTGCCTCAGAGCCCCCATTTTCAACTCACTCTCTCCCCTTGCTTGGACTCCTCACACTCTGACAGGTTCCTCCAGGGGGCGCTCGAGTTGTCCTGGCGCAGCCACAGGCCCTCGGCCGTGCAGAATCGATACACGCGGCCCTGCAGCACTGGGCAGAGAGACGTGGGCGCTGTGCCTTGGCCCAACGCCACAGGCCCCCCATTCCTCCCTGCCTGGGGCTCACCCAGGGCTGACCTCTAGGAGTTAGCAACACCCCTCACACACACACACACACACACACACACACACACACACTCAGGCCCTCCTCTCTTGCCATGTGCCCATTTGGCCCAGGGGAGGAAAGGCAGGCACTGAGGGCCACCCTGGGATGCAATCTGATGAAGTCATGTTTTTGAGATGAGACAACTCTAGCCCATTTCCACATCCTGCTTCTAGCCTCGAGTCACACTACTGACAAGGTCTGGCACTGACCACCTGACGGCTCCACAGACACCCACTGCGACTTCCGATCTTCAGGACTCAGCCCTGCCTCCCTCCAACACTCCACAGACAGTACAGACCCTGGAACAGATGGACACAGAGCTCCTGAGATGAAGGAAGAGACACAGCCCTGCCTTAGGGAGCCCCAGTCTGAAGGGGGAGACACAGCCCTGCCCTCAGGGAACCCCAGTCTGAGGGAGGAGACACAGTCCTGCCTTTATGAAGCCCTAATCTGATGGAAATGACACAGTCTTATCCTCAAAGGTGGCCTGATCTAAAGAGAATACAATGTCAACGGTAGAGGCACGGCCCTTGGAGACTCTCCATTCAAAGGGGGAAGACCCAGCTCCTCCCTTCAATGGGAATATTGGGGATAAAGACTGCCCCTGGAGACCTCCGGGTCTGAGAGGAGGGAGAGATCCAGCCCCTGTCCTCAGCTCCCAGTCTGAAGGAGGAAGCACAATTCCTGGCTTCAGGGAATGAAGACTCTCACAGAAAAAACAGTCCTCAGAAAGTAACAGCATAAATGCAAACTAAGACAGATCAAGCACAGGCCCCACAGAGCTGGGGGTAGGACGTCCTCTGTGCCCGCTCCCATCAAGCCTGCCATGCCCCACTATCCCCCTACGCAGGGAGGTGGGTGGCTTGGGGCCCCCGGTTCACTGTAAGGCCATGAGAGGGAATGAGGGGCTTACTTGGGCTTGGGAGAAAGTGCTTCATTACCTCTCTGGAGGGGAATGTAAGACTGACCCCAGGACTGGGGTCAAAAACAGGGTTAGGGTTAGCACAGGGAGATCAAGGAGGGAAATTGGAGCCAGGATGAAATTTAAAAGATTTAAAAATTCTAAAGGACTAAAAGATTTTAAGGACCAGCTATGGGATGAAGGTGCAGTGGGAGGGAGGGAGCAGTAGGAACAGTGTGTGGGAAGAGACTCATTAGCGTGTGTGCATGATGGGAGCATGATGGGAGCACCGTAATCCCCAGGACCTGCCCCGAAAGGGTCCAGCAGGGTCGCAGCCGTTTAGACCGGGGGTCTGTCTTACGGCTCACAAACCACCAGTCTGCCCACTGTCGGTATATGTCAGACATCTGCAGGGTCTGTCGGTCAGACCCTTGTTCTTCCTCATCACCAACTTCCAGGCACCCAGGGCAGCCTCCCTGTTCACTCTTCTCCTTTCTCCCACTCTTGTAAACAAGCCCTGAACCAAGGCCCTCTTCAGGAGACAAAAGTATCTGGTAATAAGGTAGGGTAAATCGCCTTGCAGCATCAGTGCTTCTAGAAGAACCTGTATTCTAAGAGGCTTTACCTGGAAGAGAAACAAAAACCTGAAAATCTAATGGTGGGGCTTCCGACAGTGAGAAGAGCCGAGTCCCAATACCCCTCAAATGCGTTTATGGACAAAATCAGGCCAAGACAAAGGCAGAGAAGGGGAGGCATGTGGTCTGCTTTTAGCAACTGGAAGGGTTCCCCTCAGGCCCCCAATGCCTCTCTCATCTGCTGCCTGGATGCCTGGAATTCTTCACCAGGGGCTGAGGCTTCTGAAATGAGGCCAAGGCAGTCTTCAGTGGCAGCTAACCTCAGAGCAGTGGTGGGGATCTGGGCTGACCCCATAGGGAGTGAGACTGATGTCAGAGCCCTCCCTGGCAGCCCATCCTGATGACAGCAAGGGAGGAGAGAGGAGGAGGCAGAGGGACCAGGGGAAGGGAGAGGACATGGCAATAGGGTACAAACCACCAAACTGCCTATTTCCCCATGACCCCGATAATACCCTAATAATACCACAGCTAACACAGGTGCACCCACAACTGCTGTTCCCTCCCCATATGCACCTTATACATCCTCTCTGCAAGCTGCATACTGGCGGTATCGGTTTCTGAACGCCTGCTGCATGCCTGACATCACAACCACGTTACAAGGTAGGCACGGTTAATCCCACCTTATGGATGAAGAAACTGAGCCTCTGAATGGCCAGGTGACTTGCCCAAGATCATCCAGCCAGGAAGTAGCAGAGTCAGGATTCAGACCCCCAGCTCTTGGCCTTCAGAGGTCAAAAGTTAGGGGCCAAATTCACTGCTAAGAGTCAACAGTGGCCATGTGCCGTTTCTCCTCCGCCCGTCCTCTGGGCGTGGGTTTGTTAACGTTCCCAGCGTCCTCCCAGCAGATCCTCTGGCCCGTGTGGATCCCTGGCAGGCTCCCCCACGCCTGGGCCCTCTGTCCAGGGCCAGCTGGGAAGATGGGGGAGGGGGTACATGCCCAGATGTGTTACTGGTACCTTGTCAAGGGATCATTGCGTCCCTGAGAAGCTCGGGGAGCCCATGAAAGTGTGTCTGTCAATTATCCTTCATTAGCGGCCAGTATTAAAAGCCAGGGCTCATTCTTGGCCAGGCCTATGGTCCCCAGATGCCCATCTTGGCTGGAGGTGAGGTGGGTCCGGGCCCAGCCCTGCTTATCAGCTCAGCTTTATCTGGCCCAGGAGCCGCCAGTAAATCACAGCCAGGGGCTTGGCTCTGGTCTTGTCAACACCAGGAGGCAGCCGGCCACATGCCAGGAGGCCCAGGGATATTTCATTAAGTCAGACCCTGGTGCTGGAAATAAAACTCCCAATTAAACACTTCCCCTCCCGGAAACTGCAGCGGCGTCTGTAATCAAGCTAACAGCCGCCCTTCCACGTGGATGCAGGCTCTCAGGGCTGTGGAGAGCTACTCATGAATCCATTAGCTCCTGCACCCTGGCAACAGCTGTGGCCATCAAGGACTACTGGGCCCCAGCTGACAGACCGCAGATTCGGGGAGGGGAGTCCCAGGCCCTCCCCAACATGGCGGAATGAGGGTCAAACGCAGGGCTGGAACTGAAGGCATCACCTTGGGGTGGGAGGCAAGGGTAGTGCGTCAGTCATGGCCCAGGAGAAAGGCTCAGGTTCTGAACTACACAGACATGAGGTCAAATCCTAGCTCTACTCTCAGCCAGCTGTGGGACCTCAGGCAGACCTCTCTGGGTCTCAGTTTTCTCATCTGTAAAATGGGAACTGTAATGGCGTCCCAGGTCTGCGGTGTGAGGATTAGGAGAGGAAGCATGGGAAGTGCCTGGTGCATAAGAAGCCTTCAAGACATGGCCTCACTGAAAGCCCTGCTGCTGCCCCCACCCCAGTTTCTCCAGAAGGCCCTCCCTCAGTGGGGCTGGGGCTGGAGCAGGACATCACCTCGGCCACAACTCCTCCAGGGCCAAGCTCCGGGCCCGGTCTCCCTGAGGCAACACCGGCCTGCTGAGAAATCTCCTGGGCTTGACAAGACTCAGGGAGGCACCTGTCAGAGTTTCTGAGAATTGTGAGTTATAGGCCATTTTAAAAGCATTTTACGACTTTCCTATAATGAGAACTAAACTAACAAACAGGTACAGATCAGGAGGGGGTGCAACTAATGAAACTGGAATGATTTGTAACGAGCAGATCAGCTGTTTGTGGGTAAACGAGGCTGCTGGATGGCCCTCAGGCGGCAATGGGCTCTCAGCAGCCACTCAAGCCTTCTGGTTCACAAAGTCTTATTAACACCAGGCATCTCCTTTGAACACGTTCCTTCCTTGACACATCTGCTTCTGCCTTCTGGGGTCCCAAATTCTGAATTAGAGGGCTCAAAAGTCAAGGGTTTGGCTAGCATTCTGTCCATGGGATGTTGTGTGGCTCTGAGGCCCCGGCTTGGCCCCATCTCCAAGGTGATGCCTGGCTGACCTCCCCTCCTGGAGGACCCTCCTTCCCCCTTCTCCATCTCCCTGTTCTTTCAGGCCTGGCGCTGATGTCCCCTCTCTCTGGAAGCCTTCCTAATGCCACACCCCAGACAAAAGTGGGGGCTCTGACCTCCCTCAGCACCACTTCCTGGGCCACTGAGCTGACCTCTTCAGCCCCATGGTGAGGGGTCACCTCTTCTCCCCAGTACACACACTCACACACTCCTGAGGTCTCACTGGCACCCCTATCTCCTGATACAGACCTAACCCAAGTTTCTGGTCATTGTTTTAAATTTCTTTCTTTCTCTGGTCATGCATTCCTCTGCCCTGCCCTGCACCCCAGAAGACTGACCTCTATGGACAGCATCTTTGGGCTCCCTGCCCTCTATGGGTTTGACCCATGGGAGGCACAAGTAAAAGGCAGGAGGGCCCCTCTGTGGCCACAGCCCTGCTGGGTAGCCTCTCCATCACCATGACCTCCAGCTGTCATGGGGGCCACATAGCCCCATGCCTGCTCCACTCAGGTCTAGGAATGCTAACGCTTCCCCCTCTTACAGTCCTTGGTGCTTTACACACCTTAGTGGCCCCTTAACCCTGCACCACCTCGGTAAGTGGCCCCTCTGTTAAGTTCTCTTCAGATTCCCAGCTGAGTGTGTTTTCTGCCAGGACACTGCCTACGATACCCTGGTCCTTCTCTCCACCCCTAACTCACTCTGTGAAGTTTCTCCATAGGCCATTCCCTTGGTCAGCCCAAGAAAGTTTCAGTACTGCCCCCTTCCTGCTTCCACATGCCCCAGTGGGTGTTAGGGAAGCCCCTGGTGCCAAGGGGACCAGTAGGACAAGCCAGAGAGAGCAAGTGCGTTGTGGGAGCCCATGGGGGGGCTCTGCAGGTCCCTAACTCAGGGAGAGCAGAGAGAAAGGCAGAGTCGGTGATCTGAGTGTCAGAAAAGGGAGTGAGCTAGCTTGGTGAGTCAGGGGAGGGGGTGGAGGCTGGCAGGGGGCCTGTGCAGCAGCCAATATCTTCATGGAGAAAGCAATAAAACTGTGTTCACTCATAAACGGGCACCACCAGGACCTGTTTCCTGCTCAAATAAAATTAAAGGTGATGGATGGAGCTGCAAGGGGCAGGCAGAGCTAGGGTCAGCTTAGTGCTGAGTGATGGGCCCTGTCCGGGGCCTGGCTCCCTGGGGTCTAGAGGCCCAGCCCAGGCTGGCCGAGCAGCCAGTCCCAAACCTCTGGGAGGCAGAGAAAGCCTGTGGATTTGGGGAGGTGGGGCAGATAAGTAGGGTGGGTGGAAAAAATTAACAGCAAGCATTTTTCAAGAACCTGCAATCCTCCTAAAACCCTTATCACCTGGCTGCATCCCATCTCCCAGGTGAGTGAGCTGAGGCACAAAGAGGTCCGGGCATCTGCTGAGGCTCGCATAGCCACGCAGAGCACAGGCAAGCATTCCCTTCGATTGTAGCACTCAACTTTTTCATTTGTAGGGAGAGGGCAGGCAGCTCACTGCCCTCCCTTGGAGTATGCCCAGCCAGCAGAGGCCCAGGCATCTCACCGGTCTTCATGCCCAGAGCCACGCACACAGGAACATACGCATATGCACACACACGTGCGTGCATGCGCACTCAAGGGAACCTCGTGTAGCAACTCCACACACTCCAAACCAGACTCCGGAACGGGTTCCTGGGTCTGCCACTGCCTAGCGTGTGAGCTGGGAAAAGGCACTTGGCAGCTCCATGCCTCAGTTTCCCTCTGAAAAATGAGAGCACAGAGTACTTGCTTGTGGGGTTATTGTGAGGAGTAAATGAGTGTAGGGATGTCAAGTGCTTACAACAGGCCCCGGAAGTGCTGTGGGAGGGGCCGCTGGTCCACTCTGCATCCTACCCGGTGTGTGCCGCTCTCCCTGCGCACCTTGGGGAGAGGTGGGTGTACTGGGAAGACTGAGAAGGAAAGAGCCTCCTTCGCACCTCTGCCTGGGCTTCATCTGACCTCAGTCCTTCATTCAGAGGGGAAGTCCATGCCAGGCCTTGCCAGGGGCCCTGATGTTCCGCTGAGGGACCACCTCTTCCAGGAAGACTGCTGGTTTCCCACAGCATGACCTCATTCTCACACTCGCGTCTGGGCTGGCTTCTGCTTGAAGGCGCCTTCAAGCACAGTGGCTAAGAGCACAGTCTGGGCTCAACTGCTGGGTCTACCATTTACCTCATCATCTGAAGCAAGAGGTTTGCACGTTCTAGGGCCTCGATTTCCTCATCTGTACAACAAGCATAACCATGGGGTGGTTGTAAAGAGTAAATGAGTACCCTGCTTTCAGGGCAAAACTGGGCACATAGTAGGTAGGCAGTAAGTGTTAGCTATCATTATTATTATGAGAGTGTCTTTTCTCTTTTACTGAGACTATAGCCTCCTTGAGGCAAGGGTGCTTGTCTCCTGTTAAACTGTCTGGTGCCTGGGACAGACGGGTAGCAGTGGGGTGCACTGGCTACTGTCCAGTCAGAGCCCCCCCTACAGCCTCTATAGGTCCCTGCATTTCAATGACATACCTTTCCCAGTGCAGGGTGTCCCTTGCGGGCAGGAGTGAGCTAGGGAAGGAAGCCCGCTGGGGAGGGACAACCCCACCAATGCCCAGATCTCTCAGCCTGTCTGTATTCATCTGACCAGTGAACCTCTGAGGAGGCAGGAGGTGGCTGGGCACAACTACGAGGTAGGGGCACCTGCAAACACCCCCCCACACACACACACCCAGAGCAGTGATGCCTCTGGGTAACCCCCCAACCCTAGGATCTGTTCCCACCTGACTCCTTTCCTGACTACTGGATGGAGGGGGTTCACATGTCTCTCTTAAGTCAAACCGCACTCTACCCCTCCCCTCTCATGCCAGCCACAGGCCCTAGCCTGGGTTATACCTGGTGCTCCCTACTGCCCCCTCTGGGGGAAAGACAGGCAGACAGACACCCATTAGGAGGCCTAAAGACCGTCTGGGGCAGGGAGGGCTGAGTCTGGGCGAAATGCAGCAGCGCTCCAACTCCATCCCACCCCCAACTTCCTGGACACAGGGGGAAGGAGAGAGGACTCACCACTGCTGGCCCAGGGCAGGTACCAGGGGCAGCTGACATTCACAAAGGAGCCCGGTAGTCCATCTGGCCAGCAGGCATACTCATCGAAGGTCCGATTGCAAAACAGGGCTGGGGGCAGGAGGAAGAGTCTCTGAGTCCCCGTCTGGCCACCCGGCCTGGTAGTGGCACTTCCCCTCCACTTCCGCCATGGAGGCTGGAGGGATGGAAACCTGTGCCCTGCTAAGCTCTGCTGAGCACTTACCCTATGCCAAGCTCTCTTCCCACCTGGTGGGTACCGTGAAAGGGGACTCAGGCCCCTAGCAGCAATGGAACTTGGAGCAAGTTACTTAATGTCTATTTTCTCATCTGTTAAATGGGGTTGATCCTGAGCCCACAGGGCCTTTTGCGGACAAACAGTGTATGTTACGGGGATACCCGCACATGGTATGTAAGTGCTCAGTAAACAAGCCCTACAGGCCTATTCTGAAAGCACCCGTCACAGAGGAGCAGGAAATGGAAGCTCATGAGGCTGGAATAACCTCGCGGCGGTCAGGGCGCCGTGATCGCAGGGTCAGGATTTGAACCTAGGCCTATCTGGCTCCAATCCCCTGCTCTTTAGATCACCCCATAAACTCCTCTGAAACAATTATTCCTATAAATATATTGGTTGGGCCGCCAGTCCCTGCACAGGCCAGGAAGTGGGAAGGAAGGCAAAGAATGGAAAGACCAGGTCCCCCGCTCCTGAGAAGCTCAAGCTGGAGGTAAGGGAGAATAAGACAGCACCCCAAGGCACGGGCAGATGTGGCATCCTAGAGAGCCAAAGGATGCCCAGCCATGGCTTGGGGGTTGGCCGGGGCGGGGAGGGGGCTTCAAAGTCTCCTAGGAAACAGCTGGGGGAGGGCCCCACCTGGACTCACCCGTGGCCGGGGGTGGGGCCTCAGTCAGGAAGCGCTGGCACTGGTGTCGGTATTCTCGCCATTTCTGCACTGTCTCGGAGAGGGACACGGTGGCACCCTGTGGGGGGAGGGGAGAAACGGAGGCCCCTTGGGTCCAGCCAAACTCTCTTTCACCCCCTGCCCCCACACACTTGGTTTCTTTCTTCATCTCCAGAGGACGTTAGAGCCCCAAACTCCCCCAGGCATGGGCTCTGTCTGAGAGGGCGACAGAGCAAGTCACTACCACAGGGGGGCTCCGGGTGGATGTTTTTACACCTTTATCGCTCCCGGTAGACAGGTGCAGAGCTTGCTGTGTAGTAAGTGGCCAGCAAATGTCTACTTAAATGATGTTTTGGGGAGTGAGTGGGGAACGGGGGAGGGGAGGGTGTCCATTCATGGTCTCCTCTGACCTCACCCAGAAGGCAGAGTTCCTGAGGGCCCAAGAGTTCATGAATGGCCACGGACTCCTTTCCCAGTCAGTGCCCAGTCAGCCTGCCTGCAAGGTTCCTGCACTTTCAGCCATTCTAGAAGGGGACACGCAGGCCCAGAGTGGGAGAGGGACTCAGTCGAAGTCACACAGCACCCGAAGGAGCAGAGCTAAGGCTAGGACTCAGATCTCCCAGATCAATGACTGTGGTGAACTGCTGGAGGGCATGTGGTGTGGTGGCAGTCAGTGCTATGAAGCCTGGTAATGCCACAGCACCAGCATCTCTCCTGAACCGTGTAATGGTTATCTGCGAGGCCAACAGGACCCCCTCTCCCATTGTCCCTTTTTAATGTAACACCAGAGATCAAATACTCAGCCCAGCTTCCACCAACTGAAGAAGCCCTGAGGACTTGGGGTCAGAAAAGTCCCAGAATAGGGAGATGAGGCTTGCAATGGGATGGGTCCCCCTATCTGTGAGTAAGGGGATATGAGCCTCAATTTTTAGATAAGGTAAACACAGCAGGCTTTTTAGCACAGAGACCCAAGCAGACCCAGCCACGTGAGAAATGTCCCTTCTGAACATTTTTGTTCACCTCTTTTCGACATGTTTTGGGACGGTGTTTCTTTTTTCTTTGTATTTTTTCCTGAACAGGCTTAAGATTATAAATACTCCTCATTTGGAGGCTGCAGCTGTTGAAATGACCAGGAAGCCCCTTGTATAAAATTTAGGGCTTATACATAATTTAAAACAAAATTTCACTTTTTGAAATCACAAAAATATACACGTGTGCCGAAATCAAAATAGCTTCTTTTCAGAAGTTTGCACCCTTGACTTGGTGGTGGTGCCCTAAGCACATGCTGGATCTGGTTGGGGGTAATGCTGCCCCGGTTTAAGCTCAGTCAAGGTTTATAGGGCACCTCCCATAAAGACACAGGCTGTCCTGTGCTCAGCCCTGCCCACACAGGAAGCGTCTGGAAGGGGACCAAGCTTGCTAGAGCCCCAGCCACATTCTTGGAGATAGCCTCAGCAGGGGTGCCCCCTGAAGGAGCTCTTCTGAGGGCAAAGGTCAAGTGATTTGTTTTAAAAAACAAACAAATAAAAGAACAAGGAATACAAGGCAACAGTAGTGAAGGCAGTGTCTTGATTTTAGCTACAACGTAAGGGTCAGCTGAATTTTCACCAGAGCCAGTCCTGGTGGATCAACCCCGCTCCCCACCCCTTTTCCTTCTACCCCGCCCCCCAGTGCAACAGCTGGTGGTAAAAGGGCAGAAAGTCTGGGAAGAAATTCTCCTTGATCTCGATCTTTCTTTCTAGAAGGAAAGCAGGAAGGAAGCCAGGTCACGGTCGCAGCTGGGAAATAGGGCAGGTGTGTCTGGGGTAGGGAGTGGGGAAAAGGAAGCCAGTGGAAACCGGAAGTCTCAGGGTGTGGATAGGAATGAGGTTAAGGCTAAGGACAGCACCATTATGGCCAACTTGGCCACAAACACTCCACGGAGGTTCAAGACAGAGGCAGCCCTGTCACCTGCTCTGAGCAGAGCTTCTGATATAAAACTACCTTTAGACTAGTGCTCCCTGAGGGCAGGGCTGTGTTTCCCCCTCAGACTTGGCCTCCCTGAGGCAGGGCTGTCCCTCCCCTCAAACCGGGGCTCCCTGAGCTGGGCTGTGTTTCCCCCTCAGACTAGGGCTCCCTGAGGCAGGGCTCTCTCTCTCTCCCTCAGACTGGGGCTCCCTGAGCTCAAGGCTGCGTCTTCCCTTCAGACTGAGGCTCCCTGAGGGCAGGACTGTGTCTCCTCCCTCAGACTGGGGCTCCCTGAGGGCAGGGCTGTGTCTCCCCTCAGATTGGGGCCCCCTGAGGGCAGGGCTGTGTCTCCCCTCAGACTGGGGCTCCCTGAGGACAGGGTTGTGTCTCCCCTCAGACTTGGGCTCCTTGAGGACAGGGTTGTGTCTCCCCTCAGACTGGGGCTCCCTGAGGAAAGGGTTGTGTCTCCCCTCAGACTGGGGCTCCCTGAGGACAGGGCTGTGTCTCCCCTCAGACTGAGGCTCCCTGAGGAAAGGGTTGTGTCTCCCCTCAGACTGAGGCTCCCTGAGGACAGGGCTGTGTCTCCCCCTCAGGCTGGGGCTCCCTGGGGGCAGAGAATGATTCTCTCCTGAGATTGACAGCTTCCTGACAATCTGGGTCCTCTGTCTTCTTCCTACACCAGCTCAGGGTATCCACAAACTCCTCACTGCATCATTTCCCCCACAGCCCACATATAACACAAACTACCAGGACCTCTGGCCTCTCCCCCATCTGGTGTTTATGGAAACCACATTGTGCCAGGCTCTGGGAGGTGGTGAGGATGAGGGAGGTGTGGAACACATAGAGAAAAGACAGAGCCCTGGCCTGAAAGTGTCCCCAGGCTACTTGGGGGTGGGTGGGGTCAAAGGCTTAGCCGGACATAACAGAGAAAGCAGGAATGAAAGCATTGGGGTGGCTGGGGTTCAGAGGGGTGGTTGGGGCCAGGCTCAGTGTAGACTCTAAGGGACTCTGGGGACTGTGAGCTGGGGGAGAGGCTGGGCTGGCAAGAGTAGAGGGTGGAAATTTCAGCAAAATGTCCCAGCAGGGACCAAGATGCAGAGGTGGGAACACTGATGCCCCTGCCAGCAGGAAAAGGCTTTGGACTGGTGTTCTGGAGGAATTTCTGGGCCAGGGAGAGAGCAGTGGCCAGGACTGGGACAGATCTGAGTCTCTGGTCTGGGCCAAGGCTGGAGACCACCAGTAAGCAGGGCCCAAGTGCTCAGGTGAACACAGTAACACCTTGCAGGGTGGACAGCCCTGGCTTTTGGCTCAGATCTGGGCCCGACCCTGACTCCCCCACAAATTAAGTTTGTTACCTTGCGTAAGAGTTTTAACTTCTAGCTTCGGCTTACACATGTGCATAATGGGAATGATAATAGTCCCTACCTGTCCCCTCCCCCAGGACTGTCATGAGATTTAAGTGAGCTAATGCTTAGAAGGGCCCCTGGCACATGGAAAATGTGCAGCCAAATGCAGCCCTTCTTAGGACTTCTGCTGTTTACAGGAGAAGGGAGAGGACAGAGTGGACAGGGCAGCCCAGCCTCCTGGGGAGGGTGGGCACTACCCTCCCTCACTTCCAGGACCAACAAACTCCCAGGAGGAAGCGAACATATTCTCATGCCAAGGACCAATCATTCTGCTTAGTGTGTGGCAGCTTCCATCAGCAAATCCGCGTGGCGATGCTCAGGACCCCATTCCTGTGGGTAGGGAACCATGAGGAGGGGCAGGCCCTGTCCCCCAGCCCCCAGCCCCATTTCATCCTCCTATGGCATGAACCCCCGCTCTGAGACTGATGGGGTGGAGCTGCGGGTGCTGGTGATGGGAAGGACGCAGTGGTGGAGACAACGGTGTTAGCCCAGAGAAGAAGGCAGCGGTGGGGGCTATGGGGCTGTGTGAGGGCAGGTTGGAAGGTTTTAGAATCGGGACTTTGTGAGATCTCTCTGAAGGGGATGAGGGGATAAAATGGAGACAATGCTGGGGTGGAGGTTATAATGAGGAGAGGCATCTCTCAGATTCAGGAGTTTCAGGAGGAAGTAGGAGGTGAGAAAAAGGATGCCAGGGGGAGTGGTGTGCTGGAGAGAGCACTGGACAGAGAGCCACAAGTCCTGGCTCTAAAATCCCAGTTCTGGCTGTTAATGTGGGATCGATAGGATGTGCTATAACCCTTTGGGGCCTCAGTTTCCTCATCTGTAAAATGGGCATATTACTCTTCCCAAAGAGCTCCTGTACAGATCCAGAAACATAAAGTGGGTGAACATCTATGAGTTATCCAGCCCTGTACCGGCAGGCAGCATTAGAAGGAAGAGTGGACAGGGAAGGACACACATGCAGAAGTTGCTGTTGAAGTGACAGGCTTTCCAATATCCCAGGAAGGCCCTCCGTCTCCAAAGACTGGCTGCCAGCCTAAAAAATTCCTCTTCCAGCTTTATTTCTCAGTGCAAATAAGTTCTTTCCTTTTCTGGAAACCTTTTTGATTGAGGGAAGGAGGAACAAGACCTTGTCCTCTCTGGGCCACTGAGGTGGGAAAAATGGGAGAGGACCCTAAAGGAGAAAGAGAGCTCCAGAGACAACTCTGGGACCTCCCAGAGCCCCTATCTTCCCCAGCCTCCCTCCTCTCCGCCCCCTCCCAGAGCCCAAGCCAGCGCCCTGGCCCCTGTGCCCAGGAAGGGTGGGGCTGCCAGAACCTTGGCTCTTTGACCTCATTATTTTTTTTCTTAAGGGCTCCAGATATGTGAGTGGAGGGCAGGGAAAGGAAAACTGACACAGTGTCAAATGCTCAGGAACCCTCACACGGATATACTGTCACACACATTATCACACACGCCATTGAGCACGTGCCTACATACTGAGACATGACAGTCTCCCCCCCCACAGTCAGGTACACACTCACAAGCTGAGACATTGCCCCCAACACGCACGCGCACACATACACCCCTTGACGGACATAAACTCAACTCACACTGTCACACACATGTACGCACAGAAACACACATTCTGTCATAAGCACGCTATCTCTCACCCACATGCTGGCACATACTGGCAGACACCCATTTACACAAAAATCTCTCTCTCTCTCACACACACACACACAGAGACCTTCCCATAGACACGGTATCACACATGGGGTTGCAAACACATAGACACCGTCGGACACACAATTACATGCTGAGATGTTTCATACACAGTGACTCGCACACCAGCAGACCGCCACACATGGGGTCACATACAAACCCACAGAGAAACAGGGGCTCATAAAACCCACACCCTCCTCCCCCTGGTCTCTCTCTGTGTCTCTCTACCTGTCTCTATCTCTGTGTCTCTCTATCACACACCCACACACACAGGGGAATCTGCTTAGAGCCAGGCTGCAGCTAAGGAAGGGCCTGTTTTTCCTCAGAGAAAGGAATTGGAGGGCAGGATGTGGTTTCTTGGTGGCTCCTGTCCCGGCCCCTACCTGGGATCCATGTCCGGGAGGGAGCCCAGCTCAGAACAAAGTCCACGCTGACCGCCGTGTGCCCGGACTCCCTCCGCCCTTCACTAGAGCCTCCCACAGCCCCTCTCCAAGCCCTAGTCTGCCCTGAAGAAGGCTTTCAGATTCCGGAGGACAAGTGGGTCCGTTCCCCCACGTGCCTTCGGCTGCCATTTCAGAGTTCCAGTGTCTCTACCCTCGCCCCAACTTTCCGTGGTAGAGCCTGTGATTCCTGGGTACAGACGAGGACACTGAGGTTTGGGGAGGTTGTTGTCCTACCCAAGATCACCAGCTAAGAGCAGACCTGAGATTTGAACCCAGGTTTGGCTGGTTCTAATTTTGGGTGTCAGAGGCTTGCCTGTCTCCTCAGAGACCAGCTTCCTCACAGGGTTCCTGGGGAGGTAAGGAATAGGGGAGGGGGGTGATCCTTTCAGCCACAGTGAAGGAGTGGCCTAGGCCCCCTTCTTTAGAGGTCAATTCGGCCATCCTCCTGCCGCTTCCAGCCTAGCCAGACCTGACAGTGGACAGCTCACTCTGTGTTCTTCCTTCTGGGAAGCAGGTAGTAGGCACCAGCCCAGCCCCTCACCCCTTTCTCTCTGTTCCTGAATGACACGGTCATCTTGCACAGGAATGCTCCTTTTCTGAGCTTTTGTCCCCCATTGGTGCCATGGAGGGAGTAAATCTAGTCTTGCTGACCTCGTGAGCAGAAAACAGAATGCAAAATTCACCCATTTTTAGCGTCTTCTACACGGGCATGAGGTTGTGTCACAAGGACAGTAGTCTAACCTCAAAGCCCCTTTGCTCAGATCTCTGTGGTGGCCAGGGATGCTCAGAGCCCCCCAACAAGAGCATCCCCTGAAAGCTCCACCCCCTCACTCAGAGCCTGGCTCCTCCTGCCCTGCTCTGCCCTCCCAGGCCTGTTAAGGCTCCAGGATAGTCGGCTTTTGCACAGGCCCAGGGCTGAGGAGTAAGGGGATCAGAAGTAAGGGCAGGTTCAGAGAGCCCGATTCCTCTGGCAAAAGGAACTTTGGGGAGAAGACAGGCAGCCTCCAAAACTTTTCCTCTTCCCTTAATTCAAACCAGGTCTGCAAAGCCGGCCCAGAGCAGCATGGGAGGAGGCAGCAGGGCCTTCCACCTCCACCCAGTCCCAGCCCCAAGGCAGTAAAGGTGAACCAGAGAGGCGGTCATGCTAATGGTCATGCTAATGCGTCTGCAGTCCTGGCTCCTGAAAGATGCCAAGAACACCAGGGAAGTCAAGGCCTGGCTGAGGGATTGGGGGAAGGTGCTGGGGAAGCGGGAGTGTCTCCTGAGGCTAGGGTCAGTAGTTGGGCTGGGGACAGGGAGAGGGAGGGAATGAATCCGGAAGGGACTTTGGTGGGGGCGCTGAAAATGGGCTGGCACATTGTCCACAGCTGGATTCTCAGTCAGGCTGGAATCAGCCTCAATGGCCCCTCTTCAGGCACCACCACCCCCCCCAGCCTGTGCTGGGACAAATTCCAAGGCCTGTATAGGTCCACTCCCCAAAGCTGTCCGTTCTTTAGGTCTAGGGGTAGGAACGGGAGGCAGGAGGAAGAGATAGTTCCCTTGACACCACACAGGCCATCCAAGCCTCATCTCTTCTCCACTCTAGCGTCTCACATCTTCAGACAACTCCCCACTCCACCAGCAGGCTGGCTACAGTCCCCAGCCTAGGAGCCTGGAGACAGGAAAGGCAGGGAGGGCAGTGAGGGCTGCAGAAAGGGGCTGCAGGGGTCCATCTGTGGTCCACTGGCCAGTGACATCCAGGGGACCAAGGTGTCTCTGAGTGTCCCGGTATGCTTTCTGGTATATGTTGTCAACCAGGTTAGTCAGAATGGGGGGGGTCAGACAAGCGTGTGAGGGGGACCACTGCTTCGAGAGGAGCAGGGAGCCTCCTACATGTTTTGCCGCAGGGGCTGGGGGAGGGGGGGCGCTCAAGTTCCATCCGGGAGGTCAGAAAGAAGGACAACACGCTGCCACCGCGGGGTCCCTGGGGCTATAAGTCAAAGGCCGTGCTGGGGGACTGACAAGGCGGAAATGGAGCGGGGTGTCCACACCCTGGCCCTCTCCGTCTTCCCGGAGCCTTCTCGGGGTCTTTGACGACAGAGCAGGGTGGGCTGGGACGGGCACCGCGGGGAGGGCTCAGGGCCATCGTCGGAGAGGTGAGGTCAGGGGAGGGGGTGAGCCTGGGCCGTGCCAGGGCCGCGGGCAGGAGTCTGCGAGGAGCCAGAGTTGGGAAAGTGGTCTGGGGAGATGCGGCGCAGAAGTCAGCGCCGGGCGGCCGCGAGGCAGCGGGTGGCCTGGGCGGGGGCGGCCGGCAGGGAGCGTCTCGAAGGGCTGGGACCGCCGGCCGCCGTCCAAGCCCCCACCTCGGGCCGCCGTCCAAGCCCCCGGCTCAGGGCGCCCAACTCTCCAGTCCCTACTCCCCCCGGGGCTTCGGTTCCCTCCTCCTGCGGTCGCAGAGTTTCGCTCAAGTCCCGGGCCGCCCCTGCCGGGACCCGGCGCCCGCCGCCCGCAGGGCCCCCTGCGTCCTCCCCGTTCCCCCGGGGCCGCGGGTCTCACCTGGGGGCGGGGGCCGGCCCTGCCCACCGCCCCGAGCAGCAGCAGCGCCAGGCAGAGCGGGCTGGGGGCGCGGGCCATGGCGGGGCGCTCAGGACCGGGCCATCGCTGCCACCTGCGGAACCGCGCGCGGCGACTGATCC